>NW_026944413.1:0-601547 GCF_033458365.1 Neurospora hispaniola
GAGTAGCGAAGAAAGAGGTAAAATTCGTAAATAAAACCGCTATTGAATTAAGGAAGGGAAATAAAAATATTATTATAAGAAATATAAGTAGATATATAGTAGTAATAAAGGTATAAAAGGATAAAAAATAATTATTACTATTAGAATAACAATTATTAAAAGTATAGAAAAAAGACCTATTTATTATTAAAGAAATATAGAAGAATAATAAAGGGAGGAGACGGGCGAAAAATTAAAAAATAAGGGAAAATAGAACTCTATAATATTAATACTAAATCTATATCCCGGAATAAATACAGGCCGAACTACTCCACGCCTACTATAACACAGCAATAACAGGATACCCGGGCTAGAAGAAGATATTAAAATACATTAATTAATTTTATTATTAGCCTACTATTATAATTAACATCGAATTATATATCCGCGAATATCCAACGTATTAAAAAGTTAAATTTTATAATTACCGACTATATAAATTATTAAGGTCGTTACCTATCCTTACTATCCCCTAGTAAAATATTTCGTACAATTTTATTACTAAAATACTAAAATCATTCAACCCCGTATTTAATCGGACTTACAATATAATCCTCGTTATTATTAACTACTTTACTAAATATACTTTATATATCCCTATATAAAAAACGATTAATATTTAATAATTTATATTCCTCTTCTAACGAAATATCTTCTAATAATTTAACCTCCTAAATTTAATTATATTAAATAGAAATAGCCTTTTTATAAATTAATTTTAAAAAATTTACTACAAACTCCTAAATATCTATAGATACTTCAATATAATTTAACACCCCTAAACGGACAGATAGATAGAAAGGCAAAATTAGAACTTAGAATTATACTTCCGGATCTTTTATAATATAGAGTAAGTTAATTAAGCTAAAAAAATTATACTAGTACAATAAACGTATAATAATTATTTCTATACCGCTATTAAAAAATCCCCCTCGGAATTACTCTTTAGGTATTATCCTTAAAAACCAATAGAATCGGAATAAGGGCAAAGGACGGTCCTTCCAATAATAATTATTAATTAAATTAATAAACTACTTTATAGATAGTTAAAAATCGTAGCAGCCTTAAAGATTATTAATTAGGGGTACGTAAAATAATATAATAAAATTTAAAAATTAAAAAAGTTTAATATTAGGAGCTAGGTTTTACTTAATACAAAATATATTAAATAACGCCGCTTAAACGCTAAATTAGTAAACAAATTTTTAAAACCCTTTTAAATTACTAAGATCGTCGGAGAAAAAAAGATAGTATACCAATTTATACTCCCCGCGTATTACTAAATCCATCTAATATTCCCTATTATTCTACTAAAGCTATACTATAGGGATCCTACTGCGGCAACGCCGCGAAGGGAAATTATAAATATTAAGGAAAATAATATTTAATATAAAATCAAAATAATTATAAAATATTGTAAATCCGATCGCTAATATTAATTTTAAGTTAAATAGAAAGTATATCCGGATAATAAGAATTTATAAATTTTATAAAAGGATATAAATTACCTAGACCTTCTTAAAGAATATAAAATTAGGGAAATACAACAGCGGTATATTAGCAGTAGGCCGACTACTAGGTTAATAAAAGTTAATTAAATAATAGGAAGAGAATAGTAATTATTTGGAAATTTAAAGTAAAAACATAAAACACAAATGTAAATTATAAAATAAAAACGCAAAACACAAACGTAAAATACAAGACGTAAACGCAAAACGCAAACGTAAAATATAAAAGATAGACGCAAAACGTAAATGTAAAACGCAAAATACAAACGTAAAACACAAACGTAAAACACAAAATACAAATATAAAACGTAGATGTAAAATGTAAAATATAGACGTAAGACGCAGGCGTAAAATGTAAAATATAAACGCAAAATATAGATGTAAAATACAAAACGCAAACGCAAAACGCAAATATAAAACATAAACGTAAAGTGTAAAGTAGGGATATAAAAATAAAAACGTAAGGCGGAAATACAAAATAAAAATACTAAAAGGGATAAAGAATAGGAAGGGAAGGTAATTTAATTTAACGTAGGATATTAATAAAATACTAAATAGAATATAACCTATATTTTCTATTATTGCCCCAAATGAAAAAATCCTCGGCGGCGTCTATTATTATTAATATAAAATTAGAACTTATAATTTTAAAAGGAATATTCCCGCGTACTACTATACCTATTAATAATATTTATAAACACTACTTTATACTATTTATTTATAATCCTCCCTTATAAATTCTAATAATTTGTCCAATTTCCTATCTATAAATATTAACCTCCTATTAATTATCTAATATTAAGGACCCTAATCGCAATTAAGGGAGGGGGTAATATAAATAAAAAAATTTAATATAGAAATATTTATAAGAGAGCCGCCGTTATTAATAATAAAACTATTAATAGAAGCTACTGGATTAATATTAATATTAATATTACTAATACTATAATAACTAAATTTCAAATAACCTTTATAATTAAAGTTCCTAATTTAGAATATATTAAGTAATATTATAGGGAGACTATTATTAATAAGGCGTACTTATATTATAATTTAAAATATTACTACGGACTAATATAACCGCTATAGGAGGGGGGTAGGTAGGGGGCTACTAATATTAATAAGGCGTACAATTTCAATTACTATATCCTATATATTGTTCCGGAAATTACAAACACTACAGGGGACTTCGAACATATAGCGGCGCAATAATAGCGAATACTACAATCTCTTATTAAACTCTAAAAGGAGAAGACGTTAGCGAAATAAAAAAAAAAAAAAAAATAGAAAAAATAATAGGAGAAAATAGCATACCTTTAATCTAACAAATATATATGCCAATTAAACAGAATACTTCGCACAAACTCAGGGCTAGAACGCTAGCGAACGCCTAAGCTAAAACAATACTATATCCTAAATAAATAAAAGGGTAGATATTACTAAAAAATAGGAAAGGAATAGCCGATTAAAAATTAATTATAGGCGTAAGGCGAAAGGAAGAAAAGAATAGAACGAAAAAAAAAAAATAGAAAAAAAAAAATAAATATACTAATTAGATTTATAAGGGAGATAGGGATTAGTACGCAAATACACAACAAAAATACATACATCCATAACAAGGGGCGGTTTAAACGAAAGGGCAAGCGAAATGGCTGCGGAGTTAAAGGAGGGGGTAGCGGATATAATTATAAAAATAAAAATAAGAGGAAAAAGAAAGGAGAGGTAAGGAGGGTAAATAGAAAAGACGTTATATAAATAAAAAAAGAGGTCCCTATATAAATATAAATCGAAGTAAATAAATATAATTTAAAATAAGTAAATACAAAATAACGTAGGGTAAAAAGAATATTAAATAATTATATAAATAATAGGAAGGGGTAAATAAAAAAATAAAACGAAGGTAATAATTAAAAAAGGAAGGATAAAATAAATAGGTAATAGCGGTAGTTATAAAAAAATAGGAAAAAAAGGCGGAAAATAGGAAAGTATATAATTCGAATTATAATAGAAAAAATAAAAGAAATAATTAAGAATTATATTATTAAAACAGAGGGAACAATATAAAAAATAAAACGAAGGTAACGGGAAGGCGATTAGGAAAGAATAATATAAATAAAGGAAGTTTATAAAAGAAATAATATATAGAATTATAAGGGGCGGAGGAAAGAAATAAAGGTCCTAAAGATAGAACCTATAGGGAGGGGGATCGTATTTAAATATTATAATAAATTGTAATAAATATAAATAATAGAGAATAGCCTATAAAAAAAACCTTAGGTTTTAATTATATAAATATTATATAATAGGTATAAATAATAAAGGGTACCCTACGAAAGTATTAAACTATACTACGAATATAAATAATAGAGAGTATCTAAAGAAAGGAACTATAGGACGTATTTATATTAATATTCTAAAGTATTTATTAATACTCTTAAATTCGGTATAACACTCCTTATTAAGTAAAACAAAGCTCACCACCTTATATACCTATAGAATAACAATCTTAATAACAATCGGGAACCCGGCCAACCTTTAAATCTAATAACAATTTTATATCCATATTTAGAATTTATAAGAATAAACATTACAATGCCAATATTCTAGCGGACGGTATATTATAAGAATAGATATTATAATACTAATATTCTAGCGGGCAGCATATTATAAGAACGGACATTACAATACCAATATTCTAGCAGGCGGAATACCAACGCTTTATATTTAATATTAGTTTTGTATCCGCATTAGAATTCACAAGAATAGACATTATAATACCAATATTCTAATAGGCGGTATATTATAAGAATAAACGTTATAATACTAATATTCTAGCGGGCGGAACGCTAAACGTTCAAACCCAATGCCGGTTTCGTATCCGTATTTAAAATTATAAGAATAAACATTATAATACCAATATTCTAATAGGCGGCATATTAGCACTTTAAATTTAATACCGGCTTTATAGCCGTATTTAGAATTTATAAGAATAGATATTATAATACTAATACTCTAGTAGGCGGTTCGCTAGTGGCAGAGCAGTTATAATCCGGAATACGGCGTCGGCGGCTATAATAAGCAACGTCCGACAACGCTATAACACCCAGCGTTTATTATAGAGGTTCCAAGGATAGAATTTATAAAGGGGGGGGTTGTATTAAGAGGCTAAAAATTTATATATAGAGATACTTTAACGGTTACTACTCTTCTTTATTAACGGAAATATAGAATTATTTATAATAATGCCTATATTAGGTCGGACCCGCGGGAAGAATAATCCGGTACTACGCTGAAGCGTTAAATTAGTATAAAATTCTATAATATTTATTAGCGGAAGAACAGAGTTTATATAGGTATAAAAAAGGTTTAACGGAGCGTATTTTATTATAATTGGTAACTATCAATATATCTTTAAATTAACCCCTAACTTACTATCCCCTACGTACGGCCACGACCGTAATTACTTCAACCTACCTTTCGCCTACGTTCCTAACAACGGGTAGTCCGAATTTTATAAAAGTAATACTATTAGGACCGCCTTATTAAGACTATCCTTCTTATATAGATATCTTATCGATTATATTAATAGGGAGGTTAAAATCGAAAGAAATCTAAAAGTGGGGAAATAGAATACTACACCCTCGAAGTTGCATTACCTTAACGGATGGTCCGTGCGCTATAAAAATAGTACTATCAGGATCGTCTCATCGAGGCCATCGTCAATATATCTTTTCTTTTATTATACAATTTATTTTAACCTTTAAAATAAGGAGTATCTAAAGGTTCTAAAGCGATTGCAGTTAATGAAGGTTTACCTTTAAGATTGTATTACTATAATGAATAGTTTGAACGTTATAAGAACTATATATTTGGAAAGAGCTCAAAAAGACTATCCTCCGAGTAGCTCTCTTATATCTATACTATTTTTATTAATTTTATTAAAACGGAATATATAAAAAGAAAATCTAGAGTTTGTATAGGAGTTTCTGCAGCCAACGGCGTTTTTGCACAAAACCGTAATAGACTTCCTCTTACAAAAGTTCGAGGAGAGGAGACTTATATATTTGTAGGGCGGGTCCGCTGAAGCGTTGTCGACGGGGGTTAAATAATAGAGATTAAATCTATTATAATATAAAGTTAATCCTTAAAGAATTGCGGTTATAGTCTTAGACTTAGACGTCCAAAATTTTGTAGGTAGGGGAATGGAGGCAGAGGGGGTGAATGTAATAGAGACTACGGTTATTACTCGCTCGGCGCAAAATTACCCTAGAATAAGTTAGGAACAACTTATATAAAAGCCTATTAAAGTATAATAAGTATTCTAATTTTTTTTTCTTTTTTTTTTTTTCCAAGAAGAAAGGGGGGATTAGTGTCAGACGAACCCACTGGACCTCGAAAACCCTCTATTCTCTCTCCTATATAGTATATCACAGGGCTAGTATTTAGTAATTTAGCTTAGCTTTACCAAGCTGGTATTAAGTCGTATTGATAGAAATGTAAGTCTTTTAATTAGTATTATAAGGCTAGGGCCTAGAATTAAAGACTCGGCTTTACCAAGTCTACCAAGGCGGGTTGGCCGTATTAATAAGGATATAAGCCTCCTAATTAGTCGGATCCACATATTTGCCTAGCCCGTACGCCCGGCCATAAAACCTTCTTTCAACTATACCCTTCTAGTACAATCTTCTCTTACTCTCCTTGTCAAATATAGTATTTTAACCATTATATAACTACTCGCTGTGTAATACTCTTGTAGACCTATTATAATTGGCTAGTCTAAATATTTGCCTAGCTTATATACTTAGCTACAAAACCTTCTTTCAACTATATACTTCTAGTACAATCTTCCTCTACTCTCTTTATAAAATATAGTATCTTAAATATTATATAACTATTCGCTATATAATACTTTAATATACTTCTTATATAAAATATTTAACCCTCTTTTTTAATACCTTATAACTATTCTCTTATAAGTACGTTCAAAGAATTTTTTTCTTCTACTCTTATTCCTTAGTAAAACCTATAAGGGAAATAATAGAATATTATACAAATACTATACCTAAGGGATTAATAAGGTTCTATAAGGAGGAGAAGAAGAAAAGTCTACAAGTAGAGCTTATAGTAGTAGCTTTTTGAAGAGGCTGCAAGTATATAACTAGCGCTATAGTAGAACAATATTATTGTAAACTATAAAATAAACTACAATAGCTATTGGACTACAAAGCTTGATAAAATAGTTATTCTTTAGCGAGAGCTGTATATAGCTAACAAAGACAGTGAAATGCCTATTATTCTAACTTAATAACTATTAAAGTAGTTTAAAGTCTTGAAAATTACTATTATTATTTTTATTAATAAAAAACACTATACGTAGGGGGGTTGCTAGCTGTATAGCGCTCCGTTACAAACCTAGATTGGGTATGGTGGCCCGCTAAGGGCCGAGCTTAGGGGTATCCCAATCGAATGAGAATTAGCAGTATACTGGACTGGCTGGAGACATCAATGAAGACACGCACCCGACGGCGAGGAATGCTACAGCACACCAATTTAAAGAACGACAAATGTCTGTATTTCGCTCTACAATCGTGTTCTATATGTACTGCGTCATCACAACATGAGCCTAATGAGTATCAGAGCTCATTGTGCTCCTGGACATCATCAGTGTCGGCGACAACTGTCTTGACGGCTTCGGCAGCTCCGCTGACCACGCTAGCCACCTTCTCGACAACATTGGCAGAAGCCTCCTCAGCCTTCTCCTCGACCTTCTCAGTAGCGTCCGCAATCTTTCCTCCAGCCTTGTCGGTAGCCTCAGCAACCTTTCCTTCAACCGCCGAAGCAGCCTCCTCAGCTTTCTCGGCAGCCTGTTTGTAGACGATGGATTCGGGCTTGGGGACACCGTCAATACCAATCAGCTCGGTCTCGAAAATCAGGGTGGAACCGGCCGGGATGGGACCGATGGAGCGCTGGCCGTAGCCGTAACTGGGAGGAACCGTCAATGTCCGCTTCTCGCCAATGCACATGTCAACGAGGCCTTCGTCCCATCTATCGAATCGAATGGTTAGCACCGCATTGTTTCCGGGCCGTGCAGCGAGAAAGTGTCAACCAACCCCTTAATAACCTGACCACCGCCGAGCTTGAAGCTGAAGGGTGTCCCGCGGTCATAGCCTGGAGCAGTCACGGATATTAGCATTGCATGGAGCGCAGAGTAAAGTTACGACCAGGTGGCAGGGTGACTTGCTAGCATCAAACTGCTGGCCATTGGATTGGAGGGTGCCGCGATAATGGACATTGATCTTGTCGCCCTTGCGAGTCTTGCGATCGCACTCTACAGGAACGGTGACGTCGATGCCCAGCTCCTCGGCGGCCAGGACGCCAATGGTGGCGGAGGCTAGTAGCGACAGCGACAGGAAAATTGACTTCATCTTTACAGCCTGTGGTGATCTCGATATGGCGTTTGAGGGGTGCGTAGCTGCGAAAGATCAGGACGATGTTGAAACGTGGATCGCGGGCTCTTAAAGGTTGAGTAGTTGGACACCTGGCAGCTCTTCTCTCAGCCAGTGAGCTACAACAGGCTAGCATGGAAGGGAAGTTGAAGCCAAGCAGTTGTGTACGTACAAGCACTGTAGAGCGAGGCACGTAGCAAGTTATACCTCGCGGCAGGCTAGTAGTGAAGGTATGACGACATGTTCAGCACATTACAGTAGACATCGTGACGCCAAAATTAATCTCACCCCACAACGGATCGCGTCCCGCATTGTATTTTCTCTATAATAACAATAATACCCTCAATCTATTAATAATTATAACTTTATCAAATCAATACCGATCGCACTCAAATTAGTTGTAATAAATTTTGTAAAAGAGCAACTAATTAACAATACCCTTAAAACTATCAACAACGGTCTATCCTAATAATTTATATCGAAGTAATATAATATTACCCAATCTACCTTATCCAAACGTATACAAAGTATTATATTTAAGCGTAATACTAAAATCTCTATATAATAGTTATTACTAATATAAGAAGAGTTTATTTGTAAGTAGATATTAAATAAAGAGAAGGCTAGCCGTATTCCTAATTGTTGTTAAGTAGTTAGGTTTATAATGTTAATATTAAAAAAAGAAGGTAATAATAATAAGCTAGGTGCCTGACAAATAGGTCGGTTCCTAACAAAAAATCCTTCTATTAAGACTAAGCTTTTAAATTCCTTCGAATTAGTAAGAATTAAAGGTTCTACTTAAAAAACCTTTATAAAATTCTTCGACCTTCTGGAAGTTCAAATTTGCGACAAGGGTATTATCCTAGCTAATATTACTAATATGGACAAATATAGACTTTAAGAATTAAAATAAAAAAATAGGAAGGTTGTTAAGACCGCCTTAATAAAAAATATATATTTAATAACAACCTACGTAACAGTTTAAATGATTATGATTAAATTTAGGATTACTAAAAATAAGAGGTTAACCCTTATTATAGTCATTTCTAATATAGACCTTCAAGGTTAATAGTTTTTTAATAATATAGACAATGAATTTAAACACTAGAAGTATACTAGTATTTTTGATGGATAGAGTAATTTAGAGATTGTACTATAATAATTAAAAGGGGTTTATCTATGAGAAACAAAACTAACTAACAATAATTAGCATTTTTTAATCCTTAATAAATATATTAAAATATTCATTTAATAATTTTCTCTTTAAAGCTCTTTAATACAACGTTAAACTATTCTTTTTACTTCCTTATACTTCTTATAAGACCCAACTACTCAATCGATCCGTATTTACTACTATTAAATTGTATTTTAGAAATTCAATAAAAGACTTTACCTCCTTTCTAATATCTATACTAATAAATAAATAACGGTTTCTTTAATATTAATAGAAAGCGTTATAATAAAGAGTAAATTCTAAAAACTTTAAATCAAGGTTTAAAAAAACTAGGACATAGCTAATAAATAGATCTATTGTACTTGATAAAATGGAGCAAAAACCACACCAACACGAAAAGCACCCTACTACACCTAAATATAGCAAGGAGCAGATCTGGAATTGAATATAGCTTTTGTCCTTAGGAATTAAGATAGAGTAATAAAGTTACAACTCATTAACTACTACCAAAGACTAACGAGAAGGATAAGATTCTCCTTATCAGTCTTAGGTTGGCTAAATAGGTCTAAGAATCTCCGTCTTCTACTATTTAATATATAGTATATAGCGATTCTATAACCTAAATGTAATTTATTATACTATAGAATTCACTTCTTATTATATTCCCTAATTTTATTAATTTATTATATAGCATTGCTAAAACTAATTAATAATTAACTACTAATATTAAAAATACTCTACTACCCTAATTCTCTCTCCTATAAATATTTTAATTCGAATAATAAAAATTTATATCGCCTACAATAATATCCTTTCCCTTCGGCTTTAATACAATTTCTTTTAAAGGTATTTACTAATTCGCTTCGGGTTTTAAATTTTAAATTAGTAAATATATTAATTATACCTGTACTTCTTCAATTCCTTTTCTAAACCGTACTATTATTTAATTATCTCCTTATTCATAGTCCTACTATTTAATTACAAAATATTTATTAATATATATTACTATATATCCCTAATTAATATTATCTAACGCCTAATAGTAGAATACTTTAATATTAGGTATACTTCCTATAGTTATACTTCGGTCTAATTCCTATATTACTATAATATTATATTAGTTTTCTATTTTAAATATAATTTTTATTTTATTATATAATTTCGTTATATTCTAATAGAGGATCTTTAAATTTATTAGGTTAATAATCAAAATTCAGTAAACTTCTAATATAATCGAGGATTTAACCTTCGTATAATATTAATTATACTAGTAATCCGTTATTACTACTTCGTATATACCCTTTCGAAGCGAGCCCTAAACAACCGGTACTCCTTTTTATAATTACTACACTTTTTAGTAAATCGGACTTCCTACTACTAAATTTTTAAATCTTCGAATAAAGTATTAGGGATATTAACATTATTATTATCTATTTCGGAGCGAACTTATTAGGGGGTAGTAAAAGCCTCTTAAATAGTCTCCTAGTAGCTCTAACTTTAGTTTAGGGCTAATATTTTATTAATTATAATTAGTATAAATCGTAGGGCGTATTCTCGTAATCGTTCTATAAATACTATCATAGCACAGCCCCGCACAGCTCTTACAAATAGGTATTCGTTTAATACTATAATATATCCTTTACGGTTATAAAGGAGGTACTTCTTAAATTCGGGCTATTAATTAGAAGGGTAATTAGCTTCGGATTCTACTATAATTACGCCCAGGTATCTCTTCTTAGTATAATAAAGGTATTATACCTCCTTCTTATTAGGGTAAAAACGGTTTAAATAATTAAATTCCTAATAATTATAGTACTATTAAAGGATTACGTCTCTTTCGAAGGGTTTATAGTAGAAGGTATTACCTATTTAAAGGAAGGAATCCTTTGTTAAGTATATTCTATTATCTATTATTAGTACTTTAAATAATAGGAAGTCCCTTTTATTCCTATATTTCCTTCGCTATACTTTCGCCTAAATAATATTAATATTATTCTTTTCGAATAAACCCTTTACTAATACTTTAAATTCTAAATTATTAATAAATACCTATAATACACCGCGAACTATTACCGAAACTGTTCTAAAGGCGACTATAGTATTTTAATAGAAAATATATATTATTTAAATTTCATTTTTGAAATTCTAATATCTACCTTCCTTACTAAATATTATTATATAGTCTCTACTAAAGCGTAGTTTCATTACTACTTTAACTTCGGCTTTGAAGTATTTCTTATTAATTATGTTAATAATTTTTACCGCTATTTATTATTCTTTATCGGCCGGTAGGGGTTTTCTATTCAATTTTACTATTAAGTACTATTCGGCCCGGAGGAGGATAATAATTTAAGTGCCTATTAGCGCGAAATAAGGTTTTTTTATATTTGTAGAGGGGGTATTCGGGCCTGTAGCAACTATGGCCTAGGATTTCGGAGGGGGGAATTTCTAAATCTTTACAATTTCAATAACCATCTTTTTCAATTTATTAATATTATCCCGGAATTATTTTATATTATTATTAATAATTTAAAGGTTCTAGCTTCGGGCGCGTAGGGTAGCCGCCGCAATCTCGAAAAGTTTTTCAACCTACGCTGCCCGGGTAATAAATAGGCTATTAATATTAGGAAAATTTATAGCCTCTTTTATAAATTTCTTTTATTTTTCTTAAAATAAGTCCCAAATCTCCGAAGCTTCTACCGGCTCTATACCGGCTTGGGGTATTATTATTATTATATTAGTTCTAACCGCCCTAGGTACGTATCAATTCAATACTAACCCGCCCCTAACGCTTCTAATCGCCCCGATACCCGCGCTTTCGATATACGATTGATACGGCATCGTAGAAGGGGGTAATCGGACGTCCTAAATACAATTCTAATATCAAAAACGATTTTATCGCTATCGTCGACCAAGTACCCGCGTTTCAACGTTTTCGCGAGCTTTAGTATTATATATAAAAATTATATGCAAAACGTTTATTTAAATTATACTAATTATTAAAGTAAACGTTATATTTTATTAAAATAAGTTCTAATTATCCTCCCAATAATAAAGTATTAAACTTAGTGAAAACTTCGGTAATTAGAATATCCTCCCCCCTTTTAATTTTTTTAAAATAGATTTTACCTCAAACCCTATATATTAAAAACCAATCCAAAAAATATAGAATAACATTAAAATCTAGCTTCGCACTATAATAGCGAAGGAAATCTATTCCTAATAATATATTCGGGCCTAATTTATTAAAAATTGAAACGGATATTTAGAAGTATCCATTTACTTTAATACTATTAACCTTTCCTTTTATATAAAAATTAAATTTAGCAACCGTATCGATAATAATTTTCCAATTAATACCCTTTATAATACTAGATAATACTACCATATATTTTATATTTATCGAAAACTATTTAATAAACACTTTACTTACTACTATTAATAAATAGCCCGAATTAAAATATATGGTAATAATAAGTATACTAGAAATAGATTTAATATTAACTTATAAATATAACGTAACTTTTCGTAAATTTATTTCCCTATTCCTAAGAGCAATATTTAGAATGACCTTAATAATTTATCCCTCGGTAAAAATAAGTAATATATATCAACTATTATACTAGATTTCTAATAAATTAAACTTCCGTCTATTTATTAACGTTAATGACTTTAATTAAATATTTACTTTCCTTAATATTCCAACCCAACTAAATAGCTTCTAACTACTCTCAACTAAAATCCCTTAATTATCGGATAAAGAATCGGACGACCTATAAAACGTTTAGGCCTCCTCTAAATATTTAAGAATTACTATGAACTTAGTATTAAAAAATAAATTTAATAATAAAGATTGTATAAACCTATTAGAATCAATACTTCCAATAGGAATAATGTTAAAAATAACCGCCGGTTTATTAATTATTATATATAAAATAATATAAAAAAACAAAATACTAAAAAACAAAAATTCAGTAAAGGCTAGATAACCGGCAAAATAGGTAGAAGGTTTATTATTATACTCAACTTCGGAAGTATTTATTACAAACTTTTCTATCTTTTCTTCGAAATTTTTGATAAAATAATAATTTTTATTCTATAACTAATAAATTTTATCATTTATATTAAGATTATCCGTAAAAATTATCACAATAGAAGTATAAATATAACGGCCGTCCTATAAAACCTAATAACACTTAAATCTTTTACCCCAATAATATTAACATCTATAATTATTACTTAATTAATTAATATCATATTTATTAAACTTATTACCAAAATTCTTAAATCCCTTATTAAAATACAATTTTCTACCTAATTTACCTTTAAACCTATTATTATATAATAAGAAATTCTTTTAGAAGGGTTTACTACCATTATAATTTCCCTAAAAATTAACATAAATATTAAAACCATTATCCTTAATATTAAAGCTATTAACCGTATAGTAGGTTAACCGGCTACTCTTCAATAAATTAAAGAATAATTAACACATTAATTTAACCTTCTATTTAATTTTACTAATATAATTACTAAAACGAACATTTTATTCCGGAGGGAGGCACGCAATTTATATTATTAAATATAAATTATTCTATAAGCGAATATATAATTAAAAATCTAATATATCTCCCTAAAAATGAGCGTACTAGAATAATTAAACTAAATAATTATAGAGCGATTATATATTAGTCTTATATAATTTAATAATAAACTTATTTGCATCCAACTATTTCTACGCTTCGTAAAGCTTAATTCTAAAAATAATGCTGAAAACCTTAAGAATTCTATTAAAATTACTATAAAGATTATTACACTTATCCTCGGGGAAAGTAAAACTCGACTAATGTAATACTATACTACGGAATAGTTAATTAAAATTATTAGCGAAAATTCAACGTTTATCCAAATAATTCTTTAAATACCCTTTAATTATATTGTCGAACCCGTAAAAGTTAGTATAAATATTTATCTTACCGTCTTAATATACGCCTTTCTTCTACTTATTAAACTCCGTATTGAATACGCCGGGGACGCAGGGCCAGGGGACGGCTTAGGGGAGGAGACCTCTATGTTGGAGGTTAAGTCGATTGGGCTGGGGCGATAACGGTTAGAGGAAGTTATTTTAGGTAAGAGTTGCAATAGGGAAGAAGGAGGATGGAAATTAGAAAAGGGCGTTACGGGGAGGATTATATAGAAGAAAGAGAAGGCTCTTATACTATTGTAAATAGAGGTAGAGCCGTAAAGTAAGAAGTAAAAGGCCGGGGCGGAGGTAATTACAAATAGGATAAAAAGGTAAGGAAATAAAGTAATAGGAAGATAGGATAGGGTAGCGGGGAAAAGGCGGAGGAAGGGGTAGTGGATATTAGGACAGAGGGATGGTAAAGGGAAGCGGCGCTTTAGATCTAAATTTTATTCCTATTATTCTTATTATTCTAATATTAAAATAATATAGTAGTAGGAGAGACGAAATTAATTCGCTATAGCGGTAGGTAAAAACCATTATAATTATAAGCAAAGTAGGAGCGGTGTAAAATCCACGACCGAAATATAGCTGGGGGTTTTCATCTAGTAGCGCTTAACGCTATACGGTTTTCCTCTCTAGGGAACTAGAGAAGGACCCTATGCTAAAAAGGTACTATACTTATATAGTATAGGGAACAAGATTATTATTATTAAACTCCGTATTAAGGAAATACATTCCAATATCCAAAACTTTAAAGGGTTCTTCCTTAACGGACTAACAAATACTTATATTAATCTTGAAAACAAAATCGGTAAAAATCTAATTACAATTTTCTAATTCTTTAATATAATTATATAAATCCTTAAATAATTTACAAAATATTATATTATCCGTTATTGTACTATCGTTATTAACTTTAACTAATAAGATAAAAACATTAGAATTAATATTAAAATATATAATTTAGGGGTTACTAGCCGGATAAATGTTCTAGCGGGAAGTAGAATATATAAAAGGTATAGGAACCTTAAGAGTAATTAAAGGAAGATATCTACTATTATTTAGCGGAACGGACAATAATTTTAATCATTCGGCCTATTTTTTATTTACTTGAATCTAATTAATTAATTCTTTAAAGTTCGTTTATAAAGCTTAACTAGAAATATAATAATTAATAGCCGACGTTGGTATATATTCGCGAAAATGAACGGAAAATTAATTAATATTATCGAATAAGGGTTATTAATTAATATAATTAATACAAAGATTTTTTATTTAACTAATCGAACTAATAGTATTATACGGATCTTTAACGTTAATTATAGCAATTTCATTAATAAAGCTAATAAGACCTTCAGAGTACTAATTACAATAAAAGATTAAATTTTCGTAAGACCAGGCGGCGGTATATTTCACAATAACCAATGCTAAGAAACTAAAACCGGGCTTTACACTATTTTAAATTAAACGTATTATATTATAAATTAATTACGTAAAATAAAGTAGAGGATTTAAAAATCTACCTCCGGTTTTTATATTATATTAAATAAAGTATACAATATTTTAATTTCAATTAACAAAATATACCGAAAAGTTATTAGTAAGAACAATTCCTAAATATTAGCTTACCTACCCTTACTACTTCCGTACTAAATATAATAGAATTTCAATTTACGCGAAATTTCCAAAGTATCTAGTAGTAGGATTAATAGCCAATTATCAAGTAAGGCTATTAGCAATTTCAATAATTAAATTTGCTTACGAGACTACTAATTTAATTAGCAAGAAAAGTCGTTAAATTGAACTTAATTAAACGTATTATCCAGCGGGCGTAGGTAGTAAGGAAGGCGGTATAAGGATTTACGCTAAGTCGATAAGGGTTAGTATATTAACTATTCTAATAATTTTTAAAACAAATCGCTAATAAAAAATGAATATTAATACTACCCATATTAAAGGGAATTAACACCTAGGCAACAATATTAACAATAGCATTACTCACTTTAATATAAACTATAAATTATTTCTAATTCTTCTTTTACAATTATAATAATACTCCTTCTCTAATAAGGAACGGCCAAATTTAACGTATTAGGATTAAATAATTTGTACCTAATTAGTAACATTTAAATAAAATCTTTTAAATTTTACAATTTACTATATCCAAATTAATAACCTATCCCTTATTATAAATATTATTACTAATATTAATAGCCTAATTAGGTTTAATTACAATTTAACCGATTTCCGCATTTACATACAATTAGGCTACCTCAATAAATAATTCAGTAATTAAAAGTTAAAATCTTTCCTTATAGTAAAATTGTAACTCGTAGGTAGTAAATTTAATAACCTAATATATTTTACGTATTAAACTTTCCTCCTAAAGAATAAAGGCCTCCTAAGGGTTTACTTAATTAATTTTCAATATTATTCAATTTAACCCTTAAACCTGTTATAGCCCAGATCCGCTGGTCCATGCCCGGACCTAGACAATGGCTGTTCTGCACAATCGCTACGATACGAACAATTTAATTAGTTATAGATTAAATAAGAAGAGTAGTTTGGGCGCATCGGTTCTAAAGGCATATCTTCCAGCCTAACTACCCGTACAATTCTTACCTTTTATTTTACTCTTTAATTATAAATTCTATATTGAACGTTAATAACGCTATAGCCCTACCTCGCCCGTTATATACCTTTATACTATTTATAACTTATCTCTCTACTAGGGACGGTATTAAATATTCTATTTAAAGAAAGGCTACAGCGTAGCAATATAGCAATTAGAATTAATAATTAAGGAAAGTTAAAGAAGATTCGACGCGCAATATATCGTAATCGACCCCCCCCGCTTCCTTCTTTCCAAGAAGGAATTCCGAAGAGGAAATTAAATTAATTAACAACTAGGTCAATAATTACCAAAAAGGAAAAAAGAATAATTACTACCCCGATAATTCGCAATAATACTAAGGCCGCGCAATAGCGTTATATTTATTTCACCCCTAATATTTTAAAAAAAATATACCCTTAAAACGGGCAAATTACCCTCCTCCGATATTAAATATAAATTCTTCGACCCTAACGATTTTATTAACTCTAATTTCCAAAGTACTACTTCTTATATAATTAATCAAAATAATAATAATAAAGAAGATAAGGAACTCAATTTATCGAACCTCGCCCCCGAAGGACTCTATAAATACTATTTTAAATATATTCAACCTATTACCTATCGCGCGTACTACTTTCTTGATAAAGAAGTACCTATTCGCAATTTAAAGGAACGCCTTCATAATTTACTTAATTATATATATCGAAATAGAAACGCCTTTATACTATTTATTCTTATAATAATTAAAGGTAAAAGTAATACTAAGATTAAATCGTTTAAGAGTCCGATAATTTACAATTAATTCCTTACTATAATACAAATATCCCTAAAAATTATATTTCTAAAAATATATATCCGTACCGCCTCTCTTATAAGCGTTATCGAATAATTAAATGATTTTATTAATATATTCAACCGTACTAATAAAAATCTTTATATTTTTAAGAATTAGGCCGACTACTTTAATTCTATTATAATTAGTCTATTTTAGAAAATCGCTAATAAAAACCCCAATCCCCTAATTTCTAATATAAATTTTTATACTTCTAACGCCGGCTTTTAATAAGCTCTTATAGAAAATTAATACTTTAAAAAGGAGAATAAACACCTATTAACATCCCTAAAAATAGCCTTAAATACCGTTAGTAAAATTGTAGGAGCCGGAAATCCAGACAATTCCAATAGAAATTCTAATAAATCCATAGTTTCTAAAGGTTTAAAGAATAGTTTCCCGCTTAACCCTCTTTATAATTATTATTCCTATTCAAGTATATTTATTATAATAGTCGCTTCTACCGTCTGTTCTATTAATAGTAAATACTTTATAAAAGAAGAGAGTACTAGTAAATTTTATAACGATAATAAGGAGGATAAAGTAATTTTCGATATTTAGTATTATTAAATTAAAATTAAATTTAAGATTAATACCGACTATTTTGATAATAATTAATAGAAATTTAATTATATTATTAATTATTTAATAAATAAAATTATTTAAGCCCTATTCTCCTATTTAAATATTAATTATTCCGACTAATTAATTACCTTTAACGACCTTTTGAAGTACTTATAGGAAGAGTATTATAACTATAATATATATGAGAAAATTTTTGTAGAATTTAATAATTTAAAAATAAAGTATAGTAAGTACTTCTAAACTTTTAAAAATACTTTCCAATATTTAACTAATTAATACCGCCGTCCTTGTAATTAATAGAAAAGTAATTTATATTATAAAATTATTAAAGAGCTCTATTAAGTAACTAAATCTATTTATTTAAATTCCTTTAAATAATTTAATAATTATATCCTTCTCTTTAATTCATTTAACGAAGGTAATTAAATAAACATTTAAAAGAATTACTAGTAGAATAGAAAATAAGGCTTTTATTAAAGTAAAAATTCTAAGGAAATTAATACCCCCGCCCCTAAAGTTATAGTAAAGATTCTAGTATTTAAACGCCCTACTCCCAAGGAAATAAAGGAACTTGTCTATAAAGGTCGTTATTTTAATTACTATAAAAAAGGATATATAAAGAATAAATACCCTTATAAGAAGAAATTTACTAAAGATTTTAATATTTATTTAAATTCTATTACTAATATTATTTAGGGTAGAAATTCTTTAAATATAAAGGAATTATTTAATACCCCCTCTTCTAACGAAGAGTCTATTCCTTCTAATAATAAAGATATATCCTTAACATTTTATTAAAGGAAATTAAATACCCTAGGCTAAATCTCCCCCTAGGGTAAAGTATCTTATATAACGGATATTTTTGATATATAATATTCGGATTTTAATTTTCGTAATTATCTAGGAAGAAAGTCTTCCTTTCTTATAATATATAGTATAATACTTAATAGAATTGCTATTACTATTTCTAATACCCTTATCGATACTAGAGCCGATACTAATATTATTATAAATCTATCCTTCGCTTACAAATTATAAAAATTATTTAAATTACCCTTATATAATAATTTCGACCCCGGATATATTATACTTTATAAAAAAATTTAACCCGATTCCATTAGTATTATATTAAAAGGATATATTAAAATTTAAAATTTTAAAATTAAAAATTAATAAATTATTATTCTACCTAGTTTAAAACGTAATATAATCATTGGAAATATATAGTTAGTAAGGAATAATATTTTTATTAACCCTACCCGTTCTAAATTATTATTCCCCTTCGATTAGAAATTAAATTAATTCTAAAATTTTAAATTTAGTAAAAGTCCTATTCTAATAAAGTATCCCGATTTTTAAAAGGATGCCGAAGTTTAAGAAACTTTATTAGAAAAAGAAGATAAGTAATATTGAGATAGTTATAAAAATTATAAAATAATATTCGGAAAAATAAATAAATTAGAAAAGGAATATAAACCGGAATAGGGAATTTTTATTTCTCTTTCCTAGTAACTTCTCTCTATTATTTAAAAGTAATTAAATCGATCTTTATTACCTAATATAACTAAATATTATTTTAATAAAATAAATTGCTAATTATTCGAATAGGATAATAATTCCCCCTTAGAACCTAAAGAGCCTCTACCTACCCCGCTTCGAAAAGTAAAACTATTATTAATCTAAAACCTATATCCCTTACGCAATACGTATAACCAATATTATCTAGAATGTAATTAGAAATAGACTAAAGAACGACCGATTAATTTTATATTTATTAACGCTGAACTATTTTATAAAATAATAAAAAAAGCGTATTTTGGCGTTATTAACCTATATGAATTAGAGCGTTTTATTAAAGAAAAAAAGAATATTTGCTAGGGCCCCTTAGAAATAAACGAAATAGAACTATATTAAAAGATTCTTAAGGAAATTCCTAGTTAATACTATAATTTACTAAAAGTCTTTAATAAAATTAAATTAAACGCTCTCCCAAAATTCCGCCCCGATATTAACTACTATATCCCCTTTAATAAGGGAGTCCGCCCGGAAAACCTTTACTACAACCCTCTCTATAAAATATCCTTTAAAAAATTAGAGGTTTACCAGAATTATATTACTAAAAATCTAAATAAGGGATTTATTAAATTAAATACCGCCCCTTAAGTAACTCCGGTTCTTTTTATACTTAAAGTTAACGGAAATAAAAATTACCATAAATTTAATACCCTTTCTCGAAAGAACCAATATCCCCTCCTACTTATTAATAAAATTATTATATACTTCGTTAAAGTAAAAATTTTTATTAAAATTAATATCCGTTAGGTATTCTATTATATCCGTATATTTCTCGATAATAAGGACCTAATAACTTTCTATATATGCTATAGCGTATATAAATATAAAGTCCTCCCCTTCGGATTAATAAATAGCCTAATAACCTTCTAACAGTTTATTAATAAAATCCTAATAAATTACTTTAATAATTTTTATAGCGCTTATATTAATAATATCTTTATTTTTTCTAAGACTAAGGAAGAATATAAAATTTATATTAAGAAAGTATTAGAAAAGCTCCGGGACGCTAGACTACAAGCCGATATTAAAAAGTACGAATTTTATATTACTTTTATTAAATTTTTAGGTTTTATTATATTTATAAATAGGGTTTTTATAAACCCTAATAAGGTTTCTATTATCTATTATTAGAAGGAGCCTACTAATATAAAGGGAGTCTAATCTTTTATTAGGTTCTATAACTTTTATAAAAAATTCGTAAAGGAATTCGGAAGGGTCGCCCGCTTATTAATTAATTTTATTAAAAAGAATATACCCTTCCGATAAATTAAAAAATATTAGACTATTTTTAATAAATTAAGAAATTATTTATTAAAGGCTTCCGTCCTTACTTACTTTTATTATAAAAAACTAACCCGAATTGAAATAGACGTTTCTAATAGGGTCTACGCTAGTATAATATTATAATTATAAATTAAGGATAATAAATAGCATCCGGTAATATTCTATTCGGAAATTATATTCCTAATGGAAATAAATTATACTATCTATAATAAAGAACTACTAGCGGTAATAAAGGCTCTCGAAATTTAACGTATAGAATTAATAAGAATCTACCCTTTCTTAATTGTAACGGCTTACTAAGTATTAGAATATTTCTCGACTAAGCGACTCCTTAATTCCTATTAGGTTAATTAAGCCAAATTTATATTTTAATATATATTTAAATTTACGTATTGGCCTAATAAAGAAAATATCGCTACCGACGCTCTTTCCCAAAAATTAAAAAACTTCCGAACTATTAAAAATAAAAAAGAGGATTAGAGAACCCTCCGTCTTTTTTATTAAAATAACCGGAAAGTATATTCTTATATAGGAAATAAAGGAAATATACCCGCAGCTGAAGTATAAGTACTAGTAGTTAAACTATATTTATTAGACAATAAAGAAGAACCTCTATTATTATCCGGAATAAAATTAATTAATATATTATTAAAAGTTAATTGAAAAGACTTCGCATTAGTAATTTACTAAGCGAAGGCTAGGAATAACGACCCCGAATTCACTATCCAATTAGACAACTTGCTACTTAAATAATTTAATTAATTCGTAGTACCCGAAGGCGACCTTTATTGCGTACTTATTTATAAAGCTTACTCCTGTTTAATTATAGAATACCCCGGCCGGAATAAAATATATTACTTTATTTTCTAATAATATTAGTAGGTAAGTATATTAAACGATATCGACCGATTCGTTAATAATTATTAAATTTATAAGGCTTTAAAGGTTCTATACGATAAAACCCTTAACCTTTTATACCCCTTAAATATACCCAACCGGTTATAGCAATATATTATTATCGATTTTAAAAGTATATTCCGGGATAAAAGAAGTTATAATAATATAATAATAATAGTAGACCGATTGTCCAAAGCGTTATAGTATATCCTATATAAGAATATTATAATAGTTAAATAAATAGCCTACCTCTATTACTACGGCCTTTAAAAATATACGGCTATTTAAAGGAAGTAGTTAATAATTATAAACCGCAATTTATTTCCTTATTTACTAATAAAATATTAAAGATTCTTAATATTAAGTAGAAGCTATCTTTTTTAAGATACTCCTAAACCGTCGGTTAAATAGAAATTATAAATTAATACATCGATTAATATCTTCGACTATTTATTAATTATAATTAGAATAATTAGTTAAAAGCATTCTTAATATTTAATATTATTTAAACCTCCCTCCCTTATAAAAATATCGGTATATTCCTATATAAAATTATTATAAATTACTTGATACTACTCCTATTCTATTAGGATCGCTATATTATAACCCCTACCCCGGCGAAGGAAAAATATTTAAGGGAAGAAGCCTAGGAAGTATTAAAAATCCTATATAGGTTTTAAGAATCTGTGCGCGCTACTATAATTAAGAAATAAGAAAAGTAAATTATATAAATAAATAAGTACCGTTGCGAACCCAATTTTAGGGTAGGAAACCGCGTCTTCATTATTAAAAAATCTTAAGCAACCGACCGGCCTAATAATAAATTCAATTTCTCCCTTACGCATATACTATATTATATTAAGGCTTTATCCGGATTTTCCTATAAATTAAACTTCCTACTTATATAGCGAAGTACTAAAATATACTACACTAATCAACTCTATAAATATTTAAATAACCCCCTACTAAATTAAATAAATAAGAACTTTGTAGGAGAAATAGTCGGAGATTAAGAAGAATAGGAAATTAAAAGGATTATAATAATATAGTTAATTAATAGGAAATTCTATTACTAAACGGAATAGAAAGGCTAGGACCCGAATCCTACCTAGTACCCCATTAAAAATTTTAAAAATATACCCAATATATTTAAAGCCTTTTACAATACGAATCCGGAGAAGCCCGGCCTACTATATCGCCTACGTATTTAGAAAAACGCTTAAATAAAAGATTTAATATTAATAAATTATAAAGAAGATAATTTGCCGGTAGAAGGAGCGTAGGAAAGACCGTTAAGAAAATTAAATCGCTTGCGCAAGTAATAGGAAGGATAGTCCAAACCGGATTTATAAGAACCTATCGTATTAATATAAAGAATAATAATTCGTAGGATTAATTTAATAGCGTAGTAGCGGGAGTAAAGGCCCCTAAACTATATTATAGGCCACCCCGAAGGTACCCCTCCTTTACCTAAGAAATAATTATAAGGAGAAGATTATAAGTTCGAATTATATTAGAATTAAAAAATTTTTTTTTTGTTCTTTTGATTCTAAGGGTAGAATCCTTAGTAGAGGGGGGGTAATATTATAGCCCAAATCCGCTGGTCTATACCCGGACCCAGACAATAGCTATTCTATACGATCGTTGCAATACGAACAATTTAATTAGTTATAAATTAAATAAGAAGAGTAGTCTGGGCGCATCGGTTCTGGAGGCATATCTTCCAGCCCAGCTGCCTGTACAACTCTTACCTTTTGTTTTACTCTTTAATTGTAAATTCTATATTGAATATTAATAACGCTATAGCCCTGCCTCGCCCGTTACGTGCCTTCACAAAACCTAAATAAATAATAATAAAATAATAAAGAAAAAAGAACTCCAAAGAATAAAAATGCAAATATTTAGTCGGAAAAGGTAAGAATTGAATAATAATTAAAAAGTCTAATACATCGTTATTAAATTTAATATATTTCCCCCGTTAATAAAAGGAAGAAATGTAAAGAATAATAAGGTTGGTTTAAAATTAAATTATAGGTACTACTTATTACGTAAAAATATACTTTATAAGTAATAACAATAGAGAAAGATAAAGTAAATAATTAGTTACTAGATAGAGTAATAGTACGTAATAATTAACGATAATCTTATTAAAGGAAGCTAAAAATAAGAACTATTGTAAGCTTCAATCTGGGACCTTGTATACGACTTTACTGAGTATAAGTAAGATAGCTATAAGGTTAGTATAATATAAATTATCAATCCGTCAACCTTAACAAAGGTTAACAGGACGAGCAGTCTTATATGGCAGACTATGCGCTCTAGTGAGCGGTTGCTATAATAAGATAGAGCATCTAGGTATCCACCCAGAATGCCCCATAACAGAATCTATAATAATAATACGCTTTAACTTACTCTTAAATATATAAAACTACTATAAATAATAGGTATAGTAGAAGTATTAGTAGAAGTGTTTTTATAATATTTAGCTTTAATATTAATATTTTTAGTACTTATTCTAATTAAGTAAGTAGCGGATCCGCTAGTCCCGTATTCGGCCTTAAGCGTAGTTAAATTTATCGATAGACCGGCTAAGGTTTTTCCTTTAATATTCATTTTACTAAATATATTAAGTAGTTTACTAGGAATAGTAAGATTACTAAATAAATGATTTTTTATTATAATATTAGAATTACTTCTTTTAATATTAAGTATAAAAGTATTAAATTTAATATTAGCTCGTACTTTAATTTCCTACAATATCAATTCAATAGTAGGATAATAATATCTACTATTAAAATACTTAGGAACGTATATTTTGAATATTCTAATTATAATAAAAAATAGTAATATTTAGTATTATATTTAAATATATAGTAAGAGTAAGGAGGTAGTTAGACTAATTTGAGATTTAATTCTCTAAGTAATATAATAGTCCTCCTCCGTATTCTTAATATAGGATCGGACCCTCAATATAAATTGTACTATTAGCTTATAAACCGGGCGCGTAACTCCTACTACAATATCGACAAAGGATTGAAATACTAAGATTAATACTAGTTTCCTCTATATAATTATAATTAGTAATACCTAGAGTATTACTAGTAACGCTTAATATAGTACTAGATCCGTCTCCTCTTCAGGATTAAATCCCTTAAGGAAAACCCTTTAAGTAACCCTTATTATATTTAATTAACCTTAGATACGTATTAAATCCTCCGAATACCTTTTAATAAATTTGCTAAATCGTATAAAATTAATTCGCATCCGATTAATATTAGTAAAATAAATCAAACTACTAAAAGGTAAAAGCCTCGCTCCTATCCAAATCTACACCTCCTTTCCTTTACCTTTAATATCCTAAATTTAGTACTATACTATAACATTAGAAGTAGCCTCTATAATAAGCTACTCATCTATTTAAATTAAGTAGAAGAGTTTAGTATAGTATAAAATTAAAGCCGTCTCCCTTATACTTATCCTAATTTCCTTGTTTTTTATTCTTTAAATAATAAAAATCCTAACGATTTATATATTAGTAACGAATTGATTTATTTTATAGTAATGGAATAAAAATACTTCTGAGGTATTTTATAATCGGTTATTCAATAAGGAAAGTAAATAAAAGTATCGCCGTCGTTAAAAGGGTCGTTTTCAGTAATATATTTAATATTATCGTCAGATCGATACTAAATTCTTCTATAATAATCGAAAGCTCTAATATCGTAATTATCTGCATCTACCTATATAGGGTAATTAAAATACTGCTCGGACAATTTATAGAAATTATCGGCCCTCTTAATATTGGCTTCTATTTAAATAAATACTATGTTCAATTATTATTTCAGGATACAATTCCGGGGGAACGAAGAAATATTATATAAGTAAAGGATAATTTACAAATAAAAATAAAGAAGTAAAGAATTAATTCGATTCTAAAACTATAGAAACCACTTACTACGGTATTATAAGGAATTAAGACTATAGTTACTATACTACCTAATAACAAATTCGTTACTAATAGATTCGTTTTAAGAAAAGAATCCAGTAAGTAACGGATTCGTTAATGGAATTAATATATAGCGGATTCGTTACTAAGTAATAGATTCGTTTTAAGGAACTACGGTTAATTGCAACCTAGGGCTTATAATAATGAATAATATTATTAAACAAGAACTTCTAGTTATAAATAATAATTAATTGAGGAGGAGAGTTTATTAGTATAACGGATCCTCCTATAACTATTTATACTTACTCTATACTGTGTCGGGTTGCGCCGAGCCGAATCCGGCTCGGTATAGTCTAGTATATATAAACCTAGGGGAGGCGGATTCGTCGCCCAACACTTTGCGTTGGGTTTAGTATTAGGCTTAGTATCGGGCTTAGCATCGGATTTAACGTTGGATTCAATAGGTAATTCGATTATTTTTAAAATAGAAATTGGTTTTTAGTATTATCCTAAATTAGCCTTTTTCTTTTCTTTTTACCTTATTTTCCCTTTTAATATTAGGGCCTTGGGTGCGGGCGAGTGGCGGCGGCGGACTCGGTTGGGATGCGGACACAACGCGGCGAAGGCAGTAGCGTAGTATAAGGAAGAAAGAAGGGAAGGAAGGAGAGAGCCGGGTCGAGGTTTCCTTTATAGAAATATTTGGGCGGCCCGGGATAACGTAATTAAGGAAAAATAGAATAAAAGACCGCCAACTATAGAGAAGCTATAGTAGGAGGATAAAGGAAGGACGGTTACAGGCCGGAGCCGGGTCGGCTACGCATATAATACAAGTTTATAGCCTCGGTTATAACAGTGAGGTTATACCGAGAGGAAGGAAATTGGGAAGGTACGGAGCCAATACGGTGCTATTGCAATAGTAAAGCGGAGGGTTTTCACCCGGCTATTACGGTACGGTTTTTCCCACCGACTACGAGCGAAGTAGCACCGCGTGCCTATTGGGCGGACTATATATATAGTTAGCGTGTATAAGACTAATAATAATAATAATATTAGGGTCTAATAATATTTAAATAGATTTAGCGCTATTACCCCTAATAAGGTTATTCTAATTTATTTATAATAATAATTCTTCTTTATTTATTTTAAATACTAATAATACTCTATTGAATAATATATTATTGAAAAAATTGGGTAGGAGGTTTATAAAATCGATTTTAGTATCCTATAATTGAAAAATTTCTTTATAATTAATCATAAAATCCATTTTAGTAATATTAGTAGTAATATTCGTATTATTCGCAGTAGTAGTTTCCTTTAATATTATTTAATAAAAGAACCTCTAAAAACTACATTCAAGGGGTAAATCGGTTTATTTAATTTCCATATATTTCATTTTTTTTCGCCGAATAATTTAACTATTACTATACTACTAATTTTGCACCACTTAGAGACTTATCGTATTGCAATACCGATAACTCAACGAAAATTATAGTAAATTTAAAACGGATAGTAGAAATCTCTTTATAAATAAAATATATATATATAATTCAATTTACATTATAGTATATCAAATCATAGTATTACACTATTATATTATACTATTGCCATTCAATGTTTGGTTTAACGCGTTTCTACTACGATACTTTAATACTTATTAAGAATCGAGAAAAAAGAATGGAATTTTTATATTGTTTTTTTCTATCGTCTCTATTGGGGCGGTGCTACCGCCCAGGCGGCGCTCTCCGATACGGGTAGATTCAGAAGGTACGTCTCATCATGTCTTCCGGATACTCGATCCCGTTCGAGGAGGGGAGACCCACATATTTGTGGGGCGGGTCTGCTGAAGCGTTGTCGATGGAGGTTAATGTGATAGAGACTAGCCCAGCATTCTGCCTCGTCACTGTGCTTCACCTACCTACTATCTACTAGCCGGCATTGCCTCGTCTCACCGAGAAATCGCATTATCCGCCTATCCACTTCATACCTCGACACAATACCACTGCTTCCACGGTGCCTCGCTGCTTTCACAGGAGGACCAGTGTCCCCTCAGTCGGTCTGTCCTACCAAGGCAGCAAAGCCTAGTATAAAGCCATTTGGCCTACAGCCTCAGAGGACAACCACGAGAACTCATGACTCATGTCACCAGCATCTCCAACATACAAGGCAACCCAGGCAGCAGTCTGGACATTGGTCAACACTTGGCTTGTAAGGCCTAGGTGAGGCTTTTAGTTAGGTACGATCTACAAGCTGCGATGCCTGAGGAGCGACGCATGATGGTGAGCGGTAGCTACAGGTACATACCGTGATATCACTTCATGCCTCCTCCAGTAAGCTTTCCCGTCTTCCGTGTTGCTCGGTCTTTGATAACTGAAATACGGCAGGTACTTATGGCGCCCATAGCCAGACTCCCGAATGCCTGACCATGGGCCGTGTTGTTTTGCAGTCCTTGATCACCTCGTTGTAACTTTGCTGCCACCACCGTGCTATGCTGGAAATGAGGCTCGGTGACCACCGGCTGCGCCATCCAGTTCTGCCTACTCCGTCCTCTCTCCTCGACTTCAATCTCCAAGCGGCCGGATTGAGTCATGCTGTTTCGTTCTTTGGCGTTTCCTAGCTGTCTTGTGGAGAGAGCGATGGAAGGAATAAAGGCCAGTGCCTACCATTCCGCCTAAAACCCAACGAAGTGTTGCTGCATACACCTGGTCCGTTGACAAAGCAATGCGCAATCTGCTTCGTTTTATCTGGTCAACTCCGGATGGCCAACTTGCACTCGAAAAACCAAGCTCTATATAATCAGATCTATTCACTGCCGTCCTTACCAGATCCGATCTCTTCCTTTGTCTCGAGAAGCAAGTTCTTTTGAGCCTCTACAAGTTGATCAGTATCTTCTTACCAAGTCTTCTTTTCCTCTTTAAACCACCAAAGTACGCCAAAGCACCTTTCTGTCCGACGACCGAAATGGGCGGCAACCAAGAGACATATATTAGTAATAGCGGGAGCCGGCGCCCCTACTACAATCCACGCACTACATCACCATCATCGAGCAGTAACTCAAGGTCCTCAGCCAGTTCTGTTTATTACAGGTCAGGCACTGCAGGTATGTGTACTTTCAACCTTCAGTTGGTATCATAGATAACAAGTGCTAACTTCGGATCAGATAATCACAATGTTACCACTCAAAAAAAGAGCGACGTTGTTGTTATCAATCACCACCAGCCGAATCCAGCCAAGGACGAGCCTCGATCGTCAGACTATTATAGAAGATGACAGCAGTGCGGATACATCCGTGGCTATTTCTTTCTATGGATTACCACTTGGTGTCCATGTCTCAGTATGCAGGAAATTGTACGATATCGTTCTGTATCATTACCAGACGTGGGATTACTTTTGGGTTGTGGTCTTTCATAATGTTGACTGAAGTTTTCTCGTTATGGTAGGAGTTAGTGTAGAGTATTGGATAAATGAAGGAAGACGGTCAGTTACTTGGAGCTAGGTCGGTCTCATGGTAGAAAATATATTTCTTGCATCTATAAGTTGTTTCTGCGCTGCCCCAAACAATGCGTATTGCACTTGTATGAATTCTCACACTCCTACTTTCTGGTTAATGTGCTACGTTGCATTGCGTGTTGCACATCGTCTGAGCCTCAAAGTCCTAGCATTGCGGAAGAAGTGATGGGAGCTACATAAGGAATTCGCTCAGGCTTGACATAACTTGAGGAGGTATGCTGCGGAACTAACGTTCACAATCATCCAAGCCCAGTATATAAAGCATCTGTAATAGAGACGCGTAACGCTGCACAGCGGGATGATCAAGAGTGCATATACTGAGAGTCGCTTCAAAACTGTATAGAATTGACCTGGAACGTCCTGTCTTATGTATTAGCTATGCCGAGTGGAGTTCATCCCTTTGCCATCAGTGGTGGCACTCACCGCACTCAAACTGTTACTACTGGTAGTTGATTGGTACCTATCAGTCTGTTCTCCAGCCCAGACGGCAAGAGTGTTGGAGGTTCGACTCAGATGCAGGTAGACTTGCGCGATAGACTTGATGCTGAACAGCTGCTTGATTGATTGATAGATCTCTTAAGGTTGGATGTCTGCTCTGGAGTCCCGAGCCCGACAAGGGTCGGACCTAGCAGGGTCCCTCCTGCCTGACATGACAGGCCAGGGCGAACACGACCTCTGAGCAAAAAATAGGTATATAGAGGTATGTTTGTTCAAACTACTGCCCCTGAGGATGTGGGTAGTAGAATCAATATTTTGATCACCTTCTAGCTATGCGTCATCCCATTCTCGAAGCGATTGTTGGATTGTTGCGTCGTGGATGTTAATCAAGCACCGCTTCCTCTTTTCGTATGTTCTTCCTTGATAGCATCCTGGTACTTATTGTCAAGGCGAGCGGGGGTCTTCATGAAGGACCCCTTCTTTGATCAATGCTTCTGGGGAGGGCCGGTGGGCGATTCTTTCGTTCAAAGAATCAGCACGCATATGCTTTTCGAGCTGGGACCGGGGCAAGTTAGGATGTCAGCACAGTCCAAAAAAGCCAACCTTGACATGACAGCATTACCTCTTTCTGTTGTGCTATGAGCCCCGGAGCTGCGTTTGAGGCAGGAAGAATGTTTTCTGAATCAGGACCATTTGTGTAGATTAGTACATCTTGTTCGAAAATACGTGCAACTATGCGTTCCGTTGCAAGGACTCGAAGCAAAACATCATACTTTTGACCAGTTCCTGGCGCACCGGACGATGTTTCAGGTGCTGTTCGAGAGAGTTCTTGCGCTGAGGGTCGGGACGGCTAGGAGAGATAGGAGTCTCGTCGATAGCAGGAGCCGGGTTGACATTGTCGCTCGAGTCGGCCATGATGTCGAAGATATAGTCACCTTCAAGGGTTGGAAGTCGATTGTCTGTGGCCGTTGTATCTTTCAAATATCATTTTCTGCACTCAGTAGAACGAAAGCGCCAAAGTCCGGCTTGACCCGTGGATGACGATGGAAAACGGCTTTATATAGCATGGCGGCCCCCCTACATGACCTTCAAAACAGCTGATGCTTTTGGTTACAGCAAGCTAGTTCCTCGCTTCCACGGAGCCAATCTGTCTTCGTCTGCCACATGGATCGCGGCACGTAGACAACCAATACGGTGTCATTTACCGGCCTTGGCTTAGTGTTGTACACGATTGGATCTTCCAGGTCGCTCGCTGTCACCTGCACTGTGCCTAGCGAAGTAACAGCCTGAGCTACTTCACCCCGCACCTGCAATGAATCCTCGATACGTGCACACAGAGCACGGTACTGCTTGATAGGTACTCCCTACCTGCATTAGGGACGTGTACAGTAGTCCAAACGCACGACCTGGAGGTAGGGGGGGGGGGGGGGGGGGGGGGGGGCCAACGTGCTCGATTGTTTTTTGTTCCGCTACTCAAAATGCGCAGTGGCTCCAGCCCGGTAATAACTAACAATGATGCAGTGAGCTCGAATGACAGCTGGGTCCAAAATGTTCACCTCTGAGCAGGGAGGCCGAGGCAATGGGATGTTGAGCTAAAGAGTAGGAGTGGGTCAGGGTTATAGTTATGGGCGGATAAGTACTGTTAACCCTGTATATAATGATTAAGTCCGTTACCGAGGTCTTGATTGTAATACCCAGGTTATTATTACTATAAGGTAGGCTAGTTTAGGCTTCTAGACCCATTGTAAGACTCGTGATAGCTAAAAGAACCCACCCCGGGTTGTTACGAGCTGTAACAGCCTATTACTAAACGTTTCAGAACTGAACTGAACCCCCTAGGTATAATGATTTTAGTGCAGCTCGGTTTTGAAATTAGATGGAAATTGTAATACGAAGCTTGATCGTTACTCTTATACTAATCTACACTATTACCAAAATATTAAGTATTATAGTTAGAATATTATTATATAGCTAATTGTTATGTATAGTGTTAATAGTACTAGATTTCAAAGGAAACTAACTACTAGCTTGAGCTTGTCCTAGTATACCTCTACATACTTAGTAGTACTTCTATATAGTAGTTCTATAGGTAGGTACCTCTAAGCAGTCAGCATGCTACTACTAGTCTAGACTTCCACCTAGATAGCAAAGTGAATAAATATTATAATCTAATACTAGAAAGTTTGTTAGCTTAGTTCTTGCCCTATATTTTAGACTAGGGGGGTTATAGGGGTTCTAATTAGCTAGAAGGGTCTTAAAGTAGAGTAGAACTAGCTCAGACTAATTTCAGTATAGAATTAGTAACTTTCTTATATATAAAGACTTTTTTCTATTCTACTCTATAGTATTATCTACCCTCAAAGGGTGTTATCTAGTGGATTTAGTCCTACTTATACCTACTTATACCTACTTATACCTACTTTTCAACCTCGATTTAGAAGGTACAGATAGTTTCTACCCTTCCCTGTGTCGCTTTGAGTGCAATTCTTAAAATTAAAAATTGGAGTAGTAATTTGGATAATTTGGATAATTTGTATTAATTACTAGCATTCAAAAGGGTACGTATCTTAAATTTAAGGTTTGCCTATTATTTACCTATTATTTACTTAAGTACTTACCTTATTGCGGCTCGTATACCTATACTAAAAAAATTTCTAATTAGTTAGTGGCTTCTCAAATTTCTTAGTCCTACTTTCTGTTTCCCGCTTCCCGCTAACTATTCTATAGTACTTCGAAAATTCCCCTAGCTTATATTACTCCGCCGCCTTCAACCTCTTTTTCTACTATTAGAATTACATTCTCTACATTTACCTTAACTATAAGAATTCTAATTTCAATATAAATACTCTTACTAATATAACCTTCTATTTCTATTTAAAAATAACCTCCCTCCTCTACCGTTATCTCTTACTTATAATAATAATAATAATCTTATTCCCTATACTATATAACTATAGTACCTTATTAGTATAGGGTCCTTCTCCAATTCCCTAGAGGGGAAAACTATACGGCGTTAAGCGCCGCTGGATAAAAACCCCTAGTTACGTTTCGGTTGTAAATTTCTATACTATTCCTACTTTATTTATTGAAACGCCCATGCCCTCACGAGAAGGCGATGTCCGGGGCCCAAAAGTGTCATAACTGTCAAAGACCCTACACTAGAGGTCGTAGTACTATAGGCCCCACATCGTCGTAAGGAAGGCGCGGCGGTTCTATTTATTAACGGTTAGAATATAAAAAAAATACCCGTCTTAATATCCCAAAAGGGAAATTCTAGCGCTAAATAAGACACAGTTTTAATAATACATACAGACAGTGCTGTATTTCAATATGCTTAGACAGTTATATTTCTACGTTAATTATATATATTAATTCGTAAAAAATACTAAGTAATAGAATTTAATTAATTATATTTCCTATATTATTTATATTAAAATATAGTATAAAATATAGCGTTATATAATATTATAAATAAAATCCTGTTAAATAATTACGTACCCGTTTTACAATTCTATATACAATTATAACGCGGGTTCCCGGCTATCTAATACTCCCGGTAAATTTAGTACTCCTACTAAATAGTAATTTAATTAGCACTCCCAATAATTCTATTATTCCTAGTAATACTATTATTTATATTATTACCAAGTCTACCACTTTCAATTAACAATACTAACACTTTTTTATTAATACTAATACCCTTTTATTACTATAATTATCGCGCAATACTAGGAATTATCTAGAATTATCGATACTTATTAATTTGAAGCCTTCAAATAATTATGTAACTGTCTACACTATTACACAACTATTTATACGATTATTAATAAAGTATATTCAATTATCCGTCACTTCTTTATTTACGAGCCCCACTGTAGAAGGTATAATACTACTATTAATAACCACTATTTTAAATTATTCTACTACCTTCTATCTTTTAATATTAATAAAATAATTATAATACTATTTACTTACTATCAACCCTATTATAAATCCGATTATTAATTAAACCGACGGAAATTTCTAGTACTTATTAGCTCCTTTTTAAAAGGGTATAAGAAATTAACTCCCCCCGCCTCTTTCGACTATCGAACTCTCTCCTCTTTAATATACTTAAGACCTTATATTTAAAATTAACTTTAATATTTAATTTTCAATATTAACTTTAATACTATCCTATAATAATTTGGGTTTAATTATTCGCCTATTAAAAATCGGCCGCTCTTCTAAATTAGTAAAGCGGTTTAACTATTCGCCTATTAATAACCGGCTACTTATCTAAATTAATTACTAAAATAGGTTAATCCCCTTCTCCTATCTCCCCTCTTATCTATTATTAATATCGCCATAACAAAGTATATTAGTATTTTTCATTACTTAGCAAAATATATCGGTTATTAAATAAAATTAAAGAAATATATAAATACTTATTAGTAAATTCCCCTTCCCCCCTAAACAACCCCCATCTAATTATTTACTAATTTTTAACTTATATAAATTTGCTTACTTTCTCAATTTCTTATACTATTACTACCTAATATCAATATCCGATATTACTATTATCCTACCCTATAGAATACCTAATTAGTAATATGTAGGCTATCGGGACGAAGTTAGAAGGGCGAGGTCATTAATTTAACCCACCCTATCGGCTCGGATAATATTATTTTAAATCTTTAAAAATAAATTATCAATATAATTTAGGGCTATAGTAATAAGATCAACGATTCCCATCAGAATTACGACTCGCACTCAAAGTTAGACATTCAATCTTTTAATCTTTCAATCTTTCAATTATCCTATTAAATAATTCAATCTTTCAATCTTTCAATCATCCTATCAAATAATTTAGTCTTTTAATTAATTAATCAAACATTTATCTATAATAGAGTTAAATCCCAATTAAAAGCCGCCTCCCAACAATTAAGAGTAGAGTTAAATTCGGCAATACTACAATTATAGTAAAAAAAAGCCAATATTAATATTTATTAGCAAAAATAATCCAAACTTTCTTATAATTACTTATAACATTTACCGTAATAAACATACTCTAATATATCTTCTTTCCCTTTCATTCTTATTTAATCTATTATTTCCCTTTCTATTAACTAATCAATTAACTACTAATATTACCTATTTGACAGTAAATCCTTTAAAATACATAAATCCTATTATAAACTTAATATACCGCATTATTCTACTACTTGCGGGTAAATAATGCCCTCGAAGGTTAAAATCCGAGCCGCAGGGGGTTACGGGTGCAACTTAAATAATATTAACTAATTAATTATTTAGTAATAGGTAGTATTTTAAATAATTAACCTTTTACCTATTTAAAATTAATTTTAACAATATTAAATAGTATTAAACTTGCAATTTACCGCCAATTCTAATACCGCTAATCCCAATACCTCTAATAATCCTACTATCCCTAATCCCACTATTCCTAATCCTACTACCAATAATAAACGAAGTCCCGAAGCCACCTTAATATCATTATTTAAAAATACCCGTACCCGACCTTACAATAGGAGACCCATACTATTAGAAATTATAGAGTATTTTAATAATACCCCCCGGCAATAAATTTAGGAGAATCTGCCCTATTAGTAAATCCAACAACCTATATAGCCTTAATAACCGCAACTACAACTATAACTACAACCTCCGGCATTTTAATATTTAAATCCCTATTAATATTTTAATAGCGAGGATATTAATATCTCTATACAAGAGTTACTCGACTTTGAACGATAGTAGTAATAGTAGTAAAGGGAATTCGGACTTTATATAGTTATACGTCAAGAGTTTAAAACTAGACAACGTTAATTACAATAGCCTCCCCAACCCCCCCCACTATAAATCTAATAATTTTAATATTAATAGATAGTCCAACCCTAATTAATTTAAAAAATTAGTTTAGAACGGCCTATTAATCGTTCGATTCAATCTTTATAACCTTAACTTTAAACCAATACCCAATCTACTACTACCAACACTTCCCGCTTCAAAATTTATATTCCCCAATACCAATCTATTGAATTTAAAGCTAGTATTACTCAATAAAATATTTAATATAAAATAGGTAGATTATATTTATAAATATAATTCCCCAATCTAATATTTAAATATTTACTAATACATTATTTAATAGGATAACGAAGAGACCGCTCGAACCTGCTACGAGAGAAACTAAATCTAATATAATTATCGCCTCCGCAAACGTAATTAGGAATAAAACATTATACCTACTCCCTTAATAGCAATATTAATTACCTAATAATATTCTAATTTAGAATCGAATATTAACGAACTAAAACAATTCACATATTACCGCTATTATATTATACAGCCTATTATAAACCGTAATCTAACTACTAATTTATATTAATTTTATAATAGTAATAACCAATTTACTTACCCAAATTACTATATTATTCGAACTATTATAAACCGCAACCTAACTACGGGCAATTATATTATATATAATAATAATCAGCAATTCATCTATCCTAATTATCGCTTCTCTCAGTATATTAACGAATGTAACCCTATTACTAGCAATTATATACTTTATTAATTATCTACACAATACAACCTTAATTCTTAATATAAAATTTATTTTATTTGTAATAGCGTAGTAAACCGTTTAAATTATATAATTTACAATTTCTTAAAATAAAACTACTATCTATTATATTTAGAAAGACCTAAGGATTATCCAACTACTCCTAATCCTCTAATATAATTTACCGACAATAATAATACTAATACTCAATCCAACAAAGAAATACCCTACTTCTTCTACCCAATATATAAATTAGCACGGCGCCCCATTAATAAAGATCCGATTACTGGATTTTGCATAATATACGTATATACCAGCCCCTATTACAATATCCAAGAAGAAAATAAAATTTATCTCGATTATCTTCAAAATTTCCCCCGCTGTTATTTCTTTAATATATACGATATTAAACGTAATTATTACTAATAATATTGGGCGCTACTTAATAAAAATTAATTTAAAGAGGATAATGATTATTATAATTCCTATCGTTTTATTAATAATTAGGATAATAATAATCCTTTCTAAATTAAACCCCGCTTATAAATACAAAATATTAACCCTCTCAATAATCCTAATAATATATTTAATATTAATAATTTTATTTAAAACTATAGCCTTTTAAAAACCCAATCTCAACCCTAATTCCAGCCTTCCTAACTACAAAGGAAAGGCTAACGTAGTCCCGGACGCCTTAGACCACCCTCGGACTCACAATTAGCCGGGCCTCGATTCCCAAATTTACCCAACATTAAATTTAAACGGGACCCAGTCTTTACTAATAACATAAATACACGAATAATCCCAGATTCCCATTATAAATAACTTCGCAATTACCAGGCTACGCTAAATATAGAGATTATGGAATATTATAACCGTTATAAAGAAAAATAGTTTTAATTAAAGGTTATAATTATTAATAATTAGAATATTTATAATCAGTATCTCCATACTAATGCAAATTTACACCCTAATAAACCTTTTAAATATAATATAGTTAATAATATAGACTTTAGTATTTTTAGCCCTAACAATATTAGAGGTAAATACTATTTTCCCCCTTTCGACCCTATAGAAAAAATACTTATTATACGAATCTATATCTATATTAATAAATTATTTCCTTCTTCAATCCTATTTTAATACTAATATTACTCTAAACATTTATACCTTTAATTAATAATAGCGAAAATATAAAGGTTATTGTATTAACTTCCTTCGTAATGTTTCCTATATCTATATTTAATTATTTAGATTACCGGAAGAAATTAACATTATTTTATTACAACTATATAATTACTAGAATTATTTATAATTTAATAATATATAAAAGGAATTTAAAGTTAATCGCTACAAAGTCGCTATTTGGCTCAACTTCTTAAAAGCCTATTACCCTAAATATTAGAATATCGAGATTATAGAAGAACGTCTCAATACATTACTAAAAGACGGCAATATTATAAATAACGTAATTTATATTAATATAGATAATATTATTATCGAGGAATTTAATGAATTTTAAAAGTAGAAATTTAAAGAGATTTTAACCGAGGCTAATCCTAAAATTAGCGTAGCGCTTAATATTATTAATAGTACACTCAAGGATATTAACCAGTTTAAAGTTTAATTTCGTAGGGACCCTATACCCGACCCGAACTTTCCCCTAATTCGATTTACAAATATACTAAACAATTAATAACCTCTAATACCGCAATTTATAAATTAGTAATTACAACCTATAGGCTAAGAAGAACAACCTATAAGCTAATAATCACAATTTATAGATCCAGTTCTAACTTAGGCCCCGATTTAGGATCCAACCCCCAACAATGCTCTAACCCCCGGCCGGCTACTCCAATATCGTTATTATATTTAATAGGGCCCCCTTCGCAACTAACCTATTAATAAATTTAAATATAACTAAATATTATTATCTTAAGTATTCCCTAGTCTTTACCCCTATAAGCAAGGAGAATATTTTAACCCCCGTATAAAGAAGGTAAATTACGATAAATATATTCAATATATTATACGGTGGTATAACGGCCGTTTTACCCAGTACGAACAATTCCAATATATTACTTTTAATTCTTTAATATATAATTAAATCTATAGTAAAAATTCCTTCTATATTCGTAATATACAATTTAATTTAGAGTTTCTTATTAATACCGATCGATTTAAAGAATAATTTAGGAACTGCTCTAATAAAGCAAGAAAATTGCTTAATTTTATTATTCGACTCTCTAATACTCTTCGTAGTACTTAGTTATATTAGATTAAGAAATCCCGTGAACTATCGTCACATATTAACTTCTTAGGAATATTAATTATATTTATTATATTTAGCGCGGCTAATCTTTATTAAGAAAGTTTAGTAAGATATATACCTGATTATAACCTTTAGTTAACTTTTAACAATAACGATCGATATTATATCTCGAAGCGGAATATTCTTTATAACCCTTATATCGCTATATACTACTTCTTTTAAAGGTTTAAGCTTTTTAAGGAATATATCCTATTTTTAAAATTTAAATTCAATAATTATTAGTAGCGGTTGGAATTTCAGGTTTAAGGAATTAGCTATACCTATAGCGTATATTAGGTAGATAATATCAATATACCTAATTTATCCGATCTACAAATCCGCTAGTAATTCATTAAAATATAGGGTTTACACTTTATTATATAAAATCTAATATTCGAAGGTATTAACCAATTAACTAAAATTCAATTTAGTAAGGATGAAGATCTAGAAGGTCCTCCCCCTAGTACTACTACTACTACTAGTAGTAGTTAAAATCCTAATAGTTAAAATAATACCTTGAATTAATTAATCCCTATTAGCCAGCTTCTAACTAACTATAACGAACGTAACAATATTTTAAATAGAAAGATGGATATTGTAGAACCTATATTCTAAGAGGTTTTAAATATAATTAACCGGATATAAAGATATATTTGTAATAATACTTATTATCTTCAAATATATTATTAGGTCTAAACCTTTCTTAGGGACTGGTAAATCCTAGACTTCGAACTCCTAATGCCCGAATAGAAGGTATACCATTTCTATTTCATTAGGAAACTCTATAAATACCCTCTCTTTACTATACGAATTAACCCTAGATTCTAATTTTTTAACGGCCGAAGAAATAATAGTATTTTCAATTAATATAATCTATTTATTACTCTAGGTTGGATAGTTAATATAGATGTTCAGTTATATACTAGTATAAATATTATATTTAATTACGTTACTAAATACATTTCAAAAGCCGAGAAGAGAATAAGGTCTTACAATAATATTACCACCGAATTAATACCCTAAATAACAGCTAGAAACCTAATCAAACAATTTACAATAAAGTTTATAAACAAACTTATTACTAAACAGGACTAGTCTACTTAAAAAATCTATTATTTACTATTCAACCTTCCTCTATAAGAGAATATACACATAATAATTATAGTAAATTATTACTATTAAAATAACCGAAGTACTATTATCCCCAATCCCGAGGAAAATATATAGCCTAATCTTAGAAGAGCTATACTAAAAACTACTAATAGTAATAATAATAATAATACTGAAGGTATTTATATTAATACTACTAATAAAGTATAATAAACCCAGTTAATTTACTAAAAATATATAAATCAAGAAGAACGCTACTCGTATATTTCGTACTTTAAATTTATTACTACCTTTAGTTATATAAAATTAAAACCTAGGCCTTTATCGGATTATACTAAAAAGAGAATTATTAATTATTTCCCTATATATAAATAAAATAATAAATATAATTAATACAATTTTAAGAGAGTTAAACTTATATTATACTACCCTTATCGAAGGCCCAATAATTCTTATATTATTAATAATATCCAATATAATAACTTCAATAATATATATACAATATGCCTTAAAACTTATATTAATAAATTCTAATACCCCGAAGACTACTATAATAAATTTCCAGATCCTAAACTAGAAGAAGAATTTGAGCCCCCTAATTAAAAAGAAGAAATAGATAAACCTAATTAGGAGGATATTGCAAGAGAAAATCCCAACTACCGTATCGATTCTAATAATAATAATTTTAACAGTAAGGTTTTAGATCGTTATAATATTAATATTAACTACGACTAATATAAGAATTATACTCGGTTCTAAGAATTCTTTCCTCTAATAATAGACTTCTAAAAATCTTATTATAATACTTTCAACCTTCCTAATCCAAAGCCTATCACTTAACGCTTATATAATAACCTTAATACTAAGTAACGTATAATATTTAATCAATTTATTAATTACTACCAAATAGTATTCGATAGTTAGGCTCTAAATTAACTACTTCTTTAAATCGACAATTATAGTAGTATTAGAAAATCCCACCTTATTCGACTACTATCTTACAAACTTACTAAAATAGCTTCTATATATAACCTTTCAACCCTTATTATTCGTATTATTCCTACTAGTATTATTATTAATAATATTAATAGCTATACTATCTACTCCCTTCTACAATTTCCTTTTAACAATAGAAGTTTAGCTAATTTACAAGGTACTAGTCTTACCTATATATAAAATAAGTTTAGGCCGTACAAATATTTCATTATTAATAAAAAGTCTATATTAGGTATAAGAATTATATATTATATTAACGCCTACCTTCGTCAAGCTTTTATTGAAGATTAGAGTAAAAGGTTTGGCGGTACTAATATCCTTCTTCTTAAGAATTTCTTTTAATTAACGCCTATTGAATAAAAGGCTCTATTCTATTAAAAACCCCTTAAATTCGCTAATAATCCTAATACTCTTTTTAAAGCTCTTGGAGAAGATGATAATCCAGATCGGCTTTCTAATAAAACCGAAGAACAAAGAAGAAAGCATTTAGTAAGAAAATTAGACTTTATATAGCGTAGTAATCGTACTTACTACTTTAATTTTAATTGGAACATCGAATTGAAGTAGATTCTTCGGCAATAGGGTATTAAATAAAAAGCCTTCCGCACAGTTTTAGAAGGACTATAAAATAATAACCCTACTATTTAGAATTAGGAGGTATTATCCAACCGTATTAAATTTAAATTATCGATACCCGACTAAGCCAAATTTAATAACGCTTTCCGAATCTACCTAACTAATACTATAATTAATAAATATAACTTTAAGTATTTAAAATAGTTTAAAAACCCAACTTTTACTATTAAGGCTACCAATAACCCCGATAGCGCTAAAGACGTTAAGTATATTAATACTAGTAATTTACACTGCAAATTTACTTATATCAAAGGTAGTAGAATTATATTTACCGAGAATCTATAAATTAAAGCTAGCCTTATTAATAGTTCGATTAATACAATTATTAATATTATATAGGATAGTAATTAATTATATAATATATATTCTAAAACCGGCGACCCCCTTTTCGTTATTATAGTACATTTTAATTACTATAAAAGATCTAATTACTTTAAAAATTTGGATTACCCCAATATTCAAGACCTAGAGCGTACCATACCGATATTCCGATTTATTTGAGACTTTTTAAAAGGGGCTCGCAATTATAAAAGAACCCAATTCCTATTAACTATTATATATACTATTACTATATATAAAGCCTAGGGCTAAATATTAAATAAAATTATTTATAATATTTCGAAGAAAGACTTTACAACCGGGTTATTATATATAACCGTCCCTCATACCCGCACTATTAACAGCATCATATTTAAAAAGAACTTCGATATAAATACCTTGCAATTCAAAAATACCAAAACCTATACCCACCGAACTATAAATATTACTAAACATATACTTAAGTAATTGCAGCTAGGCCACCCTTTACCGCTATATTATATCTATAACCCAGGCCGCCCCCCAATTTCCAATTATATATTCCAACTTCCTCCCAGCCCGGGTAATATTAATAATAATAATAATACTAATAATAGCCGGCCGCTCCGGGGAAGAGCAATATATAATAAACCCTATAATAAATCTAAATTAAAACCTTATAATAAACCGCCCAATAATAGAACTAAATCAAGGACTAGCTTAAGAATTAGTAGTATAGCTCCTTCTAACAGAACTAATTCAAGAGGAAGGCCCCGTAGAAAACCCCGCAAGAGTACTAATACTAGTAATAGACTACTGCAGTTAAAAGGAGGATAGATTAACAAAAATAAAATAAATTAGTAAGAACAATATAAATAAATAATTATTATTATAGTAAATAGATATAAAAATAAATAAATTTTTATAATTTTCAATCTCCCTCTATCTCCTTTTTATTACTTTCTTCAATTACCAACTACCAACCCCCAACGCTACTATATCAATCATCTTTAAAAACGACAATCTTAAACTCGAACAGCACCTTAATAACATATTGAAAGAAGAAGAAAAGCGCCGTAATTTACTCACCCTTAAGCAACAATAAACTTCTACTAATTGGATTGGCACTAAAATATTACTACCAGCCAAAGATAACCTTCTTTACAAAACTACTACTATTAAACAACTTTCTCTCCCTATCCAATTAAAATAATATATTTCCCTTATTATTAATCATAACTTAAATTATTCTAACTCGGGATTTAGGTAACTAAATCTCACTACCGGCTTTAAAAAAAAAAAAAAAGAAAGGAGTTCAACTCAACTTATTCCGTACACCCTAATTGAATACCTTATAGTATACCCTTTTTCAAAGCAACTATCAACAGCACCGAGAGATAGTACGTCTTACAGCGGTCTTATATCTCCTATTCCCCAGAACGGCCCACACACAATCAACACCAAAATTAGAAGATAAGAAGGATCTAAAAGAGGTTAGCAATACAATAACTAAGCGTTTAAAGAGAAAAACGAATCACTAACAAGGAATTAAACGCAAGAGCTCTCTATATACTTACACTAATAGCGGTAGGAGCGTCCTCTATACCGCTATACCACGGGCGTCCCTATAGCACCCCGGAAGGGGGCTAGTAATAGTAGGGTAGTTGGAAGTAGACTATATAGGCTAATTGGAACGTTTTGAGCGTATTTGCTAAATCTAACTGGGTTTATAGGTAAGATAATAGAAAGATTTACGGAAGGGGTCAGATCTAGTAATGTTTTGGCTAGTATTGTACCCCTAAGTATAAATTCGAATTGCCAAGAACCTTCCCGTACTTCCCGTCTTAGTAAATGGATTTGATTGGGTGCATCCCGCTACATGTGGGTCCAGCTGTTTACTCTCTAAATATCTATTAACATGGGCGTTTCTCTATCTTCCTTGGCCACATTTAGGCTCCGGCCAAGGAAACTGTATTTTAAGTATAACGGTTCTTATCTACTGTTATAGTAAATTAATTTTATTTCTCTTATTATTATATTATTCTAATATTAGAATAATAAGAATAATAGGAATAGGATTCCGATTTAAAGCGCCGCCCTCCTTTACCGTTCTTCTGTTTTAATATCTACCGCTCCTTCCTCCGCCCTCTCCCCGCTTCCCCATCCTATCCTCCTATCCGTTTTTTCATTTCCCCGCCTTTTTACCCTATTTACAATTACCTCCGCCCCGGCCCTTTACTTCCTACTTTATAATATTACCTCTATTTATAATAGTATAAGGACCCTCTCTTTCTTTTATATAATCCTCCCTACGGCGCCCCTTCCTAACTCCCTTCCTCCTTCTTCTCTATCGCAACCTCACCCAAGATGGCTTCCTCTAGCCGTCATTCTTACTTATAATAGTAATAAGGATTTTAATTTAAATCCAAGCGAAGTAGAGAATAAAGATAATAAATTCTAAAAGGGAGACTACCTATAGCGAATTAACCCCTATACAGGCTTCTACTAATTTTTTAAAAGTTATTTTTATAATAATTACGAAAAATATTTATATAAATACCTAATAAATTATAATAACCCTATAGAAATATAGTGTATGTATAATCTATTATAATTAATTAAATTAGGTACCTATAGTAAAATAAATATCCTTTTCCTTTTCTAAGTACTTTTATATAGAATTTTAGCTTTTTATAAAACAACTTATTATAGGGTATGCTGTGGCTTTGAGTATATATGCGTGCATCCCGTCATTCTATTCCAGATAGAATTACGGTCCATCTTTTACCTTTTAGTTGAGGCTTAGTGTAACGGTGTTGGCATTGTACGCCTAACCTAGTCTCAGTTCTTAGACCCACTTAACCTCCAAAACCCACCCCACCCTACCCGTTTTTACAGTAGCAAGTCTGAGCGGGTTTTGGGTTTTTTGGCCGTTGGCTGCAGAATAATAACCAACTATTAATATATATAATAAATTTAGTAAAATTAATATAAATAGGTAGAAATACCTTTTATATGAAGCCTTTCATTCTAATTCTAATAGTAGTTTTAGTTTTCTTCTACGATTAATATTTATTGAGATGTAAGGCTTTGAATTTAAAGACTTTTACCCCCTTAAGGCTACATTACCTTAACGGGTGGTTTGTGTTTTATAAAAGTAGTATTATTAGAACTGTTTCATTAGGGCTATCCTCAATGTATATTTAATTTTTTCATTACTTTAGAAATAAGGCTAGAAATAAAATAAATTTAAAAATAGAAAAATAGAATACTACCCCCTCGAGGTTGCATTACCTTAACGGGTGGTCCGTGCATTATGAAAATGGTACTATTAGAATCGTCTTATTAAGGCTATTCTCAATATATATTTTTTTTTATTATACAATTTATTTTAACCTTTAAAATAAGGAGTATCTAAAGGTTCTAAAGCAATTATAGCCGACGAAAGTTTACCTTTGAGGTTGTATTACTATAATAGGTAGTACGAGTTTTATAAAAATTATATATTTAGAAAGAGTTTAAAAAGACTATTTTCCGAGTATATTATTCTTATTTCCATTATTTTTCTTTATTTTACTATAAAGGAATATATAAAGTTGAAATCTGAAGTTTATATAGGAATTTCTGCAGCCGACGGCGTTTTTGCGCAAAACCGTAATAGACCTCCTCTTACAAAAGTTCGAGGAGGGGAGACCCACATATTTGTGGGGCGGGTCCGCTGAAGCGTTGTCGACGGAGGTTAAGTGATAGAGACTAGCTTAACCCCGTAATAATTAATTCTATTTAACGGTGGGAACGTTGTAGGTTCGATTCCCTGTAGTAGTATTGTGGAAGCGAGGCTCTAATACGCGATGTAACCTATTGAAAAGTATTGTAGAGTTTTTAGGTAGTGTATATACCCCGCGGCGCCTAATAAGAGATTGGGGAGCGACCGATAAGAAATCGGGAAGATAGTTTAGCCGTAATACTACGTACTTTAACCTAGGAAAGCCGGGAAAGAAGGAAGGTAGTGTTATAGGGTATGTTATAACTTTGAGTATATATACGTATATTCCGTTATTCTATTTTAAATAGAATTACGGTCCATCCTTTACCTTTTGGTTAAAGCTTAGTATAACAGTGTTGGCATTGCACGCCCAACCCCGTAACACAACTAACTCCTACGCTACTAGTTATATTATAATTATCCTTATTTCCTACTTTTAAAAGCCTAACCCTGCTATAACGCTTATAAATTTCCACGCTACTAATTATAATAATTAGACCATCTACGTAGCCACTACCTCTCTCATCCCCTATTACACCACTCTCCTCATTTCTATACCCCAACGCTCGTTCTCTCAATATATAATTTACTAATAATAATACTATTAATATTTCTAAATTTAATTTTAATTAAACACTTTACCCTACTTTAACTAGCGTATATAGATAATTTACCCCTCCTATATACAAAGAGAGGGTGATAGTCAAGGTATTATATAAACACGTTAAAATAAATTACAAAGCTATTATAGTAGTACTTAACCTTATTAAATAATAAATATAATATATATATATATTACTGCCGCTATACTTTAATACTAAAAGGGGGGTAAAATATTAAATATACCTTATAAAATTACTAACGTAATTAAAGTATATTTGAATATCCCTAATAAAACCAAACGGTTCCTACTTTACCTATAACGGGTCTGCTAGAGTATTGTACAGCGAGTAGTCGTATAAGGTTGAAATGCTATATTTGATAAAGAGAGTAAGGGAAGACTGTACTAGAAGAGTGTAGTTGAAAGAAGGTTTTATGGCCGGGCGTACGGGCTAGGCAAATATATAGATCCGACTAATTAGGAGGCTCGTATTCTTATTAATACGACCGACCTACCTTAGCAGATTTAGCAAAGCCGAGTCTTTGATCTTAGGCGCTAGCTCTATAATATTACCCCCCTACTCCCCCTTAGGGAGCGCGCTCTACTGTACTAAAAAGTACTCTATTAAATACGCGAAGAAATGACCAAAATCCCCTATAACCGCTCCATACTAAATACCCAACTAAATAGGTACGAAATATTAATAATACTAGAAAAGAAAAATCTCTCTATTTAAGCCCCTAAATAAATATTATATAATTCTTATCCTTTACCTAAATTAGTAACAATACGCCTACAACTACCTTTATAAAATTATACTCTAGTTAGGGTACTAAGATTAAATCAGGGAATATATTTATATTATATTTATTTAGAAACTTTTTATTAATTAAATGTATAATGGAGGTAATTAGAATTATAACCATTACTTAATATTTTGTATTATTCTACTTCTCCTACTAATAGGAGCTTTACTTTTATTACTATAAAGGTAATTTAATAGTCCTTATACTTATAAAATATTATATTTACTACCTTCCAATAATTATATATCGTAATAGATACCAGTATCAAATTAGCTACGCGTAAAGGGGTAGGATTAAGACTAATTATACATTTAGTTAGTAGGCTATATATTTAAAATAATTATTAGCAGTCCCTCCTTTACGGACTTAATAAACCTCCTTTTACCGTAGTTTTATTAGGGTTTTACTTAGTCCGAATTTTCTTCTCTTCTAATATTGCTACTATAGCTATTTAAGCCTCTACTAGGTTATAACCGGACTATATTCATTTTCAAAATTCGAAGGTACTTTATAAATTAATATGACCTATTATTATAATTAATATACCTACCTTCCTTTTTCTATTTATTCTTATATTTCCAGGAAATATTATTATTCGCTTTTATTTTTATTAGTACAATAAAATTGATAGAAGTATTTATAGAATTACTAATATTATTATTTTTAACCGATTGCCTCGAATTCGATATTGAGGCAAAAAGAAAGGAGTTGCTATTAAATTAGTAAAGGTAATTAAGTAATTAAGAATATTATTTAAGTATATTGGTTCTTTCTAGAAATTATTATTTTTAATTATTATTTAAAGCTGTAGTAAATTAGCTGACTTTAGTTGCTTCTAACTAGGAATTAATACGAACGCAATAAAATACTTCTTCAAAGTGGGTAAGGAAAATTATTATTAATTCGCCTAACTTCTAATGAAATTAGTAGAGTTCTTAGCCAGCCCTTCTAGTTATATTAGGGTCCCCGTATGTAAATTTGAACTTCTTAATAAATTTTTAAGGAGATTGTAGCGTAGTAGCGAAGGCAACGAACGGCTTTTTAATAGCGGGCGATAAATAGGCGAGTAGATAGTAAAATTGCGCTTCTATATTACTAATAGTAGATTTATTTATATAGAATTTCGCTTAAGCGTTTAAAATCTAGGTTTCGAACTTTTCCTTACTCCCTAAGAACTTCTCGAATTAGGGAAGTACTTATTTAAGCGCGACGGCGGGCCTTGAAATAACTTCAGTTAATAATATTTGGAAGGCGGCTATAAATTATTAGAGATATTTCTGGGGGTTTTGGGATTAAAGGATTGCGGGGAAGGCGGACGGCGTTATTATTATAAATAGGGAAGATTCTTTGGGCGTGTTTATAAGATATTAGTAATAATATTAATTTAAAAAGAGGGTTAAATATAATATAACGGGTTTATTAGAATATTGTATACCGAGTAGTTATATGAGGTTGAAATGCTATATTTAATAAAGAGAGTAAGGGATAATTGTACTAGAAGGGTGTAGTCGAAAGAAGGCTTTATAGCCGGGCGCACGGGCTAGGCAAATATGTAGATCCGACTAATTAGGAGGCTCGCATCCTTATTAATACGACCGACCCGCCTTAATAGACTTGGCAAAGCCGAGTCTTTGATCCTGGGCGCTAGCCCTATAACATTACCTAGTATAAATTTAAAAAGCAATTTGCTATATTAAAACTAAATAGGTACAGGGCCATTTAACCCGTTATAGAAACATAGGGTGTACGCTGAATATTCTAGCCTATATAGTAGCCGTTTACCCCTAACGCGAAGTAAATATATTTAATATTTACGTTGCGCTTTACTAATTTAACCGTGCTAAATTAGGAATATTGGATCTAAAATAATAAAACGTAAATTAATAGATTAGGTTCTAACTATAAATTCCTTACCGTTTTACTAGATAAAAACCCTTAAAACTTTACTAAAATATATTAAAGAGCAAATAATTAAATATTCTAAGGCTACTTTACTAGTAACGTTAAAAGTCCCTCCGTTGTATAGGAGAAGGATTAGGGTAAGATTAATTGTAATACGTATTAATAATGTATCTTACCTTTTTATTACAATTTCTAATATTAGAACCCTACTTTCGTAGTTTAATAGAATAATATTCCCACTTATAACTCAAAGGCTATGAAAACGTTTATAACTACTACCTTCTCTAATGCTGAAATCGTAAAGTGACCCGCGTATTCCCCTAATTTAAACCCTATTAAATATATATAATTAGTAATAAAATAGTAGATTGAAAAAGAATACCCTATACGGCCGATTACGAATAGCCTTAAATTATTAGTTAAGTAGGCATGGGAAGCTATAGAACCGGATTATTTATTGAAGTTAGTTTATTTAATACTTCGTAGAATTTAGGAGTATATTTGGGTAAAAGGGGGGTATCCTAGGTACTAAAAGCTACCTAGAGAACCCTAGTTTTAGTATAGGAAATCGACTAATTCCTAGTCTTTTTTAGTCTCTGAGTAGTATTTGTAGATCTGATGGATGTGATTTTACTAGTTGAAGGCCCATGTTGAAAAAGATACAAAATCCCTATTTTGTACCAAGCTAACGTACTTACCAGGGCTGGATTGTACCTCTAAGCACCTTGTTGAATTGATAAGAGGCTGCGTCTTATAACCCCACTTTGCTGGGTTGCCTGAGCACAGTATCGACCTACCTCTACTTATATATTAGTCTTAGTTCTTAATAACCCACTCACCTCCAAAACCACCCCACCCCACAAAAGTTCGAGAAGGGGAGACCCACATATTTGTGGGGCGGGTCCGCTGAAGGTTGTCGTCGGGGGTCAATGTGATAGAGACTACTTACAGTAATGTGCCCTGTAAATGCAACTAATCCGGGCAGGTCATTTTCCTTGCAGTTACTAGGTCCTTGCACTTACTGGTAGCTGCACGGGGGGGCTTGTGACAGCCAGTGACAGCTCTAATAAAGGGATCTTATAGTCTGATAGGGATGACAGGGGTTAAGAACCCCCTGTTAAGTACCCTGTCAGCTGCAAATTTGTATGGGCGGCCAGCCGGCTGCCTTGCATTTAGCAGTTAGCAGGCCATACCATAGTAAAATAATTCGGGCACAAAAATCTCTAGCAATAAATGGGTCTTTGCATTTATGGGGACTGACATTTACAGGGCACATTACTGTATACATCTCTACCCTGAACACCACTGCATCTTCACTCATCAGATCGGATGCCTCTCGAAGCTCCTGCATTTCCCTTGCTTCAACTCGCGCTGAAGGTGCGCTCTAGACTATAACTCTAGGTCACCTTCTCCCCATCTACCAACGGGTTTTCACGGCCCAAGCCTGCGATCCTTTAAATGGGTCATGCTGTGCTTAGACCAAGTTCGAGTGAGCGCGCGGCCAGATGCACCAACATGCCATATCTTGAGCTTGTTTCAATACGACAACCACTCTCCCTGACTTGCTGCTTGCTATTTTTCTTCTTCATGTTTCAAGTGCTGTGGCTTCAGCTACCATGGGCCAAGTACTGTCAGAAGAGGAGAAACCGGCTCCCTTATCCCACGAGGAGTTGGTCAAGGAACTGGTGAGTGTTGTTGTTCAGTATCGCTGAACCGCCGACCGCCCATTATGTCGCTGAACTATGCTAATATGCCCGCAGGCCAACATTTTTGCGGACAAGTGCTTCACATCTCTCGAATTGTATTCGCTGAAGCAAGTCTTTAAGAGCCTGGCCCACCATGAGCAGCGTGTGGGCTATCTCAAAGAGGGCACCATTGCGACATATCTCAACGTCCCCGACATCCTCGGCGTCTCTCCCGTGCTCTTCCAGATGGTAACCTACATTGCTGCCTTCCCTTTCTTGGAAGATGCCCCGGCCTTCTTGGGCTTGCAGCAAATGGTCATAGTGATCACTCTCATGACAGATAGATACCGGCGCGTGTTGAGAAAGGATGCTGCTGATAAAACTAAGTTGTTGTTCAAGAGCCTGGCAGTTTACGACCGCAAACTTTCGAGACCGGCTGCCGATATGCACAGTGGCTTGACAAACGCGAGAGAGCAAGCGGAAAACGATAGGCAAGCGCTTGACAATGACGAACTGGTACTCGCTGCGTTCGATGCTTTGGGCCATGTCATTCCCGATAAACAGCAGAATATGCTTGCCACTCATGAGGCTATGATACCGGGGGATAATTTCCGGAAGTTCATCATGCTCCTCCTTCTTGTCGCACCACTGGATCCTCAGGGACGTCTGGACTCCGATCCCAATCGAGTGACCGGGGCTGGGCTACAATGCTTGAGGACAGCAGCTGAGTCAATTCTGGCGGCCTTTCTGGACGTGGAACAGAAACCAGGCGTCGAATATCTCCGCTTCAGCAAGGTCATAGCCAGTTGCCTACCCTTTCTTTTCAGAGGCCTCACTCCCCTTTTTGAACATTTTCTCTTTTCCGAGGAACTCGACTTCCACAAAGGCAAGGAGGGTACATCCAGGTCCCCAACTATGTTCCCCAAGCCAGAGCAACCGATATTGCAAGACGCTGGATCCATTATGAACGCAAGTATCCTATCACAAATCTCCTTCTTTCTCCCTGGTAATCTGCTCTTCCGACGCCTACGCCTCTTATACGCAGGTGACGAGGATGGATTCAGCATGGGCAGTTTCGAGGCCAAAGTATTCAAGTGGAAGGCGCCGACAATTCTGCTTGTTTGCGGAACGCGCTTGCGGGACGATTCTGACCATCACAGCAACGGATCAGCGCCGGCTTTCTGGGCTTCTTTGCCCCCGAGACGTTTTCCCCGTGGCAGCTCGGGCGACGCCGAGCGACTCACCTTTGGGGTCTATGTCCCCGAGCCCTGGAAACTCACTCATCGCGAGTGCTTTGGTGGAGAGGACACGATCTTATTCCAGCTCGAACCGATACATGACCTCTTTCGGGCATCATCCCTAAACAAGGATCACATCTCGTTCGCCAGGCCCTCGGCATCGCCGAGCCATGCCGGGGTGTCTTTTGGTTGTCCACCGCCCAGGCCCAGCCAAGTATATCACCGCTCAAGCATAATCGCACTTGGGCCCGTGTCTTTGATGTTGGATAGCTGCTTCGAGTTTGGTTGCTTCACCCACGATTATGCTTCAAAGGGAGGGGCATTCCATACGAGCATGATCAGAGAATATGATTTCCAAGAGCGTTTTGAAATCGGAAGTGTGGAGGTTTGGGGCTGCGGCGGGGATGAGGAAGCGAAGGACCAAGCAGAGAGATGGGCGTGGGAAGCAAGAGAAGCTGAAGCCAGAAGGAGGATTAACCTGGGCACAGGCGACATCGAAGCTGACAGAGCATTGCTCGAGATGGCCGGGCTTGTAGGGAGCAACAGGAATGGCGGTAGCATGGCATAACAGTAATAGTTTGCCATAGGGAGCTTCATTATCCAAAGAGCGGATGTGAGGTTCTTCTACCGGATAACAAAATTCATATCAACGAAACATTGGGAGACTAGCAGGCCGGAACGTTTATGGCCTCATGATCTGACTGCCTTTACGGGTGCAAGCCATGTCCCCGACTTCTCCATATTATATCGTACATCATTCACGTATACTTACATACCTGAGTGGCTACCTTCAATCACGTTTGTATTCAGCCTAGTTCTTATCCCGCGACGACCCATCGGCTCCTTTGGAGCCCCCAAGCCAAGTGGGTAGTCGCTCGCGAACACCTGTGATGTTGGACTTGTTGGGATCCTCGGGCGCTACGTCTCCGGCCGGACTGCTGACCTTCTCCTTGGCATTAGCATAGGCGGCCTGGGCTTGGGCGGCAACGCCATCCGGAGCGCCAGCAGCCGAGTCACGCTCTGCCTTCTTCTTCTTCCTCTTCTCGAGTCTCTCCTGCAGAGCCTTGTCCTCGGCATCGCGAACCTCGAGCTCCCGAATCCACTTCTGGCGCTTCTCTTCGGCGTCCTGCTGCTCCTTCAGCTTCCACAGCTCCTTCTGCTTCTGGCGATCAGCAGCGTAGTACCAGCTGCCGGCAACCATGGCGATAACGGTAAAAGCCTGGGCAGCAACACGGGCGCGGAACATGCGCTGAACCTGTTCGTGGTCACCGCGGCGCATGGCGCGGTAGGCGCCCGTGAAGGCGGCGACGGTGGCGATACAACCGATGGGGATCAAAGGCTCCTCGCGGAGACGGCGGGACACCTTTTGGAAGCCATTCTCGTTGTAAAAGTCCCTGTTTGGGGGCAAAGACAGTGAGGCCTCGTCAGTATAGGGCGCATGCGGCCTGCAGTCGCAAGGGAATCCAGCGCCCGGAAGGGCAACGAAGGGTGGCTTGACTTACGCGTTGTCGTCAAAGGAGGAGGGAAGAGGCCTAGAGGAGAGGCCCGGTGGGGCCGAGCCTTGGTTGTCTGTAGAATTGGGCATGTCTATACTATGTCTGGCAATAGGGCTCTGGGAAGCTGAGATAAGGCAGATTGGCGGGCGATTTGGAGCCTCGTGTTGACTGTCGAGACAGGTGGAACTGGGTTCTCGGTGATGAAACAACGGCGACGGAGACGGAGACGGGCGATAGCGATGGCGATGCGCCTGCTACATGAAGGGCGGAAAAAGGCCGAGCTACCCCACAACTCTCGCCGGGGCTCGGCCCCGCAACGTCAGGACGGTCCAGGTACCGTGGATACCTCTGGTGTACATGTGCACTATCACTTACATACACCATGGGTCCCCTCGCGCAACATGCACAGCGGTTCATCGCCACAGAGCGGCAGCATTCTAGAAACATGGATGCATTGTTCGTTGCCCGCCAAACAAAATCTACCTCTACTCTCGCGCGGGCCCCCTCGTGGTTGACCCCGTCATTGCCTGTCAAGCCAGGTACACATTGGGTGGCGCAGATAGACCAGCCCTGGCAGCGGCCCCGACTTGGGATTTCAAATAACACCTTCCTCAAAGGCCATCTTTTCCCAATGGTGAGGCAATAGCGCGACCCTGGCCCCGTTCTCGGTTCAAGTATCTTCGGGTAGCTGTTGTCAAGCTAGCTGCAGCAGGCGACACTACTAGTGTACTGTGTACAGAGGTAACTGCAACGTACGTATCGGGCGCTGGGCAGGGGGACCCACTCAGGGCGACGCTTGACAAAAATAGTGCAGATCATCCGGGGGTTCTGACTTCTGACACCGAGTTTGACACTGGCACCGACACCGGCACCGGCGCTGCGTTTTCTTGACTTCCTTCCCAGACAAAACTCACACCTCATTGTCCAGTGTTGAAGGCACACCATAAGATGGCTTCGACACAAAGTGCACAGCCGTTGCTCGTCAACGGTGCTTCCCTGCACGTAGTCAACGGTCTCAACAGCGAGAGGCCGGCGAGCCCGTCTTCGGTCGGCAACCTCGCACTGACCGAGTACAGCGCGATGCCATCGCCGCCATCGGAGGATGCCACGGCCAACAAGATGAAGCGCATTGTTCCTGATGAGTTCCTGCTTCCTAACGGTCATCCAGATGTAAGTTGGAGCACCCGAGATTCTTGCTGCTTGGTTTCGTTTTCCAACGGCGAGCTTTGTTCATGGCCCTTTCTGCTGGGTGACTCACCAGAATTCTATGCTGTGCGACCTCTGCTAACTCGCGTCAGTACTTGCGCCTCATCATTACCTCTTACCCACGTGTCCGCGAAGTTTGCAGTGAGGTGCCCTTAACCCGGGCTGTCAACTTGAGCAACCGCCTCGAGTGCAACGTCCTACTCAAGCGTGAAGATGAACAGCCCGTCTTCAGCTTTAAACTTCGTGGCGCCTACAACAAGATGGCCCATCTCGACCCCAAGGAGTCCTGGAAGGGGGTGGTCTGCTGCAGTGCCGGCAACCACGCCCAAGGAGTTGCATACTCCGCCCGTAAGCTGAAGATCCCCGCCACTGTCATCATGCCCAAGGGCACTCCCAGCATCAAGCACCTCAACGTTTCCCGTATGGGTAGCCACGTCGTTCTCCATGGTGCCGACTTCGACGAAGCAAAGGAGGAGTGTGCTCGAAGGGCCAAGCTGGACGGCCTCATCAACATCCCGCCTTTCGATGATCCGTACGTAATTGCCGGCCAAGGAACCATCGGCATGGAAATTTTGTCACAGACCAATCTGCAGAAGCTACAGGCCATCTTCTGTGCTGTCGGCGGTGGTGGCTTGATTGCTGGTGTTGGGGTCTACGTGAAGCGTATTGCCCCCCATGTCAAGATCATCGGCGTCGAGACGTACGATGCAGACGCAATGACCCAGTCGCTCGCTAAGGGTGAACGTGTCCTTCTTCAAGATGTGGGTTTGTTTGCCGATGGTGCCGCCGTCAAGACAGTTGGTGAGGAGACCTTCCGTATCTGTCAAGAAGTCGTCGACGAGATGGTCCAAGTCACCACGGACGAGGCTTGTGCCGCCATCAGAGACATGTTCGAGGACACGCGCTCTATCATCGAGCCTGCTGGCGCGCTGGCCGTTGCCGGACTCAAGAAGTGGGTTGCCGCCAACCCATCCGCTGACTCCACCCGGTCCGTCGTTGCCATCACCTCAGGCGCAAACATGGACTTTGATCGCCTGGGCTTTGTCTCGGCGCGTGCCAAATATGGCGAAGGCAAAGAGGCCCTCCTCTCTGTTAACATCCCCGAGCGCCCCGGCGCTTTTGCCGAATTAGTCAACGCCATCATGCCGCACGCCATCACCGAGTTTAGCTACCGATACGCTACCGAATCCAAGGCAAACGTCATGGTTGGCATTTCTCTGGCCGATTCCGGCAGCCGCCGGGCAGAGCAACTGCAGACCATCATTGGCCGTATCAAACAATCAGGTGACATGGACGTAACAGATCTGTCCGCCGACGAGCTTGCCAAGAGCCATCTTCGATACATGGTTGGCGGCCGCTCAAATGTTCCCAGTGAAAGGCTTTACACATTCCGCTTTCCCGAGCGGCCAGGCGCCCTCGAGCGTTTTTTGCGACTACTGAGACCAAAGTACAACATCAGCCTCTTCCAATATCGAAACTACGGGGGAGATATTGGCCAGGTATTGACGGGTATTCAGTGCCCTGACGAGGAAGTTGGCGAACTACAAAGCTTTTTAAAGGAGATCGGATACCCATGGGAAGACTGTACAGATTCACCTGTTTTCAAAACATTCCTACGAACTTGATTTAAATATATAATAAACAAGAGTTTAACAGGGAAAATATATTAACGTCTAGGCTTTTTACTAAATTCTAAATACGAAGGTACGTATATTTGCAGGTAATAGTTAGAACGTATAAGGGCATAGGATGGTTGAGTCGAGAATAAAGCTAAGATTCTATTTATAATAGAAGATTTTAGGTGTGGAGAGGATGTTACTCGTTAAGTTTATAAAATCGACTATTTAACTAGCGGGCGAGCTACTAGTTAGGGACAGCGACTCGTATATAAATAGCGACTCGTACCGAGCGGGGTACTTACTCCATACATATTTTAACAAGTATACGGAAATTACCTATTTAAGGCTAATAATATTTTTTATTAATATATTTATATTTCTTAACTGTATTAAATATTACTAATTTAACCAGTATGTCTACCAACACGTAAAATTATTACTATTTTACATATATATAAATCTAATAATATAGATTATTTATACTAAAAATTACATTTAACCTCCTTATAATTAGAATTCCTATATAACTCGTCTTTATCGTCGTTATTATCGTTTTGAATAATTTTATCCTTATATTCCTTATACGCTTCATCTTTTTAATTTATTTACGCCTATTATTTATTATTAAGATACTACTAATTAAGATCCTTCTATATATTTACTAGCTTATTATTTTTAACTTTAACCTCTTTAGGATTAATTAGTTCATCCTTTGATAGTATAATACCCTTACTAGTTAATTATAATACAATAGTATTATTTACAACCTTTTTTCTTACTTTATTAAATACTTATAGAATATACAATTTAAGGGGATTACTAGAAGGTTACTAATAGAAAAGTAAAGTTATATTATTAATAATACGTTTACTTTCTAATTGCTTAACTTTTTAATTAATAATATATTACTTCTCGTTAAAACTAAAAGCGATCCAGACTGGGTTTATAGCGCTACCGCCAGGGAGGGAGGGGGTACGACTATAACAAATATCCCTCACGATCAATTTACAAAAACCCTTCTACTAAAAGTCGGTAACGTTATAGCCCGGAATATAAGGAAGATTATAAATATTAGTAGGCGAACCGTGTTGGTGGGTTCCGGCATTCACTGGGCCCAGTCCCCACTCTGTGCCCTGCCCAGACCGTACCACATCTAGCCTTCCAGACTCCGCCAGTCTCCTTCTCTCTCTCTCTTAATAGCATATATTTAATTAATCGTATCCAACCGCTTAATTTCGTTAGTGATCTCACAGGTTATGAGCCCTCTCTAACCTTCCTTGTAATCGCATTTGACGAGCGCATCATCAAGCGCATCGCCAGCCTCAACTTCAATAAGGCGCCGCAGCACCGGGTCAAAAAAGAAGCAACCGCGACCTTCGTTTTTAATAATTCGCCCGCTCGCCCACAAACCAGCCTCGCTACATAAAGATTCTCGCCAATACTTATTATTCAACGACCCCTCTATTAAACTAATTATCGGTTTATCCTTCGAATCAATCATCGATTTAATCAAACCCATTATCGAATCAAGCGATTCATTCAAATTAATCTAATCAATCAACGGCTAGTTTAGCAATTACTAACTTTCTTTTTCTTAATATATTAAACCCTCCTATATTAATAATAATTACTAATTTATTATTAATTCCCCTCCTTAGCGACTAGAATATTACCGACTGGTATTAAGGCTTTATAACCGAATTTAATTATTTCTAATTCGTTGAATATATTTTTAAGATAATCCCGGAGCCTAATAAAGCGGACGCCGATAAATATAACGCCTAATAGACTAAGCGTACCAACGCTAATAAAATTCTACTCTCTATTCTAAAGAACCCTAATATTATTACTATATTGTATATTAATAGATAGGACAGACCTAGTAGAGACTTTAAGGTTACGTATAATCTTGTTTAATTATATATCGCTCGTATTACTAAGGAAGTTCGTAGCGAAGTTTTCGCTAAATATCTAGTTATTAAGCGAATTAATTTTAATATTATAACTTCTTTTTTTACTCGCTATACTTTACTCCGCAAATATATTGAAGATACTAAATTTAAAATTAATAACGATTTTAAAATTGCTTTCTTTTACAATATGGTAAAGTCTGTATATTCTATCGATACTAAGTATTAAATAGCCGTATTTAAAGCTAAGAAACTGGATTTCGGTACCTTCTTATCCAAACTGGGTAATATTAGTAACGTTGAGTCCCGTACCAGTATTAACATTAATATCCAGAAGTCGGCTAATAATAGTAATAATACTAATAAGAATAATAATAATAATAGTTCGGTTAATAAGAAGAAGGATAACGGTAAGTAAATTGACTATATTAATTATAATAAAAAAATCTATCCTACTCAAAAGTATATCTCCTATAGTTACTACGTTAGTAAGAAGGCTAATATCTACTAGGTCTATTTCCCTAAGAAGGCGCTTAATATTTAGAAGCCTAAGAAAGATATAATAGTTAAGAAGGTAGCTAACGCTAGTACTAGTACCTTCGCCAATAACGCTTCAATTAATCTTACTACTCCCGCTACTACTATTAATTCTACTTTATTATATAGAAGTAGAATATTTATAGGCCTAAACGGCTTGGGCGGTAGTAGTATGGATTTTTACTAGAGCCTCTAGCCAACGCTATTAAGCGTATTAACTGTAAATAAGGTAGTCAATTAATCGATTATCAACTTCAACTTCAACATGCCTACAGTAATCCCGCTAAAGTCCAATAGGCTCAAAGGCAATTACTAAATAATATTAGAGATCTAGTTATTTACGATTCTGGCTGTGCTAGTAATATCTTCAACCACCTTAAATAGTTCACAGACATACAACCACTTCCACATCCATCGGTCTATACAATCGGCGATAGGACCTCGACTTACGCTTACCACATCGGCACAATTAAATTAACTATAGCTACTTTGAATAATATAACTATCAAAATTAAAATTAAGGACTATATCTATAGTCCCTCTACCCTAGCAAATCTATTAATTACAAGAAGTCTTCTCAATAACGGTATAGTTTAGGATATGAAATCTAACTAAATATCTACGTACAGCAAAGTCACGATTTAATACAAATGGATCAACGACCTTCCAATTCTACTAATATACGCGCAGCTAGACTTTCCCTAAAACGTTCGCTATACCTTAATAACTTCAATTAATTATTTAACAATATATCGTCGCCTTATATACGCAGGTAAAGACTAAGTTCTTAAAGTTTATAAGGCGGCTGGTATTAAGCTAAGTAATATTTAAGAGTACTTTTGCAAAATATACGTTAAAGCCAAAGCCTACAATATTATTCCCAAAATCGTTAATAAAGTAACGATTCAATTATTAGTATATATCTATATCAATATCGTCTCCCATACTCTACCCGGCTATAAAGGATATCGGTATATAATCTATTTTATTAATTAGGTTACCAGCTTCTATTAGGTAAGGTTTATAGTTAATAAGGGCGATACTTTCGTATAGATTAAAGAGTTTAAAAAGTAGGCTGAGCTTTAAAGCAATAGACTTAAAATTAAGGTATTTGGTTTTGATAGCGGCCTAGAATTTAGTTTCAGTACCAAAGAATTTCAATATAGTAAAATCGTTAAATAGACTCGTATAGAAGGTATTAAATTATTAAAATTAATACCCTATACCCTATAGATGTAAAGAAAGATCGAGAGAGTTAGCGCTATTATTATACAATAAATTAGAACTTTAATAATAGATTTTAATATCCTAGAACATTTATAGCCTTTTATAGCTAACTATATCGTTAGAATTCTCAACCTTCTACCTTTAAAAGCTTGTAATAGTAAAAGCCTATAGGAATTACTCGCTAATATAGCCAACTTCCTAAACGAAATTAAAAAGCTATATCTTAAACACTTGAGGTCTTACTTCTATACGGCTTACTACTTTATTAAGCCAAAAAAATAATCATAAAGTAATAAATTTCGCGCTAGAGTTTAAAAGGGTTATTTTATCGGTTTTAATAATATCCATAATCGTATTATATTTATATAAAATCCTTATACTAGCAAAATCGTTAGAGCTAGCGTAATAACCTTCTTTGAAAAAGACCCGGTCAATTATAAGGATCCAATATATAATAGTAACGGTAATATTATTGAATATTACATTATTTTTTTAAACTAAACAATTAATAAAATTAATAAAGTAGTAAATAGTAGTTACTAAATTTAGGTTAAAGTAGATAGTACAATTCCACAGCTATATTCATAGAAAACAATCGAATCACCCTAATAAAAAGAAATTAAAAAGATATAGGAAATAACAATTATACTACCTTTATTACTAGAAGTTACACTAATACCCTTAACTTTTCTAGTCACTACGACCGCGTTGGCTACCGTAACCGCTCCAATCAACTCGACTACTCCAATTAACTCAACTACTCCAATAACTATAATAACTCCCCCGAATACTCTAATTAATATAGTACCGCCGGTATTACCGTTACCAATACTAATCCTATCGCCAACTCCGGCTCCAGAAACCTCGCCAACACAATCATCACCAGATCCGCTACAACGTCAACCAATAAGCTCGCCGGTTAGAGAGACTATCGAATATAATAACGACCTTCTTAATCTTAAAAATTTTAATAAAGAAGACCCTATACCTTACAATTAACGTAACCGACGCAATTCTAACAAATTAACTATTTATACTACTCTAAGTACCCCACAACCCAACAATCTTCAACAATTAATTTTAATAATTTAATTACCGCCAATAGGTATACCGAACTCCGCTCGTACGCGATAATATACCCCGTCGCTAATATTGCAAGTTAACAAACTACAACTTCAACCGAAGAACCAAAAATAATAAACTGCAAATTCGCAATAGGCTATCCCGAATTCGGACCCTCCGAACCCGAATTCAGGGCCCCCGAACCCGAATTCGGGCCCTCCAATCCCAAATTCGGACCCTACAACAATTCCGCCGAACCCTACAAATTCATAATCTACACAAGTACAGCCAAGACAGGGAAGCCAGCCCTTTGAATTTAGTATATAATAACTAAATATAAAAGTAAATAAAGGTAAACCTCGTCGTACTATAACTAAATTAATAAATTTCAAATATAGTATTTAAAGGGTAAAAGATAGCAATAATAATATTATTTAAAATTCGGTAGACTTACCCAACAATTTTTATAGTACAATAGAGGGACGTCTCATTAAATGTACACCCATCTACTACCTTACTACCATTAAAATTAATTATAATATAGTAACCATCACCGTCGGCAAAATTCAACATTTCATCTCTAAGAATTATCGAATTATATATAAATAGAATAACTTTGAATTATACTAATTATTAATAATAAAAAAGCAAATTAAAACACTCGAAAACAGGGGAGTCTATACCTTAATCCCCAAATCTTTAAATATAGAAGTTCTACCTAGAAAGTAGGTATATAACGAGAAGTATAATATCGATACCAAAAATTAGAAAGTTAGAGCTAAATAGGTAGTCTATAGAAATTTCGAATAAAGCAATTAGGCGGTACAAAAAATCTATATAACAATAGCCCACTTAATTAATATTAAATTATTCTTAATAATAATAGCTATAAACAACTACGAATACTACTAATTCAATTTCGATACCATTTTCTTAAATACCTCTATTCCTAACAATACCCAATACTATATTAAATAGCCGATAGTACTTAAGAAGGCTATACCCAATTATAATAAAAAAAACGTAATATACCAACTTACCAAGGCACTTTACGGTCTTAAACATTCCCTATTTTACTAGTTTAATACCCTCGTCCCAATATTCAAAAAAGTTAAATTCATACCAATCTCTACAAACTCCTACTTACTTACCAATAAAGCGCTAAACGCACTACTAATTCTATACGTTAACAACCTCCTTATTACCGCGCTAACCGTAGCTATTATTAATTAAATTAAAGACTAGCTAACCAACTACTTTAAATTCAAAGAATTAGGACAAATCCGTACATTTCTAGGTTACGATATTGTAAGGGACCGTTAGATTCGTATAGTCTTTATATCCCAATAGCGATATACTAAATCAATCATTATTAAATTTAATAATAATAGTAAACTCTATAGCATTAAAACACTATAGCTACTAGACTATAAGATTTATAGGAGTAACAATATATTACCAGAGGAAGTTAAATCTTACCCTAAGAAAACTAGCTCCCTAAATTAAATTTCAATAAGTACCCGGCTAAATATTGTATTTACTATTAATAAACTATTAGAGGGTATTAAGAAGCCTACTAACCGCTACCTCGTTATTATAAAGTATTTATAGCGATATCTATCCGAATACCCCGACTTAGGTATTAAACTAGGCGGTATGCTTTCGCCGTTAATAGCCCTATCCTTTTACACATATACGGACGCCTCCTTTACTAATAATATTCTTTTAAGGAAGAATATAGCGGGCTACATTATATTTTTTATTTATAGTCCCGTCCTTTAGAAGTCAAAACGGCAGGATCTCGTTATAACTAGTATAATAGAAATAGAATTTACCAATCTAATTCCAATAGCCAAAGTCCTCGACTGGGTTAGTGGTATACTTAATGATTTAAACGTGAATCTAGGACTTTATAAAATTAATAGGATCCTTTATATAGATAGTAGTAACGCTAAAGACCGGATTTTCAACCCTAATCTACTTACTAGAAATAAATATATCAATATACAATATAAATAATTGATTCAAAAGGTGGATAGGAAGGCATTTATAATTAAATATTTGCCGGGTAATAAAATACTAACTAACAGTCTAACGAAGCCATTAAAACTAAATAAACACGCTAAATTTATTAAATTAATAGGTATAGTCTAGAAGAAGGTTCCCTAGGCTTGAAATATCCTCAACACTATAAAAGATATTATAATATAAATAGTATACCAAAGGTTTAGACTCTCTTTAGCAGTCTTCCAATCTATAGGGGTATATTAGTAGGTCCCGGACATTCACTAGGCTGAGCCATTCACTAGACTAGGCACAGCCCAATCCCCACTCTATGCCCTGCCCAGACCGCACCATATCTAGCCTTCCAGACTCTGCCAGTCTCCCTCTCTCTCCATAGCACTCAATAAATCGTATCCAACCGCTTGATCTCGTTGGTGATCTCACAGTATTACTAGTTTTATTAAGGCGCTACAGTACCGGGTCTATTAAACTATCGCGACCTTTATCTATTTAACGACTCGCTAGCTCGTCCGCAAGCCAGCTTCGCTATATAAAGATTCTCGCTAATACTTATTGTTTAGCGACCCCTCTATCGAATTAATTATCGATTTATTTATCGAATTAGCTATCGGTTCTATTAAATCTATTATCGAATTAAACAATTCTATTATTAAATTAATTAATAGCTAATCTAGCAACTCCCACCCCTCTTCTCTTTCAGACACACAATCTTAATTTAATAATTACCAACATATCGAACCCTCCTATATCAACCACAATTACTAGCTTATCGCTAATTCCCCTTCTCGGTAATTAAAATATTGCCGATTAGAATTAGGGATTTATAGCCGAATTTAATTATTTTTAATTCGCTAGATATATCTTCGAAATAATCCTAGAACCCAATAAAACAACGGATCCTGAAAAGTATGATACCTAATAGATTAAATGTACTAATACTAATGAGATTCTACTCTCTACTCTTAAGACCCCTACTATTATTATAATTTTAATTCTTAATAAATAGGATAGAATTAGTAGAGACCCTAAGGTTACGTATAATCTTATTCAGTTTTATATTGCTTATATTATCAATAAGGCTCGTAGTAAAGTCCTCGGCGAATATTTAGCTATAAAATATACTAACTTTAATACTATAGCTTCTTTCTTTTATCTATTACACTTTACTCTGTAAATATATTAAAAATACTAAATTTAAAATTAATAAGGACTTTGAAATTACTCTTTTTTACAGTACTATAAAGATTGTTTACCCTATTAATATTAGATATTAGGCAGCCGCTTTAAAGGTTAATGAAATGGATATTGGTATTTTCTTAGTTAAATTCAATAATATTAGTAATATTAAGTCCCGTACTGATATTAACGTTGATATTTAGAAGTTAGTTAATAATAATACTAGTAAGAATAATAATAATACTAGTTCGACTAATAAGAAGAAGGACGATAAGAAAATCGACTATACCAACTACACTAGAAAGATCTATACTAATTAGAAGCATGTTTCCTACGGTTACTATATTAATAAATAAACCGACGTCTACTAAGTCTATTTCCCTAAGAAAATGCTTAATACTTAAAATCCTAAGAAGGAAATATTGGTTAAAAAGATAGCCGCTACTACTAACGTTAGTACTAATACTTTCGCTAATAATACTTCAATTAATCTAACTATTCCCGCTACTATCACTAACTCTACTTTATTATATAAAAGTAGAATATTTATAGGCTTAAGCGGTTTGGGTAGTAGTAATATAGATTTTTACTAGAACCCCTAACCGATACTATTGAATATATTGACTGTACTTAAAATAGTCAATTAATCGATTCTTCTTAATATTAACTTCAATTTCAATATGCCTACAGTAATCCCGCTAAAGTCTAACAGGCTCTAAAGTAATTTCAACAATTAAATAGCATTCGAAATCTAATTATTTACAACTCTAATTATATAAACAATATCTTTAACTACCTTAAATAATTTATAGATATACAACCAGTTCCCTATCTAGTAGTTTATACGGTCGGTAATGGAACTTCGACTTATACCTACCATATTGGCACTATTAAATTGACTATAGCCACTTTAAGTAATATAACTATTGAACTTAAAATTAAAGACTATATTTACAATCCTTCTACCCTAACGAATCTATTAATAATAAAAGGTCTTTTTAATAACAATATAATTTAGGATATAAAGACTAACTAAATTTCGGTATATAGTAAAGTTACAATACAATATAAATAGATTAACGGCCTTCTAATTCTTCTAGTATTTACCTAACCAGACTTCCCCCAAAACGTCCGCCACGCTATAATAACCTTAATTAACTACTCAATAATATACCGCCGCCTTATATACGCAAGTAAAGACTAGGTTCTCAAAATTTACGAAGCAGCCGGTATTAAATTAAATAATATTTAAGATTACTTTTGCAAAACTTATATTAAGGTAAAGGTATACGATATAATCCTTAAAATTGCTAATAAAGTAATAATTCAACTAATGATTTATATTTATATTAACGTTATTTCCTATACTCTCCCTAATTATAAAAACTACAAATATATAATTTATTTTATCGATTAGGTTATTGGCTTCTACTAAATAAAGTTTATAGTTAAGAAGGGTAATGCCTTTATATAAATTAAAGAGTTTAAGAAATAGGCTAAACTTCAAAGCGGTAGGCTCAGAATTAGGGTATTTAATTTTAACAATAGCCCAGAATTCAGCTTCAATACTAAAGAATTTCAACGTAACAAAATTATCGACTAAGTACGTACCGAGGGCGTAGAACTTCTAAAATCAATACCCTATACCCTATAAACATAAGGACAGATCGAGAGAGCTAGTACTATTATTATACTTAGCTACCGGTCCCTAGGAAAGCATTTGCCGTAGTATAACCGTTAGACTACGGTAAGTGCTTTACTACCGTTAATTAATAGTAGATGTCAGACTACCGTTGTTAGGCGCCATGTAGCGTTGGGAGAAAGACTACCGTTGGGAATCCTAGAACGCTAAGTTACATTTTGGGTAATCGTAGAAGTTAAATTATATTAATAGTAATTACAATAATAGCGGTCCTTCCCATATCACGGTCATAAGTCAAATCAATCCGGCCTAGCGCTGTACAAAAATAGATCACTCCGGCTATTATTACGCTAATATAGAAGGTATATACACTAACGTATATTGGCGCTCCTATTTAATTGAAGATATTACTAAATAAACTTCGGTTGGCGGCGTTTAATATCCCTATAAGTATAGTATTTAGGGGGGGAAGATAGTATATTTACAATATAATTGTATATTAATAAATTAATTAATTGTATTACAATAATTAAATATAAAGGATAAAGGGGAATAGATAGTATAGTAAATAAAATATTATGATATTAGAAATATTTATCTATAAACGATTTTTTATATTGTTTTCTAGTAGCGATATTGAATGCCAATTAATTACTATAATAATAAATTAATATTGTTGAATGCGATACTAAGTGTGATATTAAGTGCGATATTGGGTTATTAAGTGGATATAAATATTATTTATATAGAATTCGAAATAATAATATAATTTAAAGATATAGGGACTCTATACTCTCGTCCAAAATAGCTAATTGTAATATTAGTACTTTATCGCCGATAGTAGCCTTATAGTTACGTTTAAGTATATAGAGGGTAATATTGAAGGTAAATTCGATAGCCGGATTGCGGTTGCGCTTAGGAATATAAGGGGTGATATCGAGTATAGATTAAAATATAGCTTAGCTACTATAACGACTACTACTACTACTACTGGTATTACGGCCCTTCCATTTGTAGTATAGATAAACCGGTCCCTTATTGATATTATTATCCTTATTATCTTCTTCGAAATAACGGTTATTATTATTATTATTATAAGTACTAATAGGGTATTAACGTTAATATTTAAAAGAAGAATAAATTAACGTATATTATTTATAGGAATTCTAATTATAACCGCCTCTATTATTACGGACGCTATAATTACTATATTTATTATTGCAACTACGGTTATTATAGCTATTACGGTTATTATGTCTATCGTTATAACCCCTCTTATTATAGTTATATTTATTATTACGGCTACCTTATTCGTTACGGCTACGTTTATTATTATAACCGCTTTTATTATTCCGATTATTATAATTACCCTTATTATTGCTGCTTCTATTAGGGCGACCGCTATATAGGCTATATTTAGGACTTTAGTTATTAGAGCCTAAACTAATATTATATTGGATACTATAATTACTACTTAGAATTCTAAGGGGTTCCAAACCCTAGTCAATAAGTAGTAAGCGGTGCTATTTATTAATATTAAAATAATTGGCTATTACTTTCGGTAGTAGAGGCGGTTATTCTATAATAATACTTCTATTGAGACGGTCTAGCCTAGGCGTATTAGTTAATTTAATTTATTTGGGTACGAATTCTAAAGGTATTTCAACAAATTATTAGCGATTAACGTCCTTATACCTATCCTTAAATAGTAGAGCGGTAAAAGTTTAGTATATAATTCTTCGAAAATTCTTATTAATTTCCCTTTCGGACTTCGGGCGGCGCTTATTTATAATATATTCGGATTTAATAATATTTAGTATTACAATATTTATATTTTGTAATTCGGTTTTAATATAGTAAAACGGAAGAGTGGTTCTATTTTTTAAAATTACTTTATAATTAATATATTTTATAATATAGGTATAAATCTAGTTAAAGGTCCTTCTATTAATCTAATTTTTAATTAATTCTAGGTAGTGTGCCTTATACTTATTATTATTTTCAATATTATATTTTAAAAGAAATAGGTTATTTGAAATAATGTCTTAGAAAAAGGATATTAAAGTATAATTAAGGAAGTTCGACTTCTTAGAATAATAAATTATAAAAGTATAATTTCGAAGATTTTTAAAGCGCCTTAAGCAAGTATTGATACTATCGATTATATTAGTAATTAAAGCGCTAGAAAATTAATTATAATAGTATAAGAATAAGGCCTAGCGAAGCTCCTTATTTAATTCATTAAGAATAATAGCGTTATTATTAGGAATTTTAATACTTTTAATTCTCTTTATACTTCGTATAGGGTTGTTTTCATTAATATTAGTAGGGTAAATATAATCGCTATCTATTATATTAAAATCTAATTTAATAGGAATACCCTATTTTTATAAGCTCTATAAACTAGTACGGCTAGGTTTGTGAAAGAATTTAAGGAAGGATTCCTATAAGGGACGGCTATTATTTTATTTACTATTCCCCTTTTTATATTTTCTAGCGCTGGAATTAGGGGTGCCTTTAGGGGCACTAAATGCAATATTAGACGCAGTACTAGAACTTTTATTATTAGGAATAGTACCGGAATTAGAGGTACTAGGACCTCTACTACTTAGGGGAATATTAGAACTAGAATTTTTATTATTAAGGGCGGTACTAGTAGGATAATAAAAAGGAGTATTAATATTATTGAATATATTATTATTATTATTATTATTATTATTGGTATTAAAATCGTCGTTTTTAATACTTTACTAAGGTAGCTACTAGAAGTTCTTTTCGAAGTTGAAATTAGAATAAGTATTAGATACTCCGGGGTTAAGGGTAGTAAATATATTAGTAGTTAAAGAGGTAGTCGGTTTAAAGGGTAGTATAGGCAGTCTAGTCTTTACTTTAATTTAGGCTTTAACTTTAGCTTTAATTTAAATTTAAATTTGAATTTTATCCTATTGGATTTTAATTTAACGCTATTATTCAATTTTCTATACTTTATCCTATTTATATTGCTTAGTTTACTCCTAACGCTTTTTTTGGGCCTATTCCCAACGGTTCTTTTCAACCTACTTAGCGGCAATTCAATTAATCTCGCACTTATAGGTTTATTGATTAACTTACTCTAATATAACCCTCTGTAATTATACTTGTAAAAAATCACTTATATCGGTAAAGCTTCTACTACGAAGAAAACGCTCCAAATCCTTCTGATTAGTAGGGGTAGGAGCAGGTAGTAATGTTTCGGCAGAAGTACTAGTAATAGTAACAGGCTGGTCTTAGGCTTATTAATATTATAATTGCTGCTGCTATAATTATTGTTATTATAATTGCTACTACTGCAACTGTTGTTGTTATAACTACTGCTACTGCAACTGTTGTTATTGCAATTATTATTATTGTATTTGTTATTGCATTTACTATATTTATTATTATATCTATTCCTACATCTATTGCTACATCTATTATTGTATATACTACATCTACTATTGAACGTGTTGCTGGATTTCTTATTCAATTTATTACAGATCTATAAATACTTAGTTAGGGGAAAAAGTATAATAAAGCGAAAATGCTAGAGGCGGATGTTAATACTATTACTATATAGGTATTATAAAGTGAGAGGAAAGGTTATAGCTTAATAGTATATAACTATACGGAATATAATTACTAGAAGGGGGTTATTTAGGTAAAAAATATTAAACCGGTATTAAATACTAGGGTATAAAAGGATTGGGCGAAAATACCTGGGAAATAACTGGGTATTTAGGAATAGAAGGATATTTAGAAATAGGTAAATATTTAGGAGTAGGAGGATAATTAAAAGTAGGATATTTAGAGATAGGAGGGTATTAAATACCGGAAGTAGGTATAGCCTGATTATTAAATAGGCCGGGCGGGTCCGATAAAAATTCTAAGCGTTTAAGCATATTATTACCTTATAAATCTTGCTATTAATAATCAAATAATATTATATTAATTGCTAGGGTAGAATTAATACTAATATTAATAATAAAACTAGAATTAATACTAGAGCTAATATATTAAGAATCCTTTTAAAAAATATCGGTAAATACATTAGATTTTATATATTTAACTATATATTTAAAGCGACTAGCGTTATATTACTATTACTCTTTGTATAGCGAGGTAATATTGCGGCGCTAAAATAGTATTAGAATATATATATAATTAAAAAAAAAAAAAAAAAAAGAAAAGGAGAAAAGCTATAAATCAATTTATTGGATTTTAATATGTAGGAAATTGAATACTATCTTGGCTAATGAAGGAACGCGGTATTTTAAGTACGGTAAATTTAGGAGGCGTATTAGTAGGTGAGTTCGGCTAATTATTAGTAATATCCGGCTTATTATTTTCGAAACCCTATATATTAAAATTAACAGTCCTTTTACCCTTATCGGCTGGCGTACCCTTGGGAGGGCGACCGCGGGGGCGACTATTACTCAGTTTCTTGGTGGGTATTATCTAGATTTGTATTAACTAAATAAATTTGAAGTAGTAATAATAATAATAATAATAATAATAATGATTATACTTACGGTGATTGTAAGCTGGTACTACTATATAATATATTTAGGTAGTTAATTTAATTAAATCACTTAGTTAATTAATTTAAAAAAGTTAATTTTAAGAAAATATTTATAGTAGTAAATTAAGTAGTGAGGTTTGGTTATATAGAATAAAAAGAAAATAATTTCAATTCTAATTATAAAGTTTATATATACGGGGTATTACTAATAATAAACTTCTACTACTTTCTATTTTATTATACGCGTAAATAGTACTTATATTTATTAGTTACTTAATAAATATTAGATTAAATAGTAAGGATTACAGCGTTGGGGGGTAGAATTAGCAGGGTATTATTAATAAGTAAATGTAGTAATATAATAATAGTATTTTAAATAAAAGGTTATTTAGAAGTTGAAAGTGGGTTATTGAAGTGGCCTAGAATTATATTGTCTTAGTAGGGATTAAAAGTTTTATAATTAATGGAATAATAGTACCTTTAAATATTAGTACCCTATTTATATACTGGGGTATATAATATATAAATTAATATACCCGTAAAGGAAAATAACGAAATTAGTAGTATTCGGTAACTAGCCGATTAAAAAATTAAATAATATTTTTAATAATTTGAAATTTATATAACGGTTGCCGGAAATTTAAAGTCTATTATAGTAAGGTACTACCTTTAAATATAATACTATAGGTCTAAACGCGTAATTATACGGGTAATATTATATTATTTATTATTTTATATATAGAATAAGATAATCCTTATTGAATAATATCCTATTTTATTTAATTTATTTATATTGTATATTACCGGTAGGTGAATAATTGTAATTAGATTGGATTCGCCCGGTTTTAATTTAATAGGCAATTTTAAGATTCTCCTTTTTTCGAATTTAATCCTTCCTATTATATTAATTTTACTATTTTAATAAAGCTAGTACTATACTATACCAACCTCGCTTAAAAGACGACCCCTTCTAAATAGATATTGTTATTAATAAATTAGTAAGAATTAGAATTGGTTATAGGAGACGAGTGCCTATCCCTAATATTTACTTTTATTCTAGGTAGTAGTAGTAATAATAGTAGTAAATTCGCTATTTAAAATTATTAATAGTACTATATTAATTAGGGTCCCTAACCGTCTAAAATATAGATTTCGCCCCTTTTTTTAATAATAATAATAATAGCGACGGTAATATTATTATATCTAACCCTACGGTACTCCCTAATAATTAGGAAGATATCGATAACGATATTAATTAAAGTTAGTTAGTTATTTAAATTTAAATAGATTTACTTACTAATTACTAATTTATAAATAAGACTTATTAATTATAATAATCTATTTAGAGATCTAGACCTGGTAAATATTCGTTATAGACTAGCTGAGTTTGAAGGTAATAATGATTTTTTAGACGAAGATTAAATACGGTTTAATATTAAGTATGTTAAAAGGCTCTTTAATCCTCCCAAATTAGAAATAATTGAGTTTAATGAAGATTTTGTTAATAAATAGGTAGTAGATTAAGCTGACTACTTTGTAGAACCCGAACTTTTAGTACTAGAAGTCCCGACCGGCTAAATTACGGATTTCTCGTAGTTTATTAAATATTATTATAATAAATACAAATATATATTGTTTTTTGGAATAGTATTCGGTCTATATACTTATTTACGTTATATGTTATTGAAGGACTATAAGGTTTAGTTAGAAATATTTAATTTATTGTAAGGGTACAACGGCCGTTTAATTTTAATAGTTTAAATTTTATTAAGATAATTAACGACCCTTAAAAGTTAGTTTATAAGATGATTTCTATTATTAAATATATAGATAGTATAGGTGCCGCTATAAATAAGTAGGATAAAGATTGAGTCTGCCCGTTAAAAGAAAGAATAAATTAAACGCTAGGTATAATAATAATAAGAATAGGCGGATAAATTAAAATTTAACGAATTTAAAGATTAATTAATTGTGCTAGCGCTATTATATTTTATGGACCCTAAGTTATTATTTTAGGCCTTCTTGAATTTTAAAATTACTACTAGGATATATAAGGGTATAGTATATTTAGTTAATAATCCGACGGAACTGTACTATGCTCTTTGCTGGTTATCCTTCATCCAGACTACCTTTAGCGAATATACCTACTTTATTAACGATTTTAAAAACAATAGCAAAGCTATTTTCCCGTTAGATTTTATCTACTTTTACTATTGTAGGGATTATACTATCTATAATATTAGGGACGTCAATAACTATTATAATATTGAAGATAGCTATATTGAAAACTATAGTTATAATTATATATAATATTACTATTGCTTACTTAACGATTATTTAGAATATTAAATATATATTAATTATATAAAAACCGTAGGTAAAAATTTCACAAACGAGTTTCGAAAGTATAAAAGTGAAATTATATTAATAATTAACGAATATATTCCTATTGACTAAATCGAGGAAGAATTCCTAGGTTTTAGACTATACTTCTAATTTAATTATAATATGAAATTTAAAAAGTACGAACTAATAATACGCCTTAACTAAAACAAATAAATTCTTTAAAAATAGGCCAATTAATTTATACCTATTAATATTAATTACTTTAACAGTAACAATTTGAACGATCCTAGTCCAGTAATTAATTTATAGCCTACCTTTATAAATTATATACTACGAAGTCGGAAAATATTCCTAAAATATACAATAAAACTAGATATTAAATACTAGAAAAAAAGCTTTTTAGTTCGCTATATTTTAAATAAAATTGCTAAATCCGAACTAAATTCTTACTAAATAGAAATTAATTAAGAAAGTAAAATAATAAAGATTTACCCCCTTATATATATATTACTCCCTCGTACCGAATTCGAAATTAAAACGTTCGGAAAGTAATATTTCGAAAAAGAATAGGATAAAGTATATATAAGGTACGGTAACGATATTTTAAACTGCCCGGTACTTATATTTATTAATAGTCTTAGTATTTACTATAATATTTACCGGTTTGTAATAGGGGTTTACCAATTACCCGTTGGCCTATCTTTTAATACCTACGCTAGAAATACTAATATTTTCCTTATTATTTTGGGACTATATACGTTTAACTTCAACAATATTATTAAAATTATTAGCTATATAATGCCCTTAGATTATAGAATTATAATAGAAGTATAAGGAAGACCAATATTAATATTAATATTTATACTATACTATACGGGCAATATACTACAATAGAATTAAAATACCGGTATTATTAGTATAGGTAGCTATAAATTTTATTAATTTTGCTTTATTAAGCCCGAATATATTATTATATATTAGTCTTATACACACTAACTAGCTATATTAGTCTACCTAGGGGGGTATGCGGTGCTGCTTCGTTCGTAGTCTAAGGGAAAAACCGTGTTATTAAAATCCGAATAAAAACCCTCAACTTCTCTATATCCAACCCTAACCCTAACCCGAACCCTTCGTCTCACCTCACCGTAGGGGGCCCGGGGAGCCTTAGTTACTTCTTTCGTCTCTTCTCTCGGTACGTTATCTCTTTAGTCCCGGTGGACTTCGCGGCTTCTAATTGGTCGGTTCCTTAAAGCCCCACTTCCCTACCCAACGCTTCAATAACGTTTTTTCTTTATTCCGGAAGCGGGTATTCTTCTTTTATCCTATTTTTAGGGTAAGGGTAGGGAAGTAGGGTTTTACTTTTTTTAATCGAAATTTTCGTTTTATTTTTAATTGGCCGGAATTTTTAGTAAAATAATATTAATTAGTCTAATATTGTAGGACTAGACGGGTTCTATCTAAGCGGAACTATAGCTCTAGAATAGATTTCGGAAGTAGGGTTCTAATTCCTAAACCCTATTAATAGAACGGAGAGGCCGGCGCGTCTTCGATTAGAATAAGATTTTTAATACGTACCTAATTACATATACCTAGGGTTTTAGACTAGGGTGGGCCCCTACATTTAATTTCGCTATAAATGCTTAGTAGAGTAATAGCGGGGAAGATCTTTTTATCCGATCCGGCGGCGAAAAACCGGATGAAAAGGGGGGGGGGGGGGGGGAGCGGGATTCGAACCTACGACCTTTCGGATAAAACCGAAAGGGGGCCAAGCTCAGATCTTCCCAATTGAGCTATCCCCCCCGAATATATTATTAATAAGAAGGATATACTTACGGATAGTCGGGAAATTAACTAGTATTATTATTAATATATATAAATAGAATATAAGGTGGATATTAATATTTAGCGAATAGGTAATAAAATAGTATACCGTACGTAATAGGGAATTAATAAATTTCGGCTAATATTATTCGATTTAATACCTATACTCGATATTATTATAACCCGCCCGCCTAATCTAACCTATTTATAATACAAAGGTATTATAACCGCCACTTATAAGATACTATTAGATATCTTTTTAATTCCCAAGGTAAAGGTCGAATATAATTGCGTATTGAAAAATTAGTTATTCCCGCCTAACTATAGTACCTTACTATTACCTTTATTATATATTCTAAATTATAATTTTACATACTACGCTTAATAGTCTATTATTATACTAATACTCTTTAAAGTATAATTATATAAAGATTATATTAATTTATACGCCTGGAAGGTATAGAAGGATATTTATTAACTATATTATTAAGAAGAGGACGATAAAAACAAAGATAAAGATATTATAGTAAATAATAGATTTGTTAATTATTTTGTTCGGGTATTAGCTATAATAGCTATTAATAATTCGATTTTTATAAATACCCGAAATATTAGGGACGTCTATAATAATATTAATATTAAGGCCAAGTATAGTAGATAGTAGTATAAAAAATTATATTAAATAGTATTAGCAATTATAGTTAGTAATCCCCGGGTATAGAAGGTATTTTAGAATTGTATTTATATAAATTCTAGTCCTTCTTAAGTATTATTATTTTGACTATCTATAGTAAACGGTCTAGAAGATCCCTTTATATAGATGGCCGAGGATAGCGAAGACAAAGAGGGTAGTATAATTGTAGTAGTACCGCTATTAAACCTCCCAAAACGTATAAAAGAGTATATTCGTAAAACTCTTCAATTAAATATTTATTTAAGGGTATATTATAGCCGTATTTATAATAAGTATAGTCCTCTTAGATTATTAAATATAATAGCGGAGGAGAAATATTATAAGTAAGTTCTGTTACCCTTGAAAAAGTCTTGGCGCCCGCAATATAGTAGGTACACCGGTCCGACTTATATATAATATATATAAGTACGAGAATTTAATATATAATATTAATACTTATAATTAGGATAATAATATTTGAGGAATTGAAGTTAATAATAATAAAATAGACGATTAAAGGCTATAGCCTAAATTACTAATAATAAAAACATTAAAAAAGAGATCCTCGAATAAAAGTATATTATTTATACTATTCGATTTACCCTACTCAATTCGTTTATTATTACCAACCCCGATTTAATAGAATAAATCTAGGATATAGCTAAGGAAGCCCCTAATTTATTCGATAACTTATTCTATTAAGAAGATAAATAGCGTATAGGATTAATTGTACGAAAAGAATAGGAATTCGATATTCCAATTACTATTAATTATATATATATCCGGCCGTTTATAATTGGAAAATTCGAAGCTATAGTAATACGTAGGATTTAATACCCTATTACTAGTCCTAACTAGAATTTACCCGTTTTATCTTATATAATAATTAATAACTTCTATCGTACTTTATTACGAGTATACAAATTAAATTACAATATTAGAATTTTAAAATTCGTTCCTAGTACTTTATAATATAATAAAGAGCTATCCTTTTTAAATAAATACATATATATAGTTCGAACGCCCCAATATAAGTTCCTAATCCTACCCTACAAATACTTCTATTTAGCTAATACTATTGTATTCCGAACCCTTTCAATATACGGGAATTAACTATTAAAATATCTTCCTTACCTTATACCTTAAGTAAAGGCCTAAACCCCAATCTACGCTATAGTACTACATAATAGTAATATATTCGTATATTAAATATAACGTAATTATACGGTTAGTATCGTTAAATATATAAAATCGATAATAATATTCTAAATCCCTTTAATTCCCCTTAAATTCCCTTAAATACGCTAGAATCTACTAAATACTATTAGAATTAGTAAATTCCGCTATCTTTTCTATACTTTTCGTATATAGCCCGGCCCCGAAGTCGGATTTTCACACAGAAACCATACTAACCATAACCATTTAGGGGTATTACAGTACCCTTAGGCGCTATACTTTTTTAATTGGCGATTATATTAGGTATTGCAACGGTGCTACTATAGGCCGTATTAACTATATTTACGTTTATAAATAGAAGTAGTATAATAAACGCTATATATTCCTTATATTAATTAAAATAATAATTATAGACGAAATAATTGCGAGCCTTAGGCTTCTATTAATTGAAGAAACCGAGGAGGTATTAATTATTAGCTTACTAATAGTATTAATAGATAAAAAGGTATATATTATAAATATTTCGAAGGTTTATAAACGCTAAACTATTTATTATTAATTGAAATAAGTATAAGTAACTTAGAATATTATTTAATTATAAATACTTTTTTAATAGTAAGTATTAAAGCGAATACCCTAAATGCCTTATTAATTATTATACAAAATATATTAATTTATTTATAGTAATTAGAATTATTATATAATATATTATAGTATTATCGGCTATATCCCCCTCCTATCGTTTAGTCTAATATTTTATTACTACCGTATAGAAGGCTATATAAAGGTTTATCGTAAATTCGTAAATTCTTCAAATCTTCTTAATTATTAATATAGCGCTTTATTTTTATCCTTCTATATCTTTGCTAATATAGCGCTTTATCTCTATCCTTCTATATCCTTACTAATATAATAACTCCTACTTGTATAAATAAATTAACTATAGTTAAATAGTACTATCGTATTATATTATAGCGTATTCCTATATTATATTACATATAATTACTTTTATTATATTATATTATATTTTAGTACTAGCGTATAACGCTGGCCGCCGGGAAGCGGTACCGTATAGTACTATACAATACCGGGTCGGAGTCGGGGTCGGGGTCGGGGTAGTAGTATAGTAGATTATATACGGGCGGGCGGGCAATAGGCAGGTAATTCTGTAGATAAATGTATACACATTAATTGCAACTTCCAATACTCTTTTTTTGTACCCGCCTACATGCGTATACATGCAGGTGATAGGGATGCATTTTCTTTAATAGGGATTGATTTTCTGGCCTGCATGAGTCTAGGATAGATCTGACCTCCTGGGAAAGTGTAGACATCTCTACTATAGTTTAAAAATCAACTATTGAAACCTATTTACTACAGTGGGACGGTAGACTCGTTACAACGGTAGTGTCCGACTTACCGTCGATTGACGGTCAATCCACTATATGTCGGTGGAGGGGGTTCACAGCTAAGTATAACGAACTAAAACCTTAATAATAAAATTTAATATCTTAGAATATTTATAACCGTTTATAGTAAACTACCTCGTTAGAGTATTTAACCTTCTACCTTCTAAAGTAAACGTTGGAGGCAAGAGCCTATAGGAATTACTTACTAAAGTGGCCAACTTCCCGGATAAAATCAAATAACTATATCTTAAGTATTTAAAGTTTTACTTCTATATAGTTTACTACTTCATTAAACCAGAAAAAAAATTATAAAGCGATAAATTTCGTACTAGAATTTAGAAGGGTTATTTCATTAGTTTTAACAATATCCACAATCGTATTATATTTATTTAAAATCCCTATATTAGTAAAATCGTTAGAGTTAGCGCAAAAACCTTTCTTAAAGAGGATCTAATCAATTATAAAGATCTAATCCGTAACAATTATAGTAACGTTATTAAATACCATATTCTCTTTTCAAATCAAATAATAAATAAAATTAATAAAATTACAAACAGCGGTTACCAGATTTAGGTTGAAATAGATAGTATAATTCTGTAGCCATATTTATAAAAAATAATCGAACAACCCTAATAAAAAGGTAAAAAGATATAGGAAATCATAATTATATTGTTACTCTCGCTAGAGGTTATACTAATACCCTCAACCGTTCTAGTCGTAACTATTCTAATTAACCCGACTGCTCTAATCAACCCAACTGCTCCAATCAATATAATTGCTCCAATTAACCCGATTATTCTAATAACTATAACGGTTCCTCCTAATATACCGGTCAAAACGGCGCTACTAATATCCCTATTACTAATACCAATTCTAGTACTAAGCTCTCTAGCGCCGTTATTGCCAAATCTACTATAATACTAACCATCGGATTCTACAATTAGAGATACTATCGAATATAACAATAACCTTCTTAATCTTAAAAATCTTAATAAAGAAGATCTTATACCCTACGATTAATACGATTAATACGATTCTAATAAATTAATTATGTATACTATTCTAGGTACCCTACTGTCTAATAGTTTTTAATAACCCGCTTTAGCCACTTAATTACTACCGATAGGTATACCGAACCCTTCTTATACGCGATAATACACCCTATTGCTAGTATTGCAAGTTAGTAAACTATAATGTTAACCGAAGATGAATTCGGAATAGTAAACTTCGAATTCGGACCTTCCGAACCCGAATTCAGGCCCTCCAACCTCGAATTCGGGGCCTACAACAAATTAATTAGACCCTATAGATTAACCGTTTATTTAAATACAATTAGAATAGGGAAGTTAACCTTTTAAAATCAATATTTAAATATCACACTTAAAGGTAAATGAAGGCAGACTTTAATAATCTACGGCCAAACTCCTAAATTTCAAATACAATATCTAACGAATAAAAAATAGTAATAGTAATATTATTTAAAATTCCATAAAATTATTTAATAATTTCTATAATATAGTAGAGGGATATTTAATAAGACGCGCATTACTTATATACTACTTTACTACCGCTAAAGTCAATTATAATATAATATTTATCGCCGCTAGTAAAGTTCAATAATTTATCCTTGAGTATTATCGAATTATATAAAAGTAAAATAACTTTAAATTATATTAGTTACTAGTAATAAAAAAGTAAGTTAAGGCATTCGAGGATAGGGGAGTCTATACCTTAGTCCCTAGATTTCTAAATATAGAAGTACTATCTAAAAAATAAGTATATAATAAAAAATACAATATTAATACTAAAAACTAGAAAGCTAGAGCTAAATAGGTAATTTAAAATAATTTCGAATAAGGTAACTAGGCGGTATAGAAGATCTATATAACGGTAGTATACTCTATTAATATTAAATTGTTCTTAGCTATTATAATTATAAATAATTACGAATATTACTAATTCGATTTTAATACTACCTTCTTAAACGCTTCTATTCCTAACGCTACTTAATATTATATTAAATAACCGATAGTACTTAAAAAGCCTATTCCTAATTATAATAAAGAAGATGTAGTCTACTAACTTACTAAAGTTCTTTATAATTTTAAACGTTTACTACTTTATTAATTTAACACCCTTATCCTAATATGTAAAGAAACCGGATTTATCCCTATCTCTATTGATTCTTACTTACTTACTAATAAGTGCTAGGAATATTACTAGTTCTCCACGTTAATAACCTTCTCGTTGCCGCGCCAACCGTAGCTATTATTAATTAAATCAAGAATCAATTGGCTAACTATTTTAAACTCAAAGAATTAGGACAAATATATATATTTCTAGGCTATAATATTATAAGGGACTGCTAGACTCGTATAATCTTTATATCCCAATAATAGTATATTAAGTCGGTTATCGCTAAGTTTAATAACGGTAAGTTCTATAGTGTTAAAATACTATAGCTATTGGATTATAAGATTTATAGGAGTAATAATATATCGCTAAAAGAAGCTAAATCTTACCCTAAGAAAATTGGCTTATTAAACCAGATTTTGATAAACACCCGGCTAGATATCTCCTTTACCGTCAATAAACTATTAAAAGGTATTAAGAACCTAACCGACTATTATTTCGTCGTTATAAAATATTTACAGCAGTATTTATTTGAATACCCTAATTTAAGCATTAAACTAGGAGGTATATTCTTACTATTAATAGCCCTATCCTTCTATATGTATACGGACGCCTCTTTTACTAATAATATCCCTTTAAAGAAAAATATAATTAATTATATTATATTCTTTACCTATAGCCCCATCCTTTAGAGGACTAAATAATAAAATCTTATTACAACTAATACGATTAAAGTAGAATTTACTAACCTAATTCCTACAATAAAAGCGCTCGATTAGGTTAGTAGTATACTAAATAATTCAAACGTAAATCTGGATCTTTACAAAATTAACAAAATTCTTTATACGGACAGCAGCAACGCCAAAGACCGGGTTCTCAACCCCAATCTCCTAGCTAGAAATAAATATATTAATATATAATATAAATAATTAATTTAAGAGGTAGACAAGAAGGCATTTACAATAGAGCACTTACTAAGTAATAAAATACCAACTAACTGTCTAATAAAATCGTTAACGCCAAATAAATACGTTAAATTCATTAAATTGATTAGTATAGTCTAGAAGAAGGTTCCCTAGGCTTGAAATACTATTAATACTATAAAAGATATTACAATATAAATAGTATATAGAGGTTTAGACACTCTTTGGCGGTCTTCTAGTCTATGGGGGTGTGTTGGTGGGTCCCGGCATTCACTGGGCCCAGTCCCCACTCTGTGCCCTGCCCAGACCGCACCACATCTAGCCTTCCAGACTCCGCTAGTCTCCCTCTCTCTCTCTCTCGATAGCACACACTCAATCAATCGTATCCAACCGCTTAATCTCGTTGGTGATCTCACAAACCGTTCTACTCTAAACGCGTATATATACGATCGATCAAATTGTTAGTAATACGAACGAAGGACTCTAATCTCTAATTAAATCTAAACTAACTACCTAACAATATAATAATAATTACTACCTAAATAGTATTACAAGCGTTGCAAAGGCCGGCAAGGATATTCAATATATATTTACCGGCGGTATAAATATAAATTGTATTTTAAGAGCTAATAATTGAATATAAAAATAAAATAATAGTAAAGGAGGAAAGGAAAAAAGGATAAGGAACCTACCGGACACTGAAATAAAGTAAATCTTACTAATAATAACCGTATAGAAGGCGTTAGTAGAAATAAGCCTATCGCCGGTCTTTAGGAAAGTAATAAAACTTAAAGTATAGTAAAAGTAAGGAATTTTATAAATAATATTAGTCGGGTTAATATATAACTTAGAAAGATAAAGGAGGAAACTATACTAATTGAGGGAAATCATAAAGCTAAAAAAATATAAAAGATACGATTAAGGATCGTAGGTTCTAAATATACGAAAGGCGTAAGGTCCGGAGGAATAAATTAAGGGAGGAGATTTCTATTTCAGAAATTAAATCGATTGGGTTAGAATAATAATAATTAAAAGAAATTATTTTAAATAAAGTTATAATAGGGAAGGAGGAGGAAGGGAATCAAGAATGGGTACTACAAAGAGAATTAATAAAAGAAAAAAAGGGTCTTTATACTATTATAAATAAAAATAGAATTGTAAGGTAGGAAGTAAAGGGACGGGGCGGAAGTAATTATAAACGGGGCAAGGAGGTAGAAAAGTAAGGAAATAAATAGGAAAATAGAATGAGGAAGCGGGGAAAAAACGGAGGAAAAAGTAGTAAATATTAAAAAGGAAAAATAGCAAAGGAAAGTAACGCTCTAAATCTGGGTCCTATTCCTATTATCCTTATTATTTTAATATTAAGATAGCGTAATGGTAGGAGAGACGAAATTAACTCGCTATAGTAATAAATAAACACCATTATAGCTATAAGTAAAGTAGGAGTAATATAGAGATCTATAGCCGAAATATAACTAGGGGTTTTTATCCGGCAGTATTTAACGCCGTACAGTTTTCCCCTCCAAAGAACTAGAGAAGGACCCCATGCTAATAAAGCACTATGGTTATATAGTACAGGGAACAAGATTATTATTATTAATATATTACTTTTTAGTTTGAAAGTAGTATTAGCGGTTAATTTTCTCCTTACAGTATTTACTAATCAATAGCTTTTTATTCGAGAGACGGGTATTATATAGTTTAATATATTCCTAAATCGTCTTTGTAAAGGTTTTAAGAATTTTCAACCGTAACTTTTCGTTAATTAGCTACACTTTTTGTACTATAATAAAGTTACTAATCTATATTCTTAGTATATATTATAGCCCAAAACTATAACCACCCAAGTAGTATAGGATCGAGTTACGTAGACACGTACCGCCTTCGCGTATACCCCGCGCTAATAAAGTAGGGCTGAACACGCACGCACATACTTAACCGCGTGTAGCTAGCTTACCTTTAGACTTTTCTTCTTCTTCCTTTTTTAATTTTAATATTATATTTAAATTGTACTACAACCTCCTTAAATTAGTTTTCTCCCGTAATTATATACGTCCTTACATAATCTTAATATTAAAACTTATTATTTAACTAGGAATAATAATAATAATCTTATTCTCTATACTATATAACTATAGTGCTTTATTATATAAGGTCCTTCTCTAATTCTCTAAAGGGGAAAGCCGTACAATATTAAACACCGCCGGATAAAAACCTCTAACTATATTTCGGCTATAAATCTCTATACCGCTCCTACTTTACTTATAACTATAATAATTCTTACCAACGACTAGAGCGAATTAATTTCGTCTCTTTTATTACTATATTATTCTGATACCAAAATAATAAAGATAATAGGAATAAGACTTGAATTTAAAGCGCTACCTTCCTTCGCCATTTCTTTATTCCAATATTTACTACTCCTTCCTCCGCCTTCTCCCTACTTTCCTATCTTATTTTCCTATCCGCTTCCCTATTTCTCCGCCTCCTTACTGTCACGGCACCATATAACATAGTCCCGTCCCTCTCGGCGTTCCGCCACCGCAACCCAACCGTCCTACCCTATTCATAATTATTTCCGCCCCGTCCCTTTACTTCCTACCCCGTAATTCTACCTCTATTTATGATAGTATAAAGACCTTTTCCTTTTTCTATATAATCTTCTTTATAGTACCCCTTCCCAATTCCCTTCCTCTTCTTTCCCTATTGTAATTTTACCTAAAATAATTTTCTCTAACCATTATTACCCTAATTTAATTAATCTAACTTCTAATATAAAAGACTCTTCCCCTAATTTATTTTTAGGCCCTATATTCCTAGTATATTTAAAACCCACAACTCTCGTTCGTATTCTCTATAGCCTTCCTAGCCTCGTAATTCCCTTAAATTAATATAATTTCCTCCCCTTTCTTTTCAAATTATATATTAACCCAACTAATATTATTCATAAAATTCCTTACCTTTACTATAATTTAAATTTTATTACCTTCCTAAAGATTAATAATAGGCCTACTTTTACTAATACCTTTTATATAATTATTATTAGTAAAACTTACTTTATTTCAACGTCCAATAAATTCCTTATCCTTTTTTTCTTTCTTCCTTTACTATTATTTAATTTTTATATAAAAATACCGGCTCCTAAAATGTAACCCACGTCTATACTACTAATAAATATATATTAAACGTCCTTACCGGCCTTTATGATACTTATAATACTATCTAAATAATTATTATTACTATATTGTTAGATAGCTAACCTAAATTTAATCAAACATTAAAATCCTTCATTTATACTACTAATAATTTTATCGATCGTATATATACGTACTTAAAGTAGGATAATCTACCTACTAATATCCGTAATCTTCCTCGTACTCCGGACTATAATATTTTTAATTTCTAACGGAAGCGTTATTATAAATTAATTATAAGGGATATTAATTATAACTATACCCCTTCCCTGCCTAATAGTAACGCTATAAATCCGGTCCGGATTACTTTTTATTCTAATAATAGCGCTATTACTCTTATATATATTGTATTTAATTGTAGTGATATTATTATTCCTATTTATATAATTTCCGGTATTAATAGTAATAATTCTACTCCTAATAATCCTATAACTATCGATACTCTCGGCCGCCCTACTATAAATAAAGATTGAATTTGATAGTATCATAAAGTTATTACAAACTAAACCCGTATAATAGCACTATTCGAACAATTTCTTAAATGTAATTAAACGCTTTATTAAATAATACTTATAATTAGTATAATTATCCCCTCCTCATTCCTCCATCCAATTATTCCAATATCATTAATATTCTATTCCCTTCTTAGGAATACTTCGCAAATTCCTTATATTACTCCTCTTCCGATTTAATTACCAAATCATATTCCTTTAACTTCCCTAACCTTAATGCTTATCAAAGAATCCTCTCAATTTGAATTCCGTCATCCAAATATTCTTAAAATTCCTCCTTGACTAATGATTAATTTTCAAAGTCCAACTAAAAGAGAATATCTATATTAAAGCAATTTAAAACTATATTAATAAAAATCTCCTTTTTAAACCCGTATACGCAAATAGGTATTAGGACGTCCAATACTCTCCTCTAGTAAAGGAAAACCTAGAGGCCGATAACTTCTATTCTAGCTTAGATTAGAAGGGAATTCTTTTTCTTGATTAATAAATACAATTCGTTTCCTTTTTCCTCCAATATTAATTATCTTCCCTTCTTCTTCTTCGTACTAACTATATATTATTAAATAACCTCTCTATTAAATTTAAGGGTAAGGTTAATAATAATAAATTTATACTATTAACTTAATTGAATTATTACTATTATTAAATAGTAGTTATAATATAATACTTATTCTTAATTCGTTATATCCTCCAATTATTCCTCTTAGTCGACGCCTATCGGTTCTAGGATTTATAATAATAATAATAAAGTCCCTAACTCCGAAGGGGGATTAATCATTATCGCTAATAGTTTCTTTATTAATACCTATACTTTAGCGTACCGAATTTTAATTATATTACTTTTTAATTTATTAGTAAATAGTTAACCTCTAACCCGTCAGGTTTAAATATAATTAAGAACCTAGGCTACAATCCCCCGAACGAATTTAATTTAGTCCGTTTTAGCAAACCTCTCTTCGAAAGCTCAGACCCTTTTATTAAGGTAGAGGTCGAGCGGCGGATAGAAGGTTTCTATCTCTAGGTTTTGTACTGGCGTAGCCTTATATACCCTAGCGACAATTTTCAAATACTTAGTCTAGTATTTCGCTAGCCTAATTACTAGCCTTCTCAATTTCCCGTAAACTTTAGTCGGCTGGTGGAATGCTTAATTAGGGATAGTAATTATAATATTTTAAATGATCCCGATACCCGAAGTTATTTGATTGTAATTAGCAATGAGAACCTGAGAGTATTTGAAGTTAATATAACTAACTATTTAAGTTATAAGAATCCGATAATTAATATTGTAGCGAGAACCAGATATTATAAGATCCTGTTATATAATCTGTACCTTTTATAGTCGAGAGTAATGAACTTTAATATAATAAGTAATAATTCTAGTAGTTAGCTGGAGAGTAGTCCGACGGCCGATAATTATATTTTAAACTATATCGATACTAGTTTTAAAGAGGCTAAGATACTTTCTCTTACTATAATATATTTTCTACTACTTCCAATGGAATTTATATTACAATCTTTAATAATGTTAGGCGGCTAAGAGGCGACTACTGAAGAAGGGATTCTACAGGCCTACAGCGCCGAGGCCCTATTTCGCCTCACAAAGCTTCTGCCTAATGGGGTTGCAGCGACCGGTGCCCTCCTCTTCCTAACAAAACGCCGAACTAATAATAGTAAAGTATATTGCGAACTAGATATACAAGAGGGATAATCCAGCGCTGCGCTAGGGCCGTATATTAATACTAGATTTCATAATATTTAATTATAAAGAAGTAAAGTTTGTATTAGTATAAAAGGGGCGTAAAGGAGTGTAGTTTATTGTAATCGGTAACTATTAATATATCTTTAAATTAACCCCTAACTCGCCGTCCCCTACGTATAGCTACGACTATAGTCACCTCAGCCTACTTTTCCCCTACGTTCCTAATAAATTAATAGTTCTTCCTCTAGGAATTGAATTAATACTATTAAAATATATATACGTAGTAACTAATCTATTTTTTATATTACCGAAGCTACCCCTCGTCGCTTACGTACCGCGACCCCTTTAATTACTACTACCGAAATTATACTACTTCCTCTACTTTTATTATAATTTTACTAACCTACTATAGAATTTATTAAGGTAAATAGTAATAAAGATTACCCCCCTACGCCGCTCTAGGCTTCTTATATGTACTTTCACCTAATTAAAACTAATAAATTTATATATAAATAATAATTCTTCAAATTCTAATTTACTACTATTAAACTCCTCTTAAACTACTTCCCCTTATATATATCCTAATAGGAATAATTCGCCTTCGTAGGCCTTATTAAATAAAATTCGGTTAAGAATTATCCTTCTATCCCTATTAAATTCTATTACTAAAATTACCTTTTCTATAATCAAACCTATATTTCTACTATACCTCCCCTTACTACCCTCTCTTCCGTAGTCATTACTATAATTACCCTTTTACTATTAGCAGCCTTATTAATTCGTACTAAATACCGCCCTAAATATAATATTATTAAATTTATGGGCGAGAATTTCTCGTAGTTCCGGAATTATTTCTATAATATTAATACGTACTTTTGTGAATACCCCCGTACCTCCTTTTTGTTTACCGTCAATTATATCGAAGGCAATTTTAAAAATATTTAAATTAAATATATACTAACCCTCCGCAATAAACCCGGGTATAATACTACTTACAATACACCTATATAGACCAACCTCCGTACTTTCTTAGAAATTGAATATAATAGTAATATTTAGACTATTAAATAATCTACTTTTAATAAATTCGAATATATATACTAGGGCGCCTCTAAAACCGTTCGTAATTTCTATAATCGTTACTATATTAAGGAATTCAACCTATCCTACAACCAGCCGGAATATATTCGGGTCGTCGTATAAATTAATTAGTTACGTCTTTTTTTCTAATAAAGCGTCTTTTCGAAAATTAGTATTAATACTATAAATAAAGTAATAGCGTACACAGAACGGTTAAAGGGCTTAGAAAATATTAAATTATCTGTATTATATCGTTTAAATTAATTATTTTTAAAGTATATCTAATTATTTTTTTATTTCAACCCCCTCCTACTTTTTTATTAAATATTCCTCCTTATTTATCCCGTAATACTAATTCTTCTAATTTACCTTATTACCCCCTCTTAACTTTTCAAATAAATCTAATCTTATTTATTCCCTTTATTAATAACAAAGTTATATATATATAATTATTATACTTAATTAAAACTATTAAATACTTACTATAAGTATAGTATAATAGGCTATTTCGCAGTAATATACCCGAACTAAGCTTATTTCAATTGTAATAGGGTTAGTTACTAAATATGGAATTACTTTCTCCCTACAAGCGTCCCCTTATACAATACAAACGCTATACTAATTGCAGCTAGGTTGGCGGCCGTACCTATTTAGGATAATATAAGTAGATTATAATTATACTTAGAAATAAAATTATTAGTAAAAACTTATAGAGATTGGCAGAGTACGCAAGGGTTAATAAATTCGGGCGTAGAATTAAATTTAATTAATAAATATTTATTTCTATCGAATACGAAAATTAATCTTATACCCTATTATTTTATTAATTTCTCTCTTCGGCTTATTCTAATATATAATTCTGTTACTTATTTTATTAAAATATATAACTCCTATAGTACTTAGTAAATAAAGCGAATTATATTTATTATTATTGAATTCCTAATAATAAAAATTGTTTTCGGTTACTCCTAATTTCGTAAATAGAATCCCGATATTAATTAGCGACGGTAGTCGTTTCGGTTCTATATTAAGGCCAGCGATTTCAAATTAAATATAGCACTGGTAAAGGAGGTATACAACGTTATAATTATTTTAGCAAGGCCGTAGTAGGATTCTATCCCACTTTTAAACCTTTAGGAAATAGCGAGGACAGAAGAGGGGTTCCGTCCTCCTACGTATACGAATATTCTATTTAAAATTCCCCCTTCCTTCATAGTAAAATTCGTAACCCTACCTATTATATTAGAATCGGCCGAAATTCCCCTAACCCCTACCCCCCTAATAAAAATTTTCCGAATAGCCTTCAATAGCATTTACCCTACTTTAATAACCCCTACGGAACTAATACTATTATAACCCCTAGAATTATTAAAGGAATTAAAGAATAAAACTACTATTTTTAAACTAATGATTCCACCGGAATATAAAGAATTCCAATTAATATTCGAAGCCTCGGCTATACCCTTACCCTAATACAATTAATTAAAATACTATATTAACTTAATTAAAGGAGAATCGGCACTTTAGGGACTAATTTATTTATTAAATATCAAGGAATTAAAAATATTATACGAATAATTAATAGAAGCGCTTTAAAAAGGGTAAATTCGCCCTTCAATTAACCCAGTAGGTACCTTAATTATCTTTATTTTAAAGAAGGGTGGGAAATTAAAGCTTTATATTAATTTTAACATGTTAAATAAAGTAATAAAGACGAATCGGACGGCATTACCTCTTATTTGAGAAATTTTAAATCGGTTATCGTTAATTAAAGTCTTTATAAAATTGGATTTAAAGGACGTATACTATAGAATTCGGATTTGGAAGGGAAATGAAGAGAAGATAGTGTTTTATACAAAATATAAGTACTACAAATTCTTAATTATATCTATAGGGTTAGTAAATGCACTAGCGATATTGTAAACGTATATTAAAAATATATTAGCGGGGCTAATAAATATAATATATATTGTTTATTTTAATAATATTCTAATCTATAGTAAAAATAAGGAAGATTATACTAATTATATTAAAGAAGTCCTACAATATTCATAAGATTAGAATTTCTATATAAACCTGGGTAAGTACGAATTTTATACGAAAAGGGTACTATTCTTAGGATATATTATTTCTCCGGAGGGCGTTTTAATAAACCCGGAAAGGGTTATAATAATTACGGATTAAGAGGCCCTAACAAGCATATATAATATCTAAATCTTCTTAGGGTTTACTAAGTTCTATTAATATTTTATAATATTATATTCGAAAGTAATTATACCTTTAACCGAACTATTAAAAGGAAATAAATAGAGATTGTTCGAATTTATAATAGAAGCGAAAGAAGTATTTATAAAATTAAAAAGGTTATTTTAAGAAGTTTTTATACTATGATATTTCGACCCGGCGTTATAAATTCGAATAGAAATAAATGTATTGAACTTCGTAATTAGGGTAGTTTTTATATAATTGTATAATCATGAATAGTACTTAGTAATATTCTTTTTGAAGAAAAAGTCGCTAAAAGAAATAAGGTACAAAATTAGGGATAGGGAATTATTAATAATTATTAGGGCTTTAAAAGTATAAAAATAATATTTATTATATATAAATAAACCGTTTTTAATAATTATAAACTATTTAAACCTATAATATTTTTAAGATAAGGAGCGGGCTAGTATAAAGTAAAATTGGTAAGTATTAGAATTAGCGGCGTATAATTTCGGAATAGAATATTAGCCGGGAAAATTGAATTTAGTAGATGGATTATTAAAAAGATTATAATTGTAAGGGGAAGAGCCGGAGAAAGGGGGCGAATATTCGTTAATTAGAATTATCGAAGGGGGTAAAAAAAATTAAGTAAGAAAGGGAGGTTAAATATTAAAAATATTAGTAAAGTAAGTAGTATTAATCGGAAAGGTAAGTTAAAGGGCGGCGGTAGAAGAAAAAGAATGGCGGTAGGATGCGGGTGAAGTAGAGGAAGAGTAGGAATTGGAAAATAGAAGGAAGGAATTATAAGAAGAAGGGAAGGAATTAAAGGGAAAAAATAAATTAAATAAAAAGGGGAGAAAGCGGACGGGGGTTAAGGATAATATAGAAAGGGAAAAGTCGGCGGTAAAGAGAATAAAATTCGTAAATAAAATCGCTACTAAAACGGAAGGGAATATAAAAGGAATTATTAAGGGAATATAAACGTATATATAGTAATAATAAGGGTATAAAAGGACAAAGGATATTTCCTACTATTAGGGTAATAGCTATTAGTGGCGTAGAAGGAGGACCTATTTATTATTAAAAAATTATAGAAGAATAGTAAAGGAGGGAAACGGGCGAAGAATTAGAAAATAGGGGAGGATAGAACTCTTCGGTATTAATATTAAATCTATATCTAAGAATATACATAGGCCGAATTACTTTATACTTATTATAATATTATAATAACCGGGTATTTAAAGTAGTAGAGAATATTAAAATATATTAATTAATTCTACTACTAACTGACTATTGTAGCCGATATTAAAATATATATTCGCGAATATCCAATATATTAAAAGGTTAAATTTTATAATTATCGACTTTACAATCTACTTAAATTGCTGCCTATCCCTACTATTCTTTAATAAGATATTTTATATAATTTTATTACCGGACTACTAAAAATATTCGACTCTATCTCTAACCGAATATATAATATAATCCTAATTGTTATTAACTATTTTACTAAATATATCTTATATATCCCTATATAGAAGACAATCAATGCCCAATAATTTACTTTCCTCTTTTAATAATATATATTTTAATAATTTAATTTCCTAAACTCTATTATTTCTAATAAAGGTAATTTTTTTACTAATTAATTTTAAAAAACTTATTGCAAATTCTTAGATATCCGCCAACGCCTTAGTACTATTTAGTACCCTTAAACGGACAAATAAATAGAAAAGTAGAATTAGAATTTAGAATTATACTTTCGAATTTTCTATAGGATAGAATAAATCAATTAGGCTTAAAAATTTATACTAATCCAATAGACGTATAATAATTATTTCTATACTGCTATTAGAAAATCCTTATTAGAATTACTCTTTGGGTATTACTTTTAAAGATTAGTAGATTTAGAACGAGGACGAAGAATAATTTTCCCTATAGTAACTACCGATTGAATTAAAGAATTGCTTCGAGGCTGGGTTAAAATAATTATAACCTTAGAAATTATTAGTTAAAAGTATATTAAATAATATAATAAAGTTCGGAAATTTAAGGAATTTAACGTAGGGAGTTAGGTCTTATTTAATACGAAATATATTAAATAATACTATCCTAACGCTAAATTAACTAATAAATTCCTAAGGCTATTCTAAATCATTGAAGTAGTTGGAAATAAGAAGATAGTATACCGACTTACCCCTTCTATATACTATTATATTTATTTAATATTTCCTATTACTTTATTAGAACTGTACTACGGCGATTCTATTACGGTAATACCCTAAGGAAAAGTAGTAAATATTAAGGAGGACGACTTATAGTACGAAGTTAAGTCGATTATAAAGTACTGCGGGTCCGGTCGCTACTATTAATTTTAAGTTAAATAGAAGGGGTATTTTGATAATAAGAATTCGTAGGTCCTTTGAAAAAATATGAATTACCCGGACCTTTTTAAAATTTATGAGGTTAAGGAAATATAAAGGTAAAAGGATAGAGGGGGGCCGACTATTAAATTTATAAGAATTAGTTAATTAATAAGTAAGAAATGTTAAATTTTTGGAATTTAAAAACGCTGATGTAAGACGCCGATGTGAAATGTAAATGTAAAATATAAAATAGAAATGTAGAAATAGAGATGCAAAATGTAAATGTAAATGTAGGATATAAAGTAGAGATGTAAAAGTAAGAATATAAATGTAAGACGTAGATATAAAATGTAAAATAGAGATATAAAAATAGAGATGTAAAATGTAAATGTAAAACGTAGATGTAAAATGTAGATATAAGATTTAAATGTAAAATATAGATGTAAAATATAAAATAGAAATGTAAAAGTAGAAATATAAAAGTAGAAATGTAAAATTGGAGATACGGACGTAAGATGTAAGTATAAAATATAGAGTTAAGTCGGAAGAGTAGGGATTAAATAGAAGACGGGAGGAAATTTAGAATTATTGTAGGGAATTAATAAAGCGCTAGGAAAAATATAATTTATATTTTCTATTATTACCCCTAAATACGAAAAATTCTTTAGTAGTACTATTATAATTGATATAGGATTAGAATTTACAATTTTAGGAGGAGAACTCTTATATGCTATTATACCTATCGATATTATTAGTAAATACTATTTTATATTATCTATTCCTTACGATCTACTTTTATAAGTATTAGTAATTTATTTAATTTTCTATTTATAATTTTTAATTTTATATTAATATTATAATATTGAAGGGTATTATTATAATTAGGAGAAGGGTCGATAGGGGTAGGGGAGCTTTGTAATGAAATTTATATAGGGGAATTATTATTACTATTGGGAGGACTATTAATTATAATTACTGAATTAATATTATTATTAGTATTACCGATAGTATAGTAATTGAATTTCGAATATTGTTTACGATTGAAATTATTAATATAGAATATATTAAGCAATATTATAGGGAGACCGTTATTAATAAAGTATATTTATATTGTATTGTAGAATATTAATATATATTATTAAATTATTATAAATTTAAAGTAAGTAAGGGAGTATTAATTATAACGAGGGTTATAACTTTAACCGCTATAGTTTATAAAGTATTCTATAAGTTGCGTATACTATAGGGGACTTCTAATATATATTTACGTTATAATAGCGAATATTGCGATTTTTTTATAAATTCTATGAAAGTATTAGTAAGGAAGGAGGTAGGGAAAGTAAAAGGAAGGGATTACCTTTAATTTAGTAAGTATATTTAGTAATTAAATAGAAAATAATATATAAATTAAGAGGGGGAGTGTTATTGAACGTTTAAATTAGAGCGATATTATATTTTAAATAAGTAAGGGGGTGAATATTATTAAAATGGAGGGGAAGAAAAGTAGAAGGGTTAGTAAGGAATATAAAGAAAGAGTAATGGAAGGAAAGGTAGAAGGTTGAAAAAGAAATATATTAATTAGGTTCGAAAGCGAAGTAGGGGTTAGTACGTAGGATAATTATAAATATATATATATTAGTAGTAAGGGCTAATTTAAATAGGGAACATAGGATTATTAAAGTAATTTTAAAGTAAAGTAAGGGGGAAAAGTTAGCGAATTTATTAAAGGAAGAGGTAATAAATATAATTATAGGGGTAGGAATATAAAAAGAAAAGAGGAGGAGGTAAGGAGGATAGGAGAGAAGGGATATTATATAGGCGAAGGAAGAGGTTTTTATATAAATGTAAATTGAAATAAGCGAGTAAAAATCCGAATAGGCGAATATAAAAGAAGGTAGGAGGGGGGAATTATAAATAATAGTAGTAAATAATAAGTAGAGGTAAATAGAAAGGCGAAATAAAGGGAAATAATAGAAGGAGGGGAATAGGATGAATAAATAGTAATAACAGTTATAGAGTAAAAAGGAGGGGAAAATAGGAAGGTATAGTATAATAGAAAAATATTTATAGGAAGGAAGGGTTATAGGATTATAGAAGGTATGATAGTAAAACCGTTTTAAAAGTAATATAAAACGAAGGGGAAGGTACGATATAGGGAGGGAATACCTATATAGAGAAGGGAATATAAGGATTAGAGGGGGAAGAAATATTATAAGGGTAAATAGCGATAGTAAGCGATAGGAATGGAGGTTTTATAGATGGAACCTATAAGGAAGGGGGATTATATAGTAATTTAAGCGACTGTAGTGGCGGATACTATTAATCTAAACCGGCGGGCTAGGGTTATTTTAAACGGGACGGCGGTAAATATTATTAATTTAAATTATAATAACCTAAGCGACGGCGGTAATAAGTATTATTAATTTAAACCGGTTAGTTATAATTATTTTAAATACAATAGTAGCGGCGGGCGTTATTAATTTAAATTATAATAATTTAGGTAATAGTAGCGGCGGCCGTTATTAATTTAAATTAGTTAGCTATAGTAACTTTAAACAGGAAGGGGATAACCGGTAATACGAATTGGAAGTAGGTATCGAGGGCGGTCTAAATATAGCGATAATAACCGTTACAAATAATAATAGGCCTTCGTAGAAAGAAGTTTAGGGGTTAATTGTATTAATATTTTTAAAGTATTTATTAATATTCTTAAACCGGGCGTGGTACTACTATAGGAGTAAATACATTAGTATCTCTAAAGTGCTTGTCAATACTCTTAAATTCGGTATGGTACCGCTATAGGGGTAATTATATTAGTATTCTTAAAGTATTTATGAATATTTTTAAATTAAGCGTAGTACTATTATAGGGTTAATTGTATTAGTATTCTTAAGGTATTTATTAATATTCTTAAATTGGGCGTAGTATTTAGTTTAATATTAGTAGGTAATTATTATACCCTAGATTTAGCGAGGGCGGCTAATACTATTAATCCGAAGCGGTAGGTAGGGACGTTTCTTATTTACTAATACTGAAATATTAATACTCTTGACTGTCTAATTGAATTTCGGTTTTAATATGTACTATTATGATAAAGGCTTTGAAGGTTCTAAGGACGGAACCTATAAGGGGGGGAGGGTTGTATTAGGTAGTTAAGAGGCGACTATTAAAGAAGGAATCCTATAGGCTTATAGTACTGAGGCCCTATTTCGCTTTATAAAACTTTTGCCTAATGGGGTTGTAGCGACCGGTGCCTTCCTTTTTTTAATAAAGCGCCGAATTAATAATAGTAGGGTATATTGCGAATTAGGTATATGAGAGGGATAATCCGGCGCTGCGCTAAGGCCGTACGTTAGTATTAGATTCTATAATATTTAGTAACGAGGAAATAGAATTTGCGTTGGTATAAAAGGGGTGTAAAGGAGCGTAGTTTATTGTAGTCGGTAGTTATTAATATATCTTTGAGTTGACCCCTAACTTATTGTCCCCTACGTGTGGCTACGACCGTAGTCACCTCAGCCTACCTTTCCCCTACGTTCCTGACAAATAACCCCCTCTATTAGCGATTAGATAAAAATTTATAATTTTCTTACTTCCTCCGTAATATACAATCTATCCGCCCTATGTAATTAAATTGCTATATAATAAGGTACTCTAAATTGCCCTCCGCTATTTACGAGTAAGATTTCTATAAAGGGTCCTCTTAACGAGATGTAATTGTTATATTATTGTAAGATACGCTTTAATATTGAATCCTTTTGTAATTTTTAAAATAACGTTCCTTCTAACTTATTAGCTATTAAACGGATATTGCTTAATATATCTAAATTCAATAGAATAGTGCCTACTATCTCTGAAAATAAATCCGACCTTAAAATGGAAGATTTTATTGATTTTCCATTATAATGAATATAAAACTTCTATTCAACGAACATAGTACTTAAAATCGGCAATAAACGATTCGCCTCGTTATTTAATACTTTATTAAGTAATATTATTAATGAGCTAATCATATAATAGACTACTATAAGAATCGTTGGGGCTATAGTTATATTTATTTTTTACCTTTCATCAAGGAAGGGTGGAAATTTATTTCCTTAGGCTCTTAGAAAGGTATAATAATTTCCTCCTAATTTACTACCCTTCACAATAAGGACTTACTTGCTATATAGAATGGAAATTTAAAAAAAAACAAATTGGAAAAGACTGCCGAAACCGGAAACGCCGATTTCTGGTCGAGGAGTGCTCCAAAACGAAAACTGATAACGGTAATCAATTTAGGAGGGTCGTTTATATCCCTTACAATATCCTACGACGAGCGTAGCGATGGTGTTGCATTATCGTTACCGATAACTATTAATAGCGGTGTTTGTAGGCTCGAAAATAGTATTTATAACCCGCTCGCGAAAATCTCAATATACAACGACCCTGAAGCCGTACTTACTATAAAGACTTCGGAAAAAATAGGAGAAGATAATAAAATATTGAAAATATTTATTATTGAAACGCCTATAACTTTACAAGAGAGCGATGTCCGGGGCCCCAAAGTGTCATAGCGAGGATCCACACTAGAGGTCGTAGTGCTATAGGCCCTACATCGTCGCGAAGAAGGCGCGGCGGTTCTATCTATCAGCAGTTAGAATATAGAAAAAATACCCGTCTTGGCGTCCCAAATAGGTAATTTTTAGCGCTAAGCAGGACACGGTTTCGATAGTATATACAAACAGTACTACATTTAATATATTTAAATAATTATATTTCCATATTAACCGCGTATATTAATTCGCGAAAAATTCCGTACAATATAATTTAATTAATTTTATCCCCTATATTATTCGTATCGAAATATACAGTAAAATATAGTATCGTATAGTATTCTAAATAAAATTTTGATAAATAGTTGCGTAACTATTTTATAGCTCTATATACGATTATAGTACGGGTTCCCGGTAATTCTGGTATTCCCGGTAAATTGAGTAGCCCAAATATCTAGTAACCCGACTATTTATTATTCCTAGCAATTCTACTAATCCTAGTAATTCTATCAATCCTAGTAAATCAGTATATTAGTACTACTACTATTGATATTATTATTAAATGTACTACTTTTCATTAATAATACTCTTTTATTAATATTAATATACTTTTATCGCTACAATTATTGCGCAATACTAAGAAGTATTTAGGATTATTAATATCTGTTAATTTAAAACCTTTAATTAATTACACGGCCGTTTGTACGACTTTCGGTAAAGTATATTCAATTGCATATTACTACTTCCTTTATTTATAGGGCCTACTGTAGAAGGTATAATACCACTAACGACCACTACTCTAAATTATCCTACTACCTTCCACTAATAACCTTCTACTTTCCATCTTTCAACACCAATAAAACAATCGCAATACCATTTACTACTATCAACCCTACTATAAACCCAACTATTAATCAAACCGACGGAAATTTTTAGTACCTATTAGCTCCCTTTTAAAAGGGTATAAAAAGCTAGCTCCCTCCGCCTCTCGATTGTCAAACTTTCTCCTCTTCAACACAATACAATACAACTAACAATTAATATCTTATATCTAAGATCAACTATAATACTTAATATTAAATATTTTTCAAAATAACTTTAATACTATTCTACAGTAGCTTAGGCTTGACTATTTGCCTATTAACAACCGACCGCACTTCTTAATTAATTACTAAGGCAGTTCGACTAATATAACCGTACAAGTAGGTAAATCCCCTTCTCCGTTTCTACCTTCCCTCCTCCTATCTCCCCTCTTCCTATCCGCTACTAATATCACTACTATAAATACGCGTGTCGGCATCTTTCAATACCCGGGGCAAAATATATTAGTTATCTAGCCGACTCGTAGTAAGTTAGTCCCCCCCCCCCACCCCCCCCTTCTCCCTCATTCTAAATACCTATTTAACCATTTACTAATATTGTTTATACAAATTTACCCGCCTTTTCAATCTCCTTAATACAATATCTTTATACACTATCGCTTTCTAATTATATTACCTAACATTAATATTCAATATTAATAGAGTTTGCTTGCCCGCACCCTCCAAAAACTTACACGCACCCACCTAGTTGTCATAGCACGGCCCAGCCGATCTATGCCCAGGCACCTGCAGTCGTTATACGGTCGCTCGAATACGAGTAATTTGATTAGTTGTAGATTAGATAAGGAGTGGTCCGGGCAACTAGGGTCTGGGAACATATCTTCCAGCCTAGCCGCCCGCATAACTCCTTCCTTTTATTTTACTCTTTAATCGTAAATTCTATATTGAATGTTAATAATACTATAATTTTACTTTGCCCGTTATATACCTTTATACTATTTATAATTTATTTCTTTACTGGGGATAGTATTAAATATCTTACTTGAAGAGTTATAATATAGCGACGTAGTAATTAAAATTACCGATTAGGGTAAACTAAAAATTTGATGTATAGCGTATTGTAATCGCCCCCTTCCCTTTTTTAAAAAACTCTGAACAGGAGATTAAATTGATTAACGATTAAATTAATAATTACTAAGAAGAAATTAATCGCCGCTACGATAATTTATAATAATACTAAAGTTGCGTAATAGTGCTATATTTATTTAACCCTAATGTTTTAAAGAAATATATTTTTAAAGTAGGTAAGCTTCCCCCCTCCGAAATCAAATGTAAATCCCTCGATTCTAACGATCTTGTTGGCCCTAATTTCTAGGGTACTACTTTCTATATAATTAATAATAATGATGAGAATGAAAAGTTTAATTTATTAAACCTTGCCCCCGAAGAATTTTATAAATATTATTTCGATTATGTTTAACCTATTGTTCGCTATACGTATTACTTTCTTAATAAGGAAGTACCGACCTGTAATTTAAAAGAGTACCTTTGTAATCTATTCGATTACTTATATTGCAATAGAAACGCTTTTATACTATTTACTCTTATAATTTTAGAAGGTAAAGGCAATACTAAAGTTAAATCCTTCGATGGATTAAAAATTTATAATTAATTTTTTGCCCTAATTTAAGTTTCTCTAGAAATTATATTTTTAGAGATGCGGGTCCGTATAGCCTCCCTTATAGCCGCTATCGAATAATTTAATAATTTCAATAATATATTTAATTGTGCTAATAAGGACCTTTCTATTTTCGATAGTTAGGTTGACCGTTTTAACTCGGTTGCCGCCGGGTTATCTAAAAAAATTATTAATAGAAACTCTAATCATCCGACTTCTATCGGTAATTTCTACTCTTCCAATGCTAATTTTTAATAAGCTTTCGCAGAAAATTAGTAATTTAAGAAAGAAAATAAGTATTTATTAACTTTTTTAAAAATAACCTTTAACATTATTAGTAACATTATTATAAGCGGAGGAAACCCGGACAGTTCCAATAGAAATACCAATAAATTTATTACCTTAAAGGGATTTAAGAATAGTCCCCCCCCAAATCCCCTATATAACTATCATTCCCGCTCCAGTACCCCGGCTATTATAATTACCTTTATTATTTATTCTAGTAATAGGAAATATTCAATTAAAGAAGAGAGTACTAAGAAGTTTTATAACGACGATAAGGAGGACGAAATTACCTTCGACGTTTAGTATTACTAAATTAAAATAAAATTTGAAATTATTACCGACTATTTTAATAATAACCGATAAAAATTCAATTATATTACTAACTAATTAGTAGGTTAAATTATTTAAATGCTATTCCCCTATTTAAATTCCGATTATTTAAACTATTCAACTATTTCTAACAATTTATTAAAATATTTATAAGAAGAGTATTATAATTATAATTCTTATAAGAAAGTTTTTATTAAATTTAATAATTTAGAAATAAAATATACTAAGTAATTCTAAACCTTCGAAAATACTTTCTAACGTTTAATTAATTAATGCCGCCGCCCCCGCAATTAGTAGAAGAGCGATCTTTATTATAAAATTACTAAAGAACTCTATTAAACGGTTAAGTTTACTTACTTAAACCCCTCTAAATAATTTAATGATTATATCCTCCTTTTTAATTCACTAAATGAAGGTAATAGAATAAATATTTAAAAGAATCGCTAATACAATAGAAATTAAGGCTTTTATTATAGTGTTACCTCCAAGGAATTTACTATAATTATTAAAGTTATAATAAAAACCCTAGCGTTCGAATATCCTACCCCGGAAAAAATAAGGGAATTAGTCTACGAAGGTTATTATTTCAATTATCATAAGAAAGGATATATAAGTAGCGAGTACCCCTATAAGGAGAAGTTCGTTAAGTATTTCGATGCTTATTTGAATTCTATTATCGATACTATTTGGGGAAAGGATTCCTCTAATATTAAGGAGCTATTTAACGCCCTATCCTTTAATAAAGAATCGATTCTATTTAATAATAAGGATACTACTTCCAAATCCGTTAAGGGAAACTAAATACCCTAGGTTAAGATTCCCCCTAGGGTAAAATATTAATTACAACGGACATTCTCAATATATAATATCTAGATTTCAATCTTCGCAATTATCTAGGAAGAAAGTCTTCCTTTCTCGTAATATATAGCGTAACTCTTAATAGAATTATTATTACTACTTCTAATACCCTTATGAATATTAGAGCCGACGCTGATATTATTATAAATCTATCTTTCGCCCGTAAATTACGAAAAGTATTAAAATTACCCTTATATAACAACTTCGACCCCGGATATATTACTCCCTATAAAAAAGTATAGTCTAATTCCGTTAGCGTTGCATTAAAAGGATATATTAAAATCTAAAACTTTAAAATAAAGGATTAATAAATTATTATTCTACCAAACCTAAAATACAATATAATTATCGGAAATATATAGCTAGTGAAGAATAATATTTTTATCGACCCTATCCGATCTTAATTACTCTTTCCCTTCAATTGGAAGTTAAACTAGTCTTAAAATTTCGAATTCGGTAAAGATTCTAGTTTATTGAAATACCCGGACTTCTAGAAGAACGTTAAAATTCGAAATACTTTATTAGAAAAAGAGGGTAAATAACGATAGGACGGTCATGATAATTATAAAATAATATTTGGCCGGATTAATAAATTGGAAGGGGAATGAAAACCCGGCTAAGAATCGCCTGCCCTATCCCTTTCTTAGCGTCCTTTCGCTATTCTCCAAAAATAACTAAACCGATTTTTATCGCTAAATATAATTAAATATTACTTTAATAAAATAAACTACCAATTATTTAAATAGGACGATAATTCGCCTCTAAAACCCGAAGAACTCTTACCTACTCTTCTTCGCAAAGTTAAGCCGGTACTAACCAAAAATCCCTATCCCTTATATAATAAATATAGTAAATACCAATTAAAGTACGATTAAGGATAGATTAAGGAACGGCCTACCAACTTCGCCTTTATTAACGCCAAACCTTTCCATAAAATAGTAAAGGAAATATATTTTAGCATTATTAATTTATATAAACTAGCACGTTTTATCGAAGAAGAATATAATATATAAGGAAATTCCTTAGAAATAAACGAAATAGAATTACAGTAAAAAATCCTTAAAGAAGTCCTTAATTAATACTACGATTTCCTAAAAGTTTTTAATAAAATTAAATTCAACGCCCTCTTTAAATTCCATCCTAATATAAACTATTGTATCCCTTTGAATAAAGGAGCCCGACTAGAAGACCTTCATTATAGTCTTCTTTATAAAATATCCCTAGAAGAATTAGAAATTTACCGAAATTATATCGCAGAAAACTTAAATAAAGGATTTATCGAGCCTAATATAATACCGTAGGCCGCACCGGTCTTCTTCGTATTAAGAGCTAACAGAGGATTATAATTTTACGTAAATTATTATAAATTCAATATTCTATTACAAAAGGACCAATACCTATTACCCTTTATCGACGAAACTATTATTCGCCTCGCCAAAGCCAAAATCTTTACTAAAATCGATATTCTTTAAATATTTTATTCTATTCGTATATTCCCTAATAATAAAGACTTTACAACTTTCTATATACGCTATAGCGCTTATAAATATAAAATTCTTCCCTTTAGGCTAATAAATAACCCAACCACTCTTCAATAATTTATTAATAAGGTCCTAATAAAATACATTAACAACTTTTACAACGCGTATATTAACAATATTCTCATCTTCTCCGAAATTAAAGAAGAATACGAATTATATGTAAAGAAAATCTTAGAAAAATTATAAGACGTTAGATTATAAGTTAATATTAAGAAATACGAATTCTACATTACTTCTACAAAATTCCTAAGATTCATCGTCTCTACAGATAGTATTTCCATCAACCCGGATAAAATAGCTATCGTTTACAACTAGAAAGAACCTACAAATATAAAGGGAATTCAATCTTTTATTAATTTTTATAATTTTTATAGGAAGTTCGTAAAGGGATTCGGAAGGATTATACGCCTACTAACTAACCTTACAAAAAAGGATATACTATTCTAATAGATAAAAGAATATTAAACCTCCTTTAACGAATTAAAGGACTAATTATTAAGGGCTCCTATCCTTATCTATTTCTATTATAAGGAGTTTACCCATATTAAAACCGATTCGTTAAATAGAATCTACGCCGGCGTTATATTATAACAATAACTTACAAATAATAATTAATACCTAATAACTTTCTATTCAGAAACTATATTGCCGGCCGAAATGAACTACGCCATTTATAACAAAGAATTACTAGCCGTTATAAAAGCCCTTAAAATTTAATATATTGAACTAATAGAAGTCTACCCCTTCTTAATAGTAACGGATCATTTAACATTAAAATACTTCTCAACTAAACGACTCCTAAACTTTTATTAAGCTAACTAAGCGGAATCTATATCCTAATATACGTATAAATTTATTTATCGCCCTAGAAAGGAGAATATTGTAGCCGACGCCCTTTCCCGGAAAGTAAAGGATTTCCGAATTATTAAAAATAAAAAGGAAGATTAAAGGATACTACGGCTCTTCTGATACAATAATTAAAAAGTATATTCTTATACGGAAAATAAAAGAAATATACCCGTAACCGACATATAAATACTATTGGCAGAGTTCTGCTTGCTAGATGATGAAAAGGAACCCCCCCTATTATTAGGAATAGATTTAGTCGATATACTCTTAAAAATTAACTGAGAAGATCCTACATTAATAATTTATTAAACTAAAGCCAAGAATAGTAACACCAAATTTACCCTCCGCATAGATAATCTACTATTTAAAAAAACTAATTAATTTATTATCTCCGAAGGCAATCTTCGCTACGCTCTTATTTATGAAACCTACGTACGCCTTATTACTAACTACCCTAGTCGAAATAATATTCGCCGATTTATATCCTAATAATACTAGTAGGCAAATATATCTAGCGATATCGACCGTTTTATTAATAACTATTAGATTTACAAAGCCTCTAAAGTCCTACGCAATAAAACCCCCGGTCTCCTATATCCTTTAGGTATACCTAACCGTTTATAGTAATGTATTATTATTAATTTTGAGAGTATACTAAAGGATAGGAGGGGCTATAATAATTTAATAGTAATAGTAGACCGATTATCCAAAGCTTTATAGTATATTCCGTATAAAGATATTGTAATAGCTAAATAGGCGGCTTATTTCTACTACTACGGCCCTTAGAGGGTATATAGTTATCCGGAAGAAATAGTTAGCGACTATAGTCTATAAGTTATATCCTTATTTACTAATAAAATATTAAAAATCCTCGGTATTAGGTGGAAACTATCTTCCTCGGAATATTCCCAAATAGTAGGACAAATAGAAATTATAAATTAATATATTAATTAGCAACTCCGACTATTCATTAATTATAATTAAAATAATTAATTAAAAACATTCCCCACTCTTAATATTATACAAACCGCTCTCCCTTATAAAAATATCGGTATATCCCTATACAAAACTATTATAGGTTACCTTATATTACTTCCGTTTTATTAGGATCGACGTACTATTACTCCTACCCTAGTAAAAGAAAGGTATTCGAAAAAAGAAGTCTAAAAAGTATTAAAAACCCTATATAAATTCTAGGAGGCCGTACGTACGGTTATAACCACGAAATAAGAAAAGTAGGCTATATAAGCAAATAAGTACCGTCGGGAACCCGATTTTAGAGTAGGAGATCGCGTCTTTGTTATTAAAAAGTCTTAGGCTACTAATAGACCTAGCAATAAATTCGATTTCCCCCTTATACATATTCCCTATTATATTAAAATACTATTTAAATTCTCCTATAAATTAGAATTACTACTAGTATAACGAGTTACTAAGGTATACTATATTAATTAGCTCTGTAAATATCCGGACAATCCTTTACCAGGTTAAATAAATAAAAACCCCGTAAGAGAAATAGTCGGAGACTAAAAAGAATAGGAGGTTAAAAAAATTATAATGTCGCGATTTATTAATAGTAAATTCCACTACTAAGCAGAATAGAAAGAATAGGATCCAAATCCTACTTAGTATCTAACCTGAGATTTTAAGAATATATGTGAACAGGATGGGCACTTAACGAAAGGAATCAATATGGTGATGTATTGAGTTGTAGAGGGGAAGACTCGAGAAGTCTAGAGGTCTAGAAATAAGGGAGAGGGAGCCCTGTGCGGTGGGGCTATAGCCTAGTGAAGGGAACTATAGCTGGGCGTACGGGCACCTCCAATATACCCCCGTAGACTGAAAGACTCTTAGAAGGAGTTAAGGGAGTTAATTTAAGCTATACTATTTATATAATGATAGTTCTATTTAGTATTTTAAATCTTCAACCCTAGGGAACCTTCTACTGAATAAGGCTAATTAACTTTACGAACTTTGCATATTTATCCGCTTTTAATAGCTTTATTAATTTATCTATTTGTATTTTATCGCCGGTTAAATAGATTATATTAATCGCCTTCTTTTCCATTTATTTAATCAGCTACTTATATCGTATATCGATATATCAATTACGGGCTGGAACATTGATATTAAATACCCAATTTCTAGTTTTCTCGCTATCCGTATAGATAATATAATTAGTATTAATCCCAAAGCCCAAATCTGTCAACATCGACCCGATCCATTCCAAAAACTTTACTATTAGTATTAAATTTACAAATTCCGCCTCTATTATATTGGTTATAACGAAGCTCTACTTTTTAGACTTCTAATAGATAGGGTTATAGGTAAAAAATACAACGTACCTTACTATATTTTTCCTATTTAGAATCTTATTTATAAAAGAAGTATTTACGTATATTCTAAATTGTAAATTAATATAGCTATTAATTAGGAAGAAACGTCCTCTTAGAATAATTCCTAAATCTAAATAGCTAGTAAAGTATTAATATAGGTATTTTATTATAATAATATGGCGGTTGGTTAATTTAGCGTTACCCTTACAAAACTTATTAATAGTAAATATAATATTAGGGCGGGTATTCGTAGAAAGATAGTTTAGAGAGCTAGTACTTTTAATATATAGCTTCTACTAGTTAGAAAGTTCGTTACCCCCGTAGATCTTATAATCCGGTAGTTAGGGAGTTTTGGTCGGGTAGAGGTTTTGATTACTAATAAGACCTTTAGTAAATTTTTTAATAATCAATTTAGTATATTATTCTTATAATATAAATACGGTACGTTCGGTTTTATTTCTAATGATGTCAAATCCTAGGAAGGTCTTTACTAGGCCTAAATATTTAAATTTGAATTTATTCTCTAATATTATTTTAACGAGAATAATAATAATTTAATTAGCGGTAATTATAAGGAAGTTATCAATATAGAGTACTATAATAGTACCGAGCTTATTATTGATAAGAAAATAAAAATTTGTACTAATAAAGTTGAAACCTAATCTTTAAAGGATTAGTAGGAAGGTTTTAAATTAAAAGAGAGGGTTGCGTTTAAATTTATATAGGGTTCGAACCAAATAATAAACCTATTTACAATTGTTTTTCTTTTCGAAACTAATTGGTTATTCAATATAATATTTCTTACTATTACAGAGAATTAGGGTATTTAAAAACGTTATATTGAAATTATATTATTCGCACTTAAAATTATTAATAATTATAATATAAAGAAAGAGTCGTATACTAACTAAATTGGCAATAGCGGTATAAATATCCTATATATCCTACTTATTATATTCGAAATTACTATATACTACCTATTTAACGCGGGTTATATACTCCTTTAAATCGATATCAAATTTTTCGTTAACTATTCATTTACTAGGAAGTATATTTATATTTGGAGTGCGTTTAATTAGGTAATAAACTCCTACATCCTTAAAGGCCTCAACCTACTTTTCTATCGCTAGTAACCAATATACCCTATAATTAAGTAATTTAACCGCTTATTTATAATTCTTAGGAATAACGCGGTCTATCTTAACTTAAATAAGGTTATAAAAGACCTTTATAATTATTAAGTAGTATTTAAGAAAGTAAATTATATAGTTAGCTTCTACAATACTATAGTAGAAGGTTAGTGGGGTTAGAGTTTAATTAATAATCTTATTATTATTATTAAATGTATATTAAATATTATATTTAAATTTAAATAGTTTAGCCATTAAATAACAAAGTTTACCTTTACGTACCTCTGGAAGTACTATTGGCTCGGTTGCCTCAAAGGGTTGGCTCTATTTAATTAATTTATTTACTAATTATTAAAATTAATTTATAAAAAATGGGTCTAGGGATTCTAATTAGTAAGATAGCTATTTTTGTACCCTCTATACTAATATTAGGGTATTAAATTAAAGTTTAGTAATATTAAAAGATAGATCGAGGGGAGGCTCTCCAGTAAAGACTACGGTTTAAAGGGGTTCTTATTATTAAATCTCGCATTAAAGGGTAAACTAATACTAAAATATATAATCTTTAATACCTTATTCTTCGACTATACTTTCAAATCTATTATCTTTAAATATATTTTCTAATATAGGGTCTTTTTTATTAAAATTATTAAAATTAACAAAATCCTCCTTTTACTCTATAAATTACATTGGTTCGTTATAGGGTTAAGGATTTAGAGCCTCTATTTAAAGTTCTAAAGCCGTCTAGATTTCTAGAACTTCTATTTAGGGTTCTAGAAACTTCGTAATTTTTAGTATTAGGTAGAAGGTGGGAGGGAATTCGAAAATTATATCTTTCTTCTCTATAACTGGGTTAAATTTATTAGTAATTTATTAAATTGGGGATAGGGAGTCTACCGGTACGCGTGATCTAATAATATTAATCTAATACTAAATACTATTATTAATAATGTTTTTAATCTTTTAAACGGTCTGGTCGCTAAAGACGACCGTGTGTTACATAGCGGCCTCTTCTAAGGTCTTTAGTTTATTATCCTTCTTAATAAACTTTATAGCGTTAGCCCGAATAATTTAGTTAATTTTAGGGTCCTAGATCTAGTAAATACGATTATAGGTATTATAATTAATGAGACGACCCGGGCGGCTTTATTCCTCGAACTTATTACCTTTAGTATATTTCTAGGTTTTAATATAGTAATAAACAATATAGAAGTAATTGCTCAGGTACTTAATCTATAATTTGATTTCGTTTTTAAAGTATTTGGAAATGGCTCTAATAAGGAGTTTATGGGGGCTTTTGCTTTCTAGGTTAACTTTCGAGCGTATTAAATTTATAATAGTAATGATATTTTAAATAATAAAAGATTAAAGATGGGGAGGGATTTTGAGGTTGATTATTAGGGTTCTGGAACGCTCTATAATAATAGTTCCAACCCTCTCAAATTTCCCGTTTATCTATAGGCTATAAATAATAATTTTATAAATTTAAATACCTTCTTCGTTTGACTATATATAAAATTAAATTTTTTGGAATTCTTTAATCCCTAATCCTTATTTAGGGCCGCTGTTAATATTAACGACCTTGATTTTTAGGCTAATCTGAAGTTCTATCTATTTCTTGAACTATTTTAATTTAACGAATACTTCGCCCTTAGTTTTATAGAAGTCTACCTAGTAATGGCTAGAGGCTTTATAGATAAAGTAAATATAATAGTACTATCCTAGGTAGTTAGGGTAATTGTATTGAATAATATTAATTTATATAAATTATACTAGGGTAGTTATTATTGTATAGGCGTATTTAGGTATAGTATTAATAGCCTTCGTACGTATATAGCCATTACAAACGTGATTTTGGGTATTACTAAATATAATACCCGCTTCTTAGTAAACCTTTATAACCTATTTTCTACCGGCGTATATTATTCTCTTATATATTATTGAATAATAAATAGAAGCTAATATTATATTTTTTATCTCAATCTTAGATTAATCGAAGTTATAAGGTTAAAAAATCAAAAAGACTACCAATTTATTAACGTAGTCACACTAGATAGTATACTTTTAAAAATTAATTTAATTGGTTTTTGTATCCTAGATTAAGCTGCTTTCGAGAAGAGCCCTCGTTGAAAGCAAATTGGCTAGTATTAAAGGGGAATAAATAACGTCTTTAATTCGAATTCGAATATTGATGTTCATCGTAATTAGTATAGTTAATTCAACTATACTAATATAGTAGGATAAGTTTATTGTACCGTTACTAATCGTATGTTTGGCTGGTTCGGGTAAGGGTTGTAGGTTAGTAAACTATTTAACGTAGTTAAAGATATTCGATCTATAACTTAAGTTGTAAATTACAAGATTTTTTATAGGTTTTATAGTTGCTTAAGGAGCCTGTTGGACTTTAGCGATATTATACGTTGAAAGTAGGTTGTAAGAATCAATGTGGTTTGATTTCGCTATAGATTTTGGTGAAAACTCTGGTGGTTAATATGGGTATTAATGTAATTACTAAAGTTAAAGTTGCTAAAGAGTAAGGTAGAACTAGTAGCTGTATTGGGGATTGTTAGAGCCGTATTAGTAGTTCTAATCGCTATAGTAGTGCTAATATTAGCCTTCTTCTTTTCGATAGCCTCCTTCTTCTTAGTCCAATTGGCTAGAGTTTTATTAGGGTTATACTACTAGTAGTCGGCTATACGAGGGTTACGGTAATAACTATAGGGGAAGTGTTTAAAATCTTCGTATATAGTTTAGTTATAGTTGTTGTAAGTAGTTTACTTAAAGCTTTTATAGTTTTTACTGTTACTATTATTAAATAACGAATTCTTATTAGAATCCTTCTTATTATTAAGAGGTGGTCTACTCGTACTGTCTAAAAGGTCTTGTCGGACTGTAATCCACCCACCCCCGACCAGCAAAAGTATTCTTTCGAAAATTTCGCCAAGATTCCCCGCAAAATCTAGGCATTACATTCTTTCGTAACCTAACATACGACGGCCCAAACTTACACTCATTTACAGGGTATTTTACAGCGCACTTTACAGGGCATTTAGCGGCACAGTCGTATATTATACTCAATCAAACGATTTAATTGAACGATTAAGCAATCTACATTAATCTATACATTTATAATCTATATGATTTTTATTATATAATCAAATACTTTGACTATTAGCGAATCTCCCTTACTAGGCTTAAATATTAATTTAAATACTAATTAATATACCTCCTCCTCTTACTGTACTAATAATATAACTTCCTCTACCCTATATAGAATTGCCTCCTCTCCCTCCCCTCTATATACTACTACGAACGTAACTTCGTCTTCTATTCTATATACTAATTTAAAACTAACAATAATTAACCTCATCCTCTACCTCTAAATTAATCCCCTCCTAATTAAACGCTACTCACTATATATTTAGCCGTACTTATATCAATACCATAGAATTACAATCGCAGAATAGTTTTAATACCGGGCGTCGACCGTGAATATAAGGGGGTTGTAATACTTACACACGCACTAGCACCATCGATGGGGGAGGTTGTATAGCAATAGACACAATAGATCGGGGAGCTCGAAGATCGGACGTAAATAGCGTATCAATATAAGGGCGGCCTCTCTAATATTCAACGCAATCAAAATCGTAGTATCGTAGATACTAATCATCTTCAAAGAAACTCCTCTCCAACTACTAATATAAATAAAAATCTTCCTTACTTAGAATTAGAGGGCTAATACAATTAAAAAATCGCTCTAAAAACATATAAGAACAGGATATACCGTATTACCGAATAAAAGAATATATATAGGGTAATGGATCGTTAGGGTAAAGGTTACAGTTAGTCGGTACTACTCCCAAAATAATACGATATTAATTAAGGACTATATCCAAAGCTCACTAATAAATATTATAAAGTACTATATCCATCTAACATTTATTTATAAATTTATATTTAAAGTAAACTCTCTAATCTTATAGTAACTCTATAATTAAGGTTTCTATAACCTTAATCATTTCAAAGACTAGGTAATAACGTAATTAACAAAGCTATTACCTATATTAAAAGGATAATCAATATATAGGGTTTAATATAGGGGGCAATATAGCATATATATTTAAGGACTATTACTTACCCATAACGATAAATCCCTTTAAATAGCAATTAACTAACTCAATTAGCAATATAATCCTAATACTAAAATTAAACTACTTATTAGTATAATACATTAACCAATCCTCCTTCACTAATATCAAAGTATTCTCAATATAATAGAGGATTTCGCCTTATTACGCAAAAAAAACCTATAAATCTCTTATAAGCAGTATAAAAGTTATTAACCGTAGTAATGTAAATAACGTACACCCAAAGATCATATGATCCCTACCTTAAATACTCTACAAGAAGTGGAATAGGACTAATACAATTATCGCCGTTAGCAATTCGATTCAAACGTCTAACAATAGTATAACTTAGGGAATTAACCTTATTTTTATCAATATTAATATTATTATTCTAAGAGGGCCGGTTCTACCCGGCCTCTTATACCTATTAATTAACAATAATTACTCGAATAATAACAGCAATAATTATCTTACTCTATTTCTCCCTAACCTTCTTAACAAAGTTCTTATTAATATAAAAAATACAGAATTAGGACTTTACCTAAGGATAAACCTTTAATAGAAATTTATATTACAATATCGAAGTCGGTAATAGTAATAAAAGGGGGGACAGCGCCAATATATTAACGACGAACATTAACTTATACTATTAACCAATCGAACCCCTCTTACATTTCAATATTAATAAGGCTAAAAACGTAACTAAACATATAAAACCATTCTTACTAATAACTTAGAAGAAGAAGAGTCCCTTGTTATTAATCTTATATATATTATCATATATCTATACTTAGGGGTTAAACTTCTATTACTCCTTACACTATAAATAAATCTAAAAAAAACTATATAATTTAGTATATTCATCATTAACCTATTTAACAATATACTAAACACCCCGCTCATCAAATTCTTTAAGAATTACTTAAAAAGAATTATGACTAATAATTACCTCCCTTTTTAATATATAACAAAGGTTTTTAAATTACCTTTTAGTAAAAATAAAAGTAAAGAACTTTATATATACGTTTTTAGCGATTTCACAATTTATAATAACGGATTTAATAAAATATATACACACAAAAGCCTTGAATTTATTTTCAAAAATACGATAAATTTAAAGAATAATACCGGGGGGGTAATTATAATAATCCTCTTTTAATATAAATATCTATTTACAACCGTATACTACCAACGATTTAATATACCCCTTCTAAGGACAATCCCTCTTACTAATTAAAATTAACCGGGAATATTCTTTATTATAATAAATAAAGCTAAACGAATATTAAAAATCAATTCTAATTAAACTAGAACCGTCAGTAACATAGTTGGAAGAATATATCTTAATATGATTATAGCCTTGAAACGAACCCCATTAATATAATAACATTTCAAAACTTTTAAAAATATTATACTAAATTATAAATATAAGGATTACAATAAACTAAAGATTAATAACTTTATTACCGTCTTTATTATCGTCGTTAAACTCACTATCGCTAGAGTCGCTAAATTGGTTGGAATCGCTCAAATCGCTACTTAAGGGAATCTTACACAATTCAATTTCAATTTAAACAAAGGTAGGCTCGACTAAGGTAATACTCGTTAATTAACTAGGGTCACCCGCACCACAATCGCACACGGGTTGGGTCGCTACATCGGCTATCTATATTACAATTAGCTAGGGAAATATACTAAAAAATAATACACCAATCCATACCGTTAACTAAATGAAAGCGCTTTATTAACTTAGCAATAACTAGCGATACGCAATATAGTAGATTAACGAGGGTAATAAAAGTAATAATAAATAATTTAGTAAAGGCGGCAATACAACAAGGCACATACTAGAATAATCACTAAATTAAACTGACTAAATAGCTAGTACAATACAAAGGTAGCCAGTACAACCCCCAGATAGGTATAATAGGTTGAAATCTAGGAGCTTAGCGGGCGAGGTACGAGCGGGACTAGTGCGGGTCGGTGGTGGGCGTGCAGGGTTAGGGTTAGATGTGGGAAAAAATGTGGAGTACAGTCCGACAAGACGTTTCTAACAGTACGAGTAGACCACCTCATTATTAATCTTAATAGTAATTAAGGTCGAAATAGACTTCTAAATTTGTAAAGTTAAGTTGGTTATACGAACCTCGGTATTACTTAGAGTAGAAAGGTAGGCAAGAAGTTAGAGGGTAGTAAGGTTATCCTTAGCTATCTCTACAGCCTAGAATTTAGTATTAATACTATACTAGCGTTTGACTATATTGTAGAGGTTAAGAATTTCAACCGTTTGATCGATTTTGAGGCTATATTTAGTAACGCGTTTACGTAAAAGGTTATAACGAATAAGGAAAGACAATATCGAATCGAAATTACTGCGACGAAGATTAGTATATTCTTCTAAAATATTGGTACGAGCTTCGTTAGTAACCTTACTAATGATAGTACGAATAAAATTATAGAAATACTTCGAATTAGTATTATCCTAGTCCTAACTATTAATATTCAGAGTAGTAGTAACCTTATTATCCTTGAAAGTGGCTTAAATAATCTTTATAGCTTTAGTTCTATTAGTATGCCAAACCTTATATTTATTAGGTTTAGTAGCCTTATGCGGCTTAGGTATGTCGGTAGTAACATATTCTAGAAGGTCGGTGCAATTGAATTTAATACGTAGAGTATAGTTCTAATTATCTACATTGGATTCACCTTTGAGGGCCATAAAGGAGGAAATCTCACCTATTTTATATTCGTCGGCAATTAATAGTACTAATAAAAGGAAAGGAAAGTGACCGATAGCGGGTTTATTGCTAATAATCTTTATAAAGGTAGGCCGCTAAGGTTAGCAACTCTATTATTTAATATAGAGGTTCGATCGCAATCGTATAGCGAGGTTGCTAGACTGACGATGGTTGCTTGTTTAATTAAATCGCTTTCGCTAAATTCCTAGGTTTGAGGTCGGTTGTAATTAATGTTGCTCTAGTTATTTAAAGTTGGTCGTAATCGACATCGTTCTAGTTTGGAGGGGGTAGCCTATCGGTCGCAATGCAACATCGAAGTTATACTAGGGTGCCTTATCGGTCGAGTCGATATCGAGGGCTCTTGTTAGTCGCAATGCAACGTCGAGGACGAGGGTTTTGAAGGTTCTTATCGGTCGCGTACGACGTCGAAAAATGCAAGTATCGCGTGCGCGATAGTTTAATTGACGGTTACGTCGAGAGGGCTTATAACCTGTGAACAGGATGGGCACTCAACGAAAGGAATCAATATAGTAATGTATTGAATTGTAGAGGGGAAGACTCGAGAAGTCTGGAGGTCTAGAAATGAGGGAGAAGGAGCCCTATACGGTAGGGCCATAGCCCAGTGAAGGGAACCATGGCTGGGCGCACGGGCACCTCCAACAATATACCTAACGTATTTAAGGCCTTCTATAACGAAAACCTAAAGAAGTCCGGACTACTACGGTATTTGCGTATATAGAAAGGCGTATAAATAAAGGATTTAGTATTAGCAGACTACGAGGAGGACAATTTGCTAATTGAGGGCTTAAAGGGAAAGCTACTAAGAAAATCAAATCGCTTGCGCAAGTAAAGGGGACGTAGGATAGGAGGGTTAATAAAGGGATACTACTATAAAAATATATAATAATGATTCGTAGGATTAGTCTAATAGCGTAGTAGCGGGAGTGAGGGCCCTAAAATTATAATATAGGTTACCCCGAGGGTACCCTTCCTCTACTTAGAAAGCGATCGCAATGAAAAGGCTATAGGTTCGAACCACACTTCGGTTACGATTTTTTTCGATTCTGAGGGCAAAATCTTCGTTAACGGGAGGGGATAATATTATAATACAGCCCAGCCGATCTATACCTAAGCACCTACAATCGTTATACGGTCGCTCGAATGTAAGTAATTTAATTGGTTGTAGATTAGATAAGGAGTGGTCCGGGCAACCAGGGTCTGGGAGCATATCTTCCAGCCCAGCCGCCCGCACAACTCCTTCCTTTTATTTTACTCTTTAGTCGTAAATTCTATATTGAACGTCAACAACGCTGTAGCTCTGCCTCGCCCGTTACGTGCCTTCACACTAGTCAAGTTGACAGCTGTCATGTAAAATATGTCGTTTTAGCTATAAAAATCGTAATTTCTCATATTATACACATGGCTACCCAAGTAAATCCACTATAAATTTTGATCTTAGCGGGCAAGCAAATCTAATAGCGCTAATCCAATCTAGTAATACTTTCATAGTATTATAAACTCACAATAGTATTTATTATCTATTCTAAATACTTACATCTAAAAGCTCTAATTCTAACGAGAGTTTTATCAACTTAGAGAGCTCGTTAGAAAGCTTAAATAAAGAGGAAATAAATAATAATTCAATAGCATCCTCTCTCCCTCTCCTACCCTCGTCTCCCCCCTCACCTCCCCCTTCATCTCCCTCCTTATCTCCCTCCTCCTTCTCCCTTACTATTTACTCCCTTACCCACTTTACCCAATATTTTACTAACTTATTATCCTTATTATTACTAACTTTGATATAATTACGTACTTCATTTTGAATATTAAAATCCTTAATACAAGGCCCTATTTCGTAGCAAAAATAGTTTCCGCGTACTAAAGTTCGTATAGTACCTAGATTACGTAATTTACCCCTTAGAATAACTTTACGGGTAACTTTACTTAATTGTAACCCGGTTAATAATATAATAAATATAGGTCTATTACTAAATAGTCCCCTGTATTTACATAAGCGGCCTTTAGGTATTACTTCAGTAGCCGGCTTAAATTTAAAGTATTTATTTACTATATGCAAATATAGAAATTAGTATAGGGGATATTCGGAATATAAATATTAATTTATATATTATTAACGTAAATATTAAAATAGATAATAAACTTCCTTAATTACTAGGACCGTCCTCCCCTCTTTTAATAAGACTTCTATTTTATAGGTATAAGGTAGATTATATTAGGCTCTAAAGCTATTTGAATAAGGCTTAAGAGGGGTACTAGGGAACTTCAACCGCTTAGAAGGTAGTATTATATTGAATTTATAATATTAGCCGTTTAAAAGATTAAATGCCTATGTAAATAATTTATACGGCTAATTACCTATCTATTCGCGGTTAACCTATTTAATCCGTATACGTAAGTTAAATTTGGTTAATTTATTTATATAAATTGTATAACGATAGTTTATATATTAGAGATAAACTTTATACAATTCAATTAACCTACTACGAACTGAGAGACTATAATTTTTAAGAGAGCCATTATTAGCTTTATTTAATAATATAATTCTTTATCCTTAATTAAAATAATTATTAGTATAGTAACCTACCTACTCTTTTTCATAGGGTAGTAATATTTCCCTAATCTACGAAATAATATCCTCTTACTTCTTACCAAATTAATACTATAAAATAGACCAAGCGTACTTAAACTCCTCCATATTCGAGGAGTAAATTATATATTATTATATAAAGAATGGTACTAACCTTATATTAGTAATCTAATCTAGTAAGGGATCGAAACCCGGCTTTATTTTAATAATTATAGTAACCCGGTATCACGGGCAAAGGGTAGGTGGTAGATATGATTATGCGTAATTGCACGAAGGAGAAGGAAGAGAAGTGTAATTGAGTGTCCGGAAGGCTGGCCTTATGAGGACGGCCGCCAGCGGGTCTGTAGACCCGTGGTAGGCAGTGCTCTAACTAGTCAATTACTGGTAATAGCCGGCAGCGATAATAGTGATAGTAGTTTTAGAAGCTACTATACGCTAGTACCAGGTATAAAGTATATAGGCTAGCCCTATAATACTTCCCCGGACTAAAAGAAGCTATATAGTTAATTAATATTATATAGAATAATAGAAATTCTTATTAAACGAATAGTTTCAATTCGAAAAACCTCTATAACCGCTTCCACCTCCGGCAATCATTTCCTCCTCCTCTCCGCCGCTACCTAATCCGGGGGATACGGCGCTTCCGGGTAACCGTTGTAGAAGGCCCGTACTGCGTCGGGGGCTATAGATATATCGGTATATAATTGCTATAACGGCGTATACGGGGGTACTTAGATTATAAAGTATTCCTAACGACCCTTATTATTCTTTCGGCATTTATTTATCTTCTCGAATTTATATTCGACGGAATCCTCCCTATTATCGGTCCTCTTTATAGTCCGGTTATAGTTAGTACGAACATTTTATTCCTCCGAATTTATTTATTCCGGTAAACCCTCTTTATCTTATAATTTAATTTTATTAATATAGAATGTTGGGTTGTACTTTATATTAATTGGAAGTTTAAGTGTTATTCGATAGTTATTTATTTTAAGGATTTTGAAAGGGCCTTCGAAGAGAGGTATAAATTTAGTATAAGGGCGGCCAATATTGAAGTTCTTAGTATTAAAAAGGACCTTATCTCTTACTTTATATTTTAGGGTGTTCGATTGTCGAATATTTAGATTACTTTTATAATACTATTATATTTAATAGGCCTAATTAGTAACAAAGTTTAAAATTCTTTTAAAATGGTCGGTTAGTTTGTTAATTTTAAAGTATTTTACTTATTATATTACTAATATTTCTAACGGGTATAATTTTATTAATTTAATGCCTATATAAGGGTAAAATCTATAATTAATGAAGAAGGGGGAGATATTGGTAATTTTAAATACTGAATTATTACTAACGAATTCCGTAATCGGTAGCTAATCTACCTAATTATCCTAAACCCAATTAATATAAAAACGTAAATATTTCTCCATCTCTACGTTAATATACTCAATCTAATTATTAATAATAGGGTAGAAAGCGGAGGAGGGTTTAAGGGTAACTTCCAATCGTAATAATAAAATTCTCTAAAATTATAAAATAAATTAAGTACTACGGTCGGAAATAATAGAGTCTAGCAAACCGTAAATATTATAGACCTTCTTAATAAAACGTTCTATTAATTCTTTTACTATCAAACTAATAGTAGGGATATAGTATTTTATTTTAATTAGGCGGTTAATAACGATTATAATATATTTAAATTCTTATTTACAGTATAGGTATAGAGTTAGTAGAATAATATAATTAATAGAAATATCCTTCTATAGTACGAATAGCACTGCTAATAATTTTAAAAAATTATAAGGGGCGTATTGTGATAATTTAAATTTAACGTATACTAAATACGCTTTATAATATAATCTAATAGTAATATATATCCCTGATTAAAAGAAGGACTATAATAATAATGAATAAGTCTTTTCTCGGCCCAGGTATCCGGCTGACGGTGAATTGTAAATGTAGCGGAGGAATAAAGGGTAAAGCTTTATATTAATAGGGTCGACGAGGATGGTGCTATGAAAGTATATTTATTTTTAGATTATTTGGTATTTAGTGAATAGGACCTTCTTTATATAGTCTTTAATTTCTTTAGATTATATTCGGCGGTTAGGGTCGGACAAATAAGCAACGATATTTTATAGAATAATCGATTTTTCGTAGCCTTCTATTACTAAATTATCTATCAACCTCTTGTCCAAAATCTCTAATTTATAAATATATTTAGTGCTAATAGGGAATTTTTCGCTTCTATCCTTTAGAATAAAAATTCTATTAATAAAAATATTTTAATTGAGTAAGACTTTATTCTTAGTTAATAATTGTTCGTTGGCTTCGTTTTTAGGCAAATCCTCCGACTTCCTACTTAGTACGTCGGAATGTACTTATAATAACTTAGAGCGATATTTAATAGTAAAGTTAAGATAAGAGAGAAAATAAAATTAATGTATATAATAGGGAGTAAGCTATTTATTGATTATAAAGGTCTTTAAACTCTTATAATCGATTAGAATTTCGAAAGGCTCTTAAATTTTTTCTAATTCGGGGCGCTATTCCTTAAGGACTTTAATAATAATTAATAATTCCTTATTATAAATATTGTAATTATATTTAACCGAAGAGTATTGTTAGTTAAAATAAGCGACTAGGTATAAAATACCTTCCTTATTATATTAGGATACAATACTATTGTAAGCCTAATTCGAAGTATTTGTCTCGATAATAGTCTGTTTCGATTAGTTATAGATCCGGAGTACTAGGCTATTACTAAAAGCCTTTTTAAGAACTTTAAAAGACTTTTAATAGTAATCGGTTTATTACTATTCCGCCGATTTCTTTATTAATTTATATAATAGATTAGCGATAATTAAAAAATATTTAATAAATTATCGGTAGAAATTAGCGAAACTTAGGAAATACTACAATACCCTCTTAATTTTTAGAGCCTCTTAAATTATAATAACAGATATTTTATTAAGATCTATTTCGAATCCTCTTAGGGTAATAATTAAACTAAAATATTTTATTCTTATAACGTAGAATTCGTATTTATCGATATTAATTTGTAGTTTAGTTCGAATTATTTATTATAGGACCTCCTTAATATAGTTTTTATAATTTTTTTCGTTATTTAAATAGATTAAGATATTATTAAGATATATTATTGTATATACATTGAGGATATTATATAGGATATTATTAATATAATTTTAGAAGGTTCCTAGGGTCCTTTAGAGGCCGAACGGATAAATAATAGATTTGTAGAAATTGAAACGGATAATGAAAGTAATAAACTATTTATATCCTTCCTTTATATAAATCCTATTAAATATAGTATTTATATTAAACTTAATAAAAATCTTTATACGGTAAATAGTATCGAGGGTCTCTTTAATTAGTAGGAGCGGGTAATATATTTTTAATATTATATTATTAATATTATAGTAGTCGATACAAATATAGACGCTACCGCCGGACTTTTTTATTAAAAAGATGGGAAATACGGCCGTAAATTGCGATAGGCGAATAAAATTCTTTTTTAAATTCTTATTAATCTACTTCTTAATAACGACGGCTTCAATCGGGGATATGCGGCGCGGGCGTATATTAGGGGGGATTACTCTTAGTTAGAATTTGATTTTATAATTATATGAACGGTTAGACAGGACTTCCTTAATTAATAATAGGAAGAAAGTTATTACTTTATTAATATATTATCATTCCTCCAATTCCTTTAAAATAGTGAAAATCTCGTCCTTTATTTTAATTAGACGGTCGGCCTTATTGAGAAATTTCTTCGTATTTTTATTAGAAATCTTAATTAAGTATATACGGCGGATTATTTCTTTATAGAATAGGGCGTTTTTATTAAGGTTTCTAGTAAAGTGAATTACTTTAATAAGGACTATAGCCTCCCTAAATTTTTAGAGGAGTAAGTACTAATTAAGTTATTAATAAAATTATAAAGGAGTAGGGGAAAATTTTCTTTAAATTACTATCCGTTACTTTCTATTATATTAATAATTATTTCTTCGGTTAAATTTATATTCCGGACTTCCATTGCGGTAGTTAGCCTTTTAATTTTAGTATAGTTTATAATATATAATTATAATTATAAGGATTTGTAAATAAAATTGAAGGTAATTGTATTAAGTTTTCTAATATTATTAGATTTAATAGGAGAGGTATTATTAGGGTTATAGTAATAGCGGGCTCGGGGGCGCTTTATATCCGTAAAAATGTACTAGCCATTAAAACGGATATAAAATTCGTAGGGCACTAAATTTTTAATTTTAATAAGAAGTACGACTATACTTATAATATTAATTTTAGACCTAGCCCTACTAATTATTAGTATTTTAATAAGGATAGAAGTAAATTAATAACCAGCCTTGAGAGTTCTTAGTACAGGATTTAATAACATTAGTATTATTTAATTAGGGCTAGTAATTTCATTAATTAATATTAATTCTAATAATACTAGGGTTATTTTAGTAGGGGTAATAGTTTTGTTCCTTAGGGCTAGTTAAGGAATTAGAATTAGTAGAGGAGTAGGAGCGGTCCTATTACGGATAATTATAATTAAAATTCGGTTGGTAAGGGCTCTTAAGGCTATTAATTAGTTTTTAGTAAAGTCGGTAAGTAAATAGCGGTTTTTATAAATGAAATTAATAAAATATATTCCATCTTAATTATAATTAATTTCGGGTTTATAATATTGTATTTACGGGAAATTTAAAATAACCGCGTATTTTTTCAAAATATTATAGATTAAGAAAGTAATTATTTCATTATAGTACTTAATATAGAGTTTAGCTATTACCCTTTTAGAAATAATATTTTTAATAACTCTATCGACGAGGATAAATTTTTTTATATAGCGGAGGCGGAAATAGGGAAGGTTATATTTAATAATAAAAGAGTAATCTATAAAAGTAAACACGGAATAGTTAGTATTAATAAAGGAAATATAATAATTTTTATACAATTTAATTATAATATAAAATAATAAAAGTATTAAATTTAGGGAAGTAGAATTATTTAACAATTATATTTTAATTTCTTCTAAACCTTTTAATTCCGAAGAGTTTTAAATTTATTTTTATAATAATAACCGGAAGGGCCTTTATATACGATTAAATATAGAGGTTAAGTATTTTCCGGTTTATTCTAATATTTATTATTAGTAGTAGCGGTAGCAGGGGTTACAGTAAGAATAGTAGGGGTAATAACGGGTATAACTTCGGTATTATAAATTTCCTTTTTATTATAGCGGCCTTTACTACGGCCTTTACTTTTATTCTTTTTATTTTTATTATATTGGGGGCCTTAGACGTTGTAATTAATAAAGGTAAAGTAATTATTAGTAATATAATCATTACTATTATAATAGTAATATTTATTATTATAGGTATATTAATTAAAAATATTTTTATAAATAAAGATAGTGAGGTTAATAGTATCGAGGTCTATTTTATTACTATCCTAATTAACCGGGATATTGTTAGTATTATGGGAATTAGAGGCGCTACCTATATTAGTATTATTATTAGAATTTCTACTAGCGGTAGAGGCATTATTATTAAAAAGATAAATATTTATTTTATAATAGTAGTCGGCGTTCTTTAAATTATTTACAATAGTACGGTAGATTGCGAACTATTTTTTAAAATCGTTAGCTTTAAGAAGGTTATAATATGCGAGGGTATTGTAGAGGCGTTTATTAATTTTATTATATAGGTAGTAAACCTTTATAGAATTATTAAGGTTATAGAGGTTTATTAAATTGATAAATTTTAATTCGAATTTTATAAAAGATATATTCTTTATAAAAAATCCTTTAAAATACCGGTCAGTATTTATTTTTAGGTTAATGTTCTAGAAATAAATAATTAAATATTTTATAAATTTAATATTAGTCTTCTAATATTAAAAATCTATATTTCCTTTATTTTAAATAATAATAAATTATCTTAAATATTAAATGAAATTTCGGGACTTAGTAGTATAGCGGTGCGAATAATTTTAATATCCTTATTAATATAAAGGAGGGGGTTATACCTTTATTAAAATTAAATACAGAAACGCTATATTTTAAAAACTTTATATTTATAGGCTGTATTAATATTCTCTTTATTAGTAAAAATCGGCGGGTTTTTTATAATTTACTTTAAAGACAATATTTTACTAGTATTAGTACTAGTAGTTTTATTAAAGTTATTAAGTAAGGATTGGATATTAGTATTATAAGATTTAAGGGTGGTATAATTTATATTAAAGTTGTTGTATTTTTTTTAAAGAAGTTGTTAAATTTGATTATTAAATTAAAATAGTCGAGGTTCTTCTAATTAAAATTATTTTAGGTTCTAATAGCTATTCTATAAATAGTTTTTAATTCGTCCTTACTACGTTTAAGGTCGACGGTAATATTTTTGTACTAAGTAAAATCGTTATAATAAAAGCGATTGAGTAGGGTAATAATTGATTAGAAAGTGGGGTTCTGAATAATAATGTTAGTTGTGTCGAAGTAGGCGCGAGGGATAGTTTTCTTCTCCTTATTATTATTAATATTAATAAGAAGGTTATTAATTATTATTGAGGGAAGGAGTTCGATGAATGTGGCTTAATAAATAGTAATGTCGGTAGTATTAATAATTTTGTTAAATATTTTGTAAATATTATTTAAATTAAATGGCGTATTCCTAGGAGGGGTACTAAAATTAATAAGATTATTAGTACTACTAATAGGAGAAAAGGATGTATAGTCGCTACTTTTGTCGTAAGATATAAGAAAGGTAATTGTGTAAAGCGGTTTCTTATCCCTTAAATAAAAAATATTTGCCCTTATTTATTAAATAAAGGGAGCGAGACTATAATTACGATTATTGTAATTTACGATTACTGGTGTTTGGGGTATTAGACTCGGCGATTCGACGAGCGAAGCGATTCCTGTACGCGCGATGATTGAGAATTAATAGCGTAATAAAAGAAAATGAGTTTACGTTATAAATATAATAATTAAAAGGTACAATTAATTATTACGGGTAAAGGGTAGGTAGTAGATATAATTATATGTAATTGTACGAAGGAGAAGGAAGAGAAGTGTAGCCGAGTACCCGGAAGGCTGGCCTTATAAGGACGGCCGCCGGCGGGTCTACAGACCCGTGGTAGGCAGTGCTCTGACCAGTCAGCTGCCGGCAATAGCCGGCAGCGATAATAGCGATAGTAGTCTCAGAAGCTACTATACGCTAGTACCAGGCACAAGGCACATAGGCTAGCCCTGTGACACCCGGGCGTTACATTACTTTAATTTCTCGAAATCTTTTTTATCGTATTACTTTTATATACTATAATTAGATAGAAAGTTAGGAGACGATAGGGAATTAAGAAACAATAGGAATAAAGTTAGGGGTAAAGAATTGTATACCTAATCTTTCTTAAGGTAATCAATAATATTGTAATTGAAATACTATATATAATACTGCCGCTAGATATTAGGGAAGGTCTTATTAATTATTTTTATAAATTAAGGGTCGCCGTTGATTATAGTTATTGTAGGGTAAGGGATTTCGAAATCTTTAGCTACTTCTTTAATATATTTAAATAAGAAGGTAAATCCCTCCTCCCTTTCGTTATTAAGGAGCGTTCAAAAGACAAATATAGAAGTCTTATCTAATATTAAGACTACCTTTTGAATAAAGGGGAAATTATAGCAATTGGTGTTATACATAGTATTAATTAATAATATATATAGAAACTTCAATTATATTCGGCGCTAGCGGTTAATTACTTAAAATACGTAACGTAGTATATTATTATCATCCCCCTCAAAGAACTCGCTCTTAAATATAATAGTATTACTATAGTAATTATTATAAACCCTCTTAAGAAACGTTTGGGTATTATTATAACCCTTCCGTATATTACCGCGTACAGTTTAGCGTATATTATCGAAATTACTATACGTCCAAAGGATCTTAGGATACTTCTTCCTTACTATAGTGAAAATAATTTATATTATAAAGTTACATTATAGGAGAAGGTTACTTAGGAACTTATTAGCTTTATAAATAACCTTATAGTCGAAGGCTTTAGTATAGAATATAAAATAACTTTCTAGTATATATAACGGGGGATACTTTTAGTATATTAAATTTATAGCCTGGGTAGTTTATTTCTACTTTGTACTTTTTTTAATTTAGAGTACAATTCTTAAGGGATAGTAGTACACTTTTTTCTATAATGTAAGTTACTTCTTTAAATTCTTATTATCGATTAACTAAGGGCAATATTCTACGTAATTACAATAGAATATAACCTTAATAACGGAGCTATCCTCTTCGTATCCCGGCTTTTTAAGCTTAAAATTACATTAAATTAAAATACTGAAGCAATAGTAATAATAGAAATTAATAAGGTAGACGCATATTTTATTATAATTGTTAACGGGTTTAACTAAGAAGAAGGGGTCGTTTACTAGTATAGTCTATATAATATTAGGGTTGAAGGAGGTATTAGAATTGAAGGTAGAAGTCGAATCGCAACGAGCGCGCTTCGAAGGTATAATAATTGGAGGTATTTAGTACTATTGATTGGTTAAAAAATCAATTGAATTTAGCTACTTTACGTACTTTAAGAGGTAATCACTACAATAATATAGAGTACTAGCTAATATAGAATATTAATATAGTATAAAATACTAGTATAACTACGTGTAAAGTGCTAGTGTGACTGCGTGCAACTGGCCGTGTGAAAAAGGGGAAAAGAAATGACCAAGGTACAGCGATGTTGCGTGTATTGAAAAAACGAAATTTTGAGGGTAAACACGGGATTTTCAATGTTAGGTGTCATTAGCTGAACCGCCCCATTTTTCTGGGTGGGGGTGGGTGCGTGTAAGTTTTTGGGGGGTGCGGGCAAGTAAACTCTATGAATTATTGGCTCTATAAGTATAATCGAAAATAAAATATTATACCTACTCCCTCATTAACTATATTAATTGTCTAGTAATATTCTAATTCAGAATTGGGTACCAACGAGCCGGATTCTGCTCGATTTATGTACTACCGTTATTATTTTATACTTCCTATCGCCGACCATAATCCTACTATAGGGTTTTGTCGATTTTATTATAGTGATAACTAATATATTTAACAACAACCGTACGGAAGGCGTCGGTAGAGGCAGGCCTATCGCCGGTCCTCGGGAAGGTAGCAAGGTTTAAGGTGTGGTAAAGGTAAGGAACTTTACGAATAGTACTAGTCGGGTTAGTATATAGTTTAGAAAGATAGGGGAGGAAATTATACCGGTTTGGGGGAATTACAAGGCGAGGAAGGCTATAGAGGATATGTAGGATCACCAACGAGATCAAGCGGTTGGATACGATTGATTGAGTGTTATAGAGGAGAAAGAGGGAGACTGGCAAAGTCTGGAAGGCTAGATATGGTGCGGTCTGGGCAAGGCATAGAGTGGGGTCTGGGCCCAGTGAATACTGTACTCAGTGAATGCCAGAGACCCACCAACACACCCCCATAGACTGGAAGACTGCCAAAGAGTGTCTAAACCTCTATATACTATTTAGATTAGGATATCTTTCATAGTGTTAACGATATTTCAAGCCTAGGGAACCTTCTTTTCGACCATACCTATCAATTTGATAAATCTAGCGTATTTATCTAGCTTTAATAGCTTTATTAGACTGTCGGCTGGCATTTCGTCACCCGGCAAGTGCTTGATTGTGAATGCCTTCCTGTCTACCTCTTAAATTAATTATTTATACTATATATCAATATATCGATTCCTAGCTAGGACGTTGGAGTTAAGAATCCGGTCTTTAACGTTATTACTATTTATGTAAAGAATTTTATTAATCTTGTGGAAACCTAGGTTTATATTTAAATTATTAAGTATACTACCAATCTAATCGAGAGCCTTAGCCGTTAGAATTAGATTTGTAAATTCTACCTTTATTATACTAATTGTAATAAAATCCTACCGTTTAGACTTCTAAAGGACAGGGCTATAAGTAAAGAATACAATATAGCTAGCTGTACTCTTCCTTGAAGGAATATCGTTGGTAAAGGAGGTGTTTACATACGTATAGAAGGATGGGGCTATTAATAGTGAAAGTATGCTACTTAGTTTAATACTTAAGTTGGGGTATTTGGATAGATATTATTATAAATGTTTTATAACGACGAGATAATAGTCGGTTAGTTTCTTAATACCCTTCGAAAATTTATTAATAGTAAATACAATATTTAGCTGGGTATTTATTAATAGTTAGTTTAATGAGTTAGTTTTCTTAGAGTAAGATTTGGCTTTGTTTAGTAATACGTTGTTACTCCTATAGATTTTATAATCCGGTGGCTATAGTATTTTAATACCGTGGAGTTTAGTCTTGCCGTTGTTGAATTTGGCGATAATTAATTTAGTATATTATTATTAGGATATAAAGATTGTACGAATTTAGCGATCCTTTATAATATTATAATTTAGAAAGGTACGGATTTGTTCCAATTTTTTAAGTTTAAAGTGGTTAGTTAACTAGTCTTTAATTTAATTAACAATAGTTATAGTCGGTGCGGCGATAAAGAGGTCGTTAATATATAGAATTAATAATATACCTAACGTTTTATTAGTAAATAAGTAGGAGTTTGTAGAGACTAGTATAAATTTAGCTTTTTTAAATATTAGGACGAGGGTATTAAATTAGTAAAGTAGAGAATATTTAAAACCGTAAAATACCTTAATAATTAGTATACTATGTTTTCTTTATTGTAACCGGGTATAGCCTTTTTAAATATTGTTGGTCATTTAACGTAGTATTGGGTATCATTGAGAATGGAGGTATTTAAGAAAGTGGTGTTGAAATTGAATTGGTAGTATTTATAGTCGTTTATAGCTATTATTGTTAAGAATAATCTAATATTAACCAAATAGGCTACCGCTATATAGATTTTTTATATTGCCTAGTTACTTTATTCGAAATTTCTATAGACTACCTATTTAACTCTAGCTTTCCAATCTTTAGTATCGATATCGTACTTCTTATTATATACCTACTTTCTAGGTAGAACCTCTATATTTAGAGATCTGGGAATTAGGGTATAGATTCCCCTATTTTCGAATACTTTGATTTACTTTTTTATTATTAGTAATTAATATAATTTAAAGTTACTTTACTTATATATAATTTAATAATTTTTAGGGATAAAACGTTGAATTTTATTAACGGCGATAGTTATTATATTATAATTAACTTTGATAGTAGTAAGGTAGTAGATAGGTATATATTTAATTAAACGTCCCTTTACTATATTATAGAAATTGTTGGGTAAGTCTACTAAATTTTAAATTATATTACTATTATTATCTTTTACCCTTTAAATATTATATTTGAAATTTATTAGCTTGGCTATTAATCGACGAAGTTTACCTTTATTTACCTCTATATTTAATATTTTTATACTAAATTTAGAGGATTGGTTTCCCTATCCTAGTTAGGCTTGCGTAGATTATTGATTTGTAGGGTCCGAATTCAGGTTTAGAATATTCGAATTCGAAGTCGGAGGGCCCGAATTCGGGTTCGGAGGGTTCAAATTCGGAATAGCCTATTGCGAATTCGAGGCTTATTGCTCTTAGTTCTTTAGTTAAAACTATAGTTTACTTATTCGCAACGTTAGTAATAGGGTATATTATTACGTACGAACGGGGTTCAATATACCTATCGGTAGCAATCGCGCTACTAAAACTAATTATTAAAGGTTATTGGGCAGCGGAGTACCTAGAGTAGTATATACAATCAACTTATTAGAATTGCGTCGGTCGCGGGGTATAGGGTCTTTTTTATTAAGATTTTTAAAATTAAGAAGGTTGTTATTATATTCGATAGTCTCTTTAACCGGCGAGGTTGACGGTTAATATTATAGCGGGTCTAGCAATAAGGGCACTAGAGAGTTCGGTACTAGAATTGGGGTTAGTGATAGTAATATTGGCGGTACTATATTAATTGGTATATTCGGCGGAAGTGCCGTAGTTATTAGAGTTATCGAGGCGATTAGAATAGTCGAATTAATTAGGGTAATTGGGTTAATTAGAGTAGTTACAGTAATTATTACGGTTAAGGGTATTAGTATAACCTTTAATGAGAGTGGTAATATAATCATTATCTCCTATATCTTAGCTTCCTACTTTAATAATTCAATCGTTTATTAGGTTAATTTTATTGCTTTTTACGAATATAACTATAGAATTGTACCCTTAACCTTAATTTAGATCTAGTAGGTATTATTTGTTACTTTATTAATTTTATCAATTATTTAATTTGAAAGAATAATATAATATTCAATAACATTACTATTACTACTACGGACTGGATCTTTGTAGTTGACTAGATCCTCCTTAAGAAAAGTTATTGTACTAACTCTAACAATTTCGCTAATATAAGAATTCCAAATAAATATAATACGACCGTAGATATCATTAAAACCGATAAAATAACCTTTCTAAGCTCTAATACAAAATTTATCGCTTTATGGTTGCTTTTAAAATTTAATAAAGTAGTAGGCTATATAAAAATAAGATTTTAAGTATTTAAGATATAGCTTTTTGATTTTATTTAGGAAGTTAGTTATATTAGCGAGTAATTCCTATAGGCTTTTACTATTATAAACTTTTGAAGGTAAAAGGTTAAGAATTCTAACAATATAGTTTATTATAAATAGCTATAAATGTTCTAAGATATTAAAGTTTATTATTAGAGTTTTAACGCGTTATATAATAATAGTACTAACTCTCTCAATCTTTCCTTACATCTATAGGGTATAGGGTATTAATTTTAATAATTCTACACCTTCTATACATACCTAATCAATTATTTTACTTCATTGAAATTCTTTAGTATTAAAGCCAAACTCTAGACTACTATTAAGACTAAAAGCCCTAATTTTGAACCTACTACTTTGAAACTCAACCTACTTCTTAAATTTTTTAATTTATATAAAAGTATTACCCTTATTAACTATAAACTTTACCTAATAGAAGCCGGTAACTTAATCAATAAAATAAATTATATATTTGTAGTTTTTATAATTAGGGAGAATATAGGAAACAATGTCGATATAGATATAATTTAATAATTAAATTATCACTTTATTAACGATTTTAGGGATTATATTATAAGCTTTAATTTTAATATATACTTTATAGAAATGGTTTTAGGTATTGCTTAATTTGATATTAGCCGCTTTATAGGCTTTAAGAACCTGATTTTTGCTAGTGTATATAAGGCGACGGTATATTATTGAATAATTAATTAAAGCTATTATAGTATAGCGAACATTTTATAAAAAGTTTAGCTAGGTAAATCTTAAGAGGATTGGAAGATTGTTAATTTATTTATATTATATTATAACTTTACCGTATACCGAGATTTAATTGATCTTTATATCCTAGACTATACTATTATTAAGAAAACCTCTTATTATTAATAAATTCACTGGGGTAGAAGGATTATAAATGCAATTTTTAATTTTAATTTTAACAATTATATTATTCAAAGTAATTATAATCAATTTAATAGTACTAATATAGTAGATATAAATCGAAGTTCTATTGCCAATTATATAAATTATTAAGTAGGGGAGTGGTTGTATGTTTGTAAACTATTTAAGGTAATTAAAAATATTATTTATACAATTAGAATTATAAATAATTAAATTACAAATATTGTCCGGTTATAAATATTACTTTAGAGCCTATTAGTTTTTAACGGGATCATTATAGGTATATTAAAATTAAAATTAACAATCGATTAATTAATTACTATTCTAAGTACTATTAATACGCTTAATAGTATTAGTTAAAGACTCTAACAAAAATCTATATTACTACCGTTTAAGCTGGTTAAGCCTATAAATATTCTGCCTTTATATAATAAGGTAGAGTTAATAGTGGTAGCGGGAGTGGTGAGATTAATTGAAGCATTATTAGCGAGGGTATTAGTACTAGCGTTAGTTACCTTCTTAGCCAATATATCCTTCTTAGGCTTCTAAGTATTAGGTACCTTCTTAAAGTAGTAGACCTAATAAATATCTGCCTTCTTGCTAATGTAATGACTATAAAAAATATATTTCTAAGTAGGGTAAATCTTCTTATTATAACTAATATGATCGATCTTCTTATTATCCTTCTTCTTATCAATTGAACTACTATTATTATTGTTATTATTCTTATTAGTATTATTATTAGTTGATTTCTAGATATTAACATTAATGCTAGTACGGGATTCAACATTACTAATATTGCCGAGTTTGGCTAAGAAAGTATTAATATCTAATTCATTAACCTCCAAAGCGGTTACTTAGTATTTGGTATTAATAAGGTAAGTAATTTTTACAGTATTGTAAAGAAAGGTAATTTTAAAATCCTTATTAATTTTGAATTTAGTATTTTTAATACGCTTACAGAATAAAATATAATAAGTAAAAAAAGAAGCTATAGTATTAAAATTAGTGTGTTTAATAGTTAAATATTCGGCGAAGACTTTATTACGAGCTTTATTAGTAATATAAGCAATATAAAATTAAATAAAATTATACATAACTTTAAGGTCTCTATTAATTCTATCCTATTTATTAACAGTCAAAATCGTAATAACGGCGGGGGTCTTAAAAGTAGAGAGGAGAATTTTATTAGCATTAGCACATCTAATCTATTAAATATTATATTTCTTAGGATCCATTACCTTATTAGATTTTAGAATTGTTTCGAAAACATATTTAGCAAGTTAAAAGTAGTTAAATTCGGCTATAAATCCTTAATACTAGTCGGCGATATTCTAATTACCGAGAAGGGGAACTAGCAATAAATTAGTAATTATAATTAGTATAGGAGGGTTCAATATATTAACGATTATTAAATTAAAATTACGTATTTAAAAGAAAAGAGGGGTGAGAGTCGCTAGACTAACTACCGATTGATTTAATAATAGAATTACTTAATTCGATAATAGATTTGATAGAACCGATAACTAGTTCGATAGGTGAATCGATAATTGATTTAATGGAGGGGTCGCTAAATAATAAGTATTAGTGAGAATCTTTATATGGCGAAGCTAGCTTGTGGGCGAGCGGGCGAGTCGTTAAATTAATAAAGGTTGCAGTTGCTTTTTTTAACCCGGTATTGTAACGCCTTATTGAAATTGGCAATTAAAGCCGACAATGCGCTTTGAAGATACGCTTATCGCTTGTCTAAATACAATCATAGGGAGGGTTAGAGAGGGCTTATAACCTGTAGGATCACTAACGAGATTAAGCGGTTAGATACGATTGATTGAGTGTTATAGAGGAGAAAGAGGGAGACTGGCAAAGTCTGGAAGGCTAGATATGGTGCGGTCTGGGCAAGGCACAGAGTGGGGTCTGGGCCCAGTGAATGCTGTGCTCAGTGAATGCCAGAGACCCACCAACAGGATATAAAGGAGAGCTACGGACTTTGAATACGCTGGGGCTGTAGAGCCCGGGGATAGATTAGGGGAGGAAATTTCTATATTAGAAATTGAATTGATTAGATTAGGGTAATAATAGTTAGAGGAAACTATTTTAAAGAGTAACCCTCCGCACACCCACCCCATTCCCTACATACACCCAAAAACCCCCAAGGCAGCTGGCATATAGATAACCGTGTTTTATATGTAATTTTACTCGTTTTGTATGTCTGGGACCTTAGTCAGATTTTTGGGACACCTAGTTATTTCAAATCTAGTAGTATCCTTATAGTATTTATAGCAAATTAATGGTAATAAAACGCTCTATTCAATCAATACTAATTACATACGATTAGACTCAATGGTACTCTATTACTAAATATTAATATTTAATAATTTAAATAATTTAGAGACTTCGTTAGACGAGGAAGTTAATAATACCTCAATAACTCCCTACTCTTTTGTTCTCTACTCTCGCACTCTCGCTACCCAATACCTCCCTAACTCATTATTACTATTATTATCGTTAGCAACCTTAATACAGCTACGTACTTCGTCTTAAATATTAAATTGCTCGATACTAGGCCCCGCCTTATATTAGGAATAATTACACTATATTAATATTCGTATAGGTTAACTATTTTTTAATTTACTATAGGGTGCCGCTACCTTTTTACTAACTTTTTTATTTTGGGCTACTCTAATTAATAAAGTACTTAGTAGAATAGCTTTATTTCTAAATAGATTACCCTATTTAGGAGGGCGACCTTTGGGTATACCCTTAGCGGCTTACTAAAGATATAGAGATCTATCTACCGTATCTTAATATAATAATTAGTATAAGGGTAGCCCAGAGGAAGAATAATAGTAATTTTACCTATTATTAAACTAAATACTAGAATAGATAGTAATTATCCTTTATAATTAAAACCCTTCTACCAACTTCCCTCTTTACTATTAATTTATAGGTATAAAGAAGACTATATTACACTCTAAATTACTTAATATATAATTTAAAAGGTATACCGGGATGATTTATAGTAAGGACGGTAGCTTTTAATTAGTTATATTAACGTATAAATAATTTATATACCTACAATATAATATTAAGAGGAATATTGCCTACCCATAGGTACCCAATCCAATCTATACACATACAAGACAATAACTTAGTAACAACCTCCTTAAAATAAATATAATAGCGTATTATATATTAATTGCTAGCTCAATAAAGATTAATTAGACTACTACGAATAAATAACCTATATAACTTTAAAGAACTATTATTAAATTTACTCAGCAATATAGTCCACTACCTACAATTAAAATAATACCTAATATAGCAACCAACCTACTTAATCTTACAAAGGAGTAAATTATTTGTAATTTAATTAATAATAGCTTCTTAGGCATTCCTAAATTAACAATATAAAAATAATAAAGCGCTTATAAACTCTACTATTAATAGGGCGTAAATTATATATTACTATACATAAAAGAACCCTACTCTCGTATTAACGACCTTATTAGGAAGCGGACCAAACTTAACCTATATTCTAATAATTATTTTAACCTTTTAATATATACAGTATAGTCAATTAAGGTCATTATAATTACACTAATTGATTAGCTCTCGATATAACTATTGTACATATAAGGTTGAATTATTAGATTTATTACTACTATCCTCCTCCTCTTTAGACTCCTAATTACCCTCCCTATTATTTCTATTTTACTTATTATCAAATTCTATATATTATTAATTATCCTTAAGGTACTTAACTACATTATAATTAATATACTATATATAATATTAATATTAAACGGTTAGGAAGATTCAATCAATAACTCTAATAAATTAACTATCACCATTAATAATAATAATTAACGGCTTAAGGATTAATAACTCCTCTATCGCCTTCCTAATATAATCAATAAGCTAACTAAATCCTTCGTCCTTCTTATTATTAATAACTATTTAAAAGACTAATATAAATAATTTTTTAAGGGTAATTGTAATGCTTTATATGATTAGTATATAGTAACAATTCGTTTTATACATAGCATTAAATAGTAAAATATATAAATATCACTTCTATATCTTCTTTTACTTCCTTAAATATTAGAAACTATACCATAGTATACTAAATTCCTCTTCTTATTAACCTTCGTTATTTTTATAGTAATTAAAGAGGTAGTACTAGAATATAATAAGTTTATCATTCTTGAAATTACCTACGAATGCCTATATATTAATATAACCCCTATCATATTATCAGTATATCTTTTATTATATATTTTTAAAATCTTTATATATAAGTAATAGCTTAGGGTATCGCTCTTTAATTATTATATATATAGTACGTATAGTTAATTCCCGTTAGCGAAGAACATTCGTAATATCTTTATAATTATGGGTATTTAAAGACTATTATTTGTAGATTAAGTAGTTTAATAAGTTTCGCGATAGAGGGTGGCCTTTGTGTGTACGATCGAGTACCCGGATACTATATTTATAATCGTTCTTCTTTAAATATTATATTATAATATAGAAGGGATATTTATCGGCGATCTTTTAAGTAGTTATACATCGTTTTTTATAAGGGTTAGCGTTTGTATTGGGTATAGGTTCGGCGTGGTCGTATCGAAAGACTTTGCAGTAGAATTCGCTAGTATATAATCCCTTTTTAAAATAATCGGTCCAAAGTATAAATACCCTAAATCTATACTAATAATATATTTTAATAACTTTAACTATTATAGAGTTTAAGTCGCTAGGTAGTAAAATAAAAGCGCTATTCTTAGAAGGGACAATCTACTTAGCATTACTATCGAAAGAAGTATAATTACTTACAAAAGTAAACAACGAGAAGGTCGAGTCGCAATAATAGCAAGGTTGCATCGAGGAAGGAGCATTCTAGGAAATTAGAAACGGTATTCATCAATTATTAGTATATATGCGTAATTAATATTATTTATAGACAATTAAAGGCGATTAATTTAAGTAAGATTATATACGTTAAGGGTATTGTATAGTTGTATTGCGATGTACGATAATTAGCCGTGTAAAATAGGTGTAATTAACAGTATAAAAGAGCGCGAAAGAAATGACTAAGTTAGAGGGGATGTTACGTACATTGAAAAGACGAAATTTAGCGGGTAAAAACGGGATTTACAATATCAGGTGTCATCGGCTGTCTGGGCCCACTATTTTGGGTTTTTGGGTGTATGTAGGGAATGGGGTGGGTGTGCGGAGGGCTACTCATTATAAATAAGGTTATAATAGGGAAGGAAGAAGAAGGGAATTAGGAAGGGGTATTATTGGGAGGATTATATAGAAAAAGGAAAAAGTCCTTCCATTATTATAAATAGAAGTGGAATTGTAGGGTAGGAAGTAAAAGGACGGGGCGGAAGTAATTATAAATAAGGTGAGGAAGCGGAGAAGTAGGAAGGCGAATAGGAAAATAGGATAAGGAAGTAGAGAGAGGGCGGGGGAAGGAGTAGTAAATATTAAAATAGAGAAACGGCGAAGGAAGGCAACGCTTCAAATTTAAATTCTATTCCTATTTTCTTTTTTATTTTAATATTAGGATAATATAGTAATAGGAGAAACGAAATTCATTTACTATAATAATAGGTAAGAATTATTATGATTATAAATAAAGTAGGAGCGGTGTAGAAACCTATAGCCGAAACCTAACTGGGGGGGTTTCATCCGGCGGCGCTTAACGCCGTACGGTTTTCCCCTCCAGAGAATTAGAGAAGGACCCTATATTAATAAAGCACTATAGTTATATAGTATAGGGAACAAGATTATTATTATTAACCAATTTATTTACCCTATTTATTATATTATTCGACCAATCACAAACTAGAACCCAATTATAGGCGATTATATTATAAATGATAATAATTAGTAATTTATCTAATCTAATTAAAAACGACGCCGAAACCGGAAACGCCAATTTCTAGTCGAGGAGTACTCTAAAACGAAAATTAATAACGGTAATCGACTTAAGAGGGTCGTTTATATCCTTTATAATATTTTACAATGGGTATAGCGATAGTATTGTATTATCATTACTAATAACTATTAATAGCGGTGCTTATAGGTTTGAAAATAGTATCTACAACCCGCTTACGGAAATCTTAGTATATAACGACCCCGAAGTCGTATTTATTGTAAAGACTTCGGAAAAAACGTGAGAAAATAATAAAATATAATAAGATATGTATTGTTCAAACGAATAAATCTACGGATTATAATACTATTTCGACCGAAAATTAATATTAAATTCGAAAATTACTTTTCGAATTTACAATGGTACGTATTAGAGAAAATAGCTCCTTGCGACCCGAAGTCAGTAAAGTTGGAACCGACTAGTTTATTACTAAAAAGGATTTTAATGATTTAAAGAAGGATATTCTAAAGAAGATTGAAAAGAGCGTTTAGGAGGTACCGAAGCGTTAAATTGATATTATAGTAAAAATTGTCCCAAATAAAATCGATACTACCTTTTAATAATTATTTACTATTATTATTAAAAGGTTTATTCCCTTTAATTTCGAGAGGTAATTTATAATTACGGGAGCGACGATCGCCGTTAAACTTATAAATTATTCGAATAAAGATACGAAGATAACCCCAATATTATAAATTCAAAAAAGAAAAAAACTATTTTAAGAATCCGTATAGTTATTAGAATATCAATAATAGGACATTACATTATTATATTCAATGAATCTACGTATAATCAATATTGGTAAAATTAAATATAGGTTAAAGAAATCTTTAGTCCGGGTACTCGTATTACTATAAGTATTATAGGAGTCTTAATCTAAAGTATACTTTAAATTAGTATTAATAATTATTCTACAATGGAAACCCTATCGAATATAGGAAAGGAAAGGAATAAGGAGGTAATTATTACTATAATTTAATTATAGAAGAAAAGGGACGGGGAAAATAGAAGCCTACCTCTAATAGAAATTGCTACTATATTAGTAGTATTTTCCTCTAAAATAATTTCTTCCTTTAGGATAGTAGCGTATATTTATATAAACTATTTTAAATTTCGAATAACGTTTAATAATACTACAAATATTAGGGAATCGGATATATAACGAAATTCTATTACTAGGAGGATATTTACACTTAATATAACAAAATTAAATATAAAGGAGATTTTAATAAGGAGAATTACCCTTCTAGTAAAAATAGGTTACTTGTTTATTATAAACTCTATAGAAAGAAGGATTATTCTGTGTATAATCGTAAAGAATACCCTATTCTTCAGAAGATTATTATGAAAATATTTTTTACGTACGCCGAAGGGCTGCGGGCGTTCGCCCCCCGTAAAAACCCTATTAGGAAAATATTAAAGCCGATAATGGAAATCATAAATAAAGGCATTCTATCAAACGCCCCTTCCAATTCCCGTACTATTACTACCTTAGAGAAACAATTTGTAGAAGGTATAAGGGAAGGACGGTTAAAGAAGGTTATTAATTAAAGTTCCTAACTGAAACCCCTAATTATATAAAATCTAATTAATATTTATTATTTATATTCGTAAAATATAGGGAGGATCCGAATATATAATAATGAAGTACCTATATAGTTACAACCCCCCCTAAGGAAGTAATACCCTTACCCCCCGCTATAAAACTAGAAGGAATCCTATTTTAAGGTAATTAACAATTTAATTAAAAATACTCTATCAGAACGTAGGGAAATCGTATATAAAAAGGAAACTTTTATTTAAATAAAAGGAGATTTATAATATTATAATAAATTAGAAGCCCGTAAAAGTTTCAATAGAAACATTTATTATTTCAAAAGCGGGAGGTATTTTAGGGTCGATTACTTAGAAGGGGGAAGGGTAATAATATATATAAACAAAAGTAGGATTTAAAAAATTGAAATTTTTAATCCGGGAAGAATCAGCCTATTATAATATTTAAGAATTTGAGGGACCTAATAATTATTTATTTCATTTACTCTTCTATTTTACTATAATGAATATTAAAATATTAATAAGGGTCGCTATTTCTCAAATTATTCAAAATTGAGCCTTTAGCGAGAAGATAAATTATAATTAGGGATTTTAACTTCTATTATCCTGATTAGAATTTAAAGAATAAAATTAATTTAAAGGCTACTCGCCTCCTTACGTAGGTATAATATCAATAATTTAATCTATTTACCCCCCGTAGCGAAATAATCAAATTTGAAAATATAATATAAAAAAAGAGGAATAGAATAATTGATTCTATATAATTATTACTTAGGGTTAAAATTAAATATTAAAGAGTATAGCGGTATAAATAAATTAATTTAGACTATTGCTTTTAGGAAGTTTAAATTTAACCAGGAAAGAGGAACAGAAAGGTAGAAAAAGAAAAAAGATTTAATTGGAATTTATAAATATAGTAAAAGTAAAAGAAGCAATAGGAAAACGGATTTCAATCCTAGAAAGAATTAATATAATAGAAAATATTAAGCTCGCTTTTCGCAAATTCAATAGAAAATTTATAAATATTACGGAGAAATTCATCCTATACCGGAAGAAAGGTCGAGGAAAAAAGGTAAATTAATAAACATTAGAATATAAAATGGTTATAAAGGAAGTGCGGCGGATATATTAAATATAATTCGGATATTAAATAATATCAAATCAGAAAGGTTTTATCGAAATTATAATAGAAAAAAGGAAGATAACAGCGAAAATACAATAGGCTATATAGTATAAGAGTATTATAAAGGCTTCGAAGAATTTAAATCGACTCTAGCTATTTAAGAAGTAGGCCCGGACCTAAAATTACAAATTAATAAATCCGCCTAGATTATTAGCCCTTCAAATTCACAAAGGGGTAATAAAAATCGGAAACTATAATAGTAAGGCCAAAATTGTTACTGACTATTTTTTCCTAAAGGTAAATATCCTTACGGATTATTTACTAAATTAAATTTAAAATATTCAATAATATTAACCTACTAATTATTAACCAACTAACTACTAAGGAGGATATTTAGAATCTATTTTTTTAAATAATATTTAATAAAGTCTCCGGGGTTAATGAATATTTAAATGAAATTTTAAAAAGATATAAATAACTATTGTAATGAATTATAATATACTTAGTATCCGCTAGCCTCCGATTTAGGTATTTCCTATAATAATTTAGGGATATAAAAGTAATTATCCTTAAAAAACCTAAAAAAAAGCGCCGCCCAACAAAAGCTAATAAGTATATAGAGACCTATATTACTATTTAATAATATAGGAAAAATCTTTCAAATATTTATGATTAAAAGATTTATATAAATAGCTAAAAAGTTCAATCTGTTATTGGAGGGCTAAATAGGTCATTAGGTAAACTATTTAATAAAATTTATAATTTAAATAATTACTAACGTAGTATATATAACCTAGAAATTTAAGGCCGTAATATCCCTTATATTATTCGATTTAAAGGGGGTATTTAATAAAATTAATTATAAGTAGTTTTTATATATCCTATAGGAAATACAATTCCTGATATAAATTATTAAAGAAGTAACTAATTTTATCGCTTGTAGAAGAGGTTCCTTCTTCTTCAATAATAAAATATCCTATTCTTATATTATTATTGTAAGTATATTTCAAGGCTCCCCCCTCTCTCTTATTATATTTATTCTCTTTGTTACCTTACTATACTGAAAATTAAATATAATCCTAAATATAATTAGTATTAACTTTATGAATAATATAAATATTATTATAATTGTATATACTATAGAAAAGAATTACCGGACTTTATAAATAGTATAGGAGATATATTTAAAATAAGTAAGAGTAAAAGGTATAGAGTTTGAAGCGAGTAAAACGGAGGTAACATATTTTATATGGATGAGGGTACTAAGGACGGAAACTCTCTAATTCGGGAATATAGTATTTTAATCGATAAAATTAATAAAATGTTGAAGGGTTTAGCTAGACCGTAAACTTAATTACTGGGTTTATATAAAAGTAATATAATAGAAAATAAAAACCTAGACAAATATATTTATGAAATTAGTAGTGAGAATATAGAGTTACTCTTTTATTCGGGTAAGGGATATATATATTAAATATATTTGTAATATTAATGTATATAGAGTTTCAATATTCTATTAATTAATTAAAGTCTATAGGAAATTACGAACGATAGTAATTAGGTTGGTAAAATACTAGACTAAGTACTTAAGAATTATTATTAGGGTATATAAGATTACTCCAGTATAAAGATTAAAAATAAAAACCTTCTATCCGCCGCTCAACTTTTATTTTAATAAAAGGGTCCGAATTTTCAAAGAGAGGCTCGTTAGAACGGATTAAGTAAGGTTCGTTCAAGGGATAGTAATTTAGGTTATTAATTATATTTAGGCCTAATAGACTAGAAGTCGGCTCCCTATTAATAAATTAGAAAATAGTATAGTTTATATTCGGTAAGTTAAAGCGTAAATATTCATAGAAAATCATTAGTGATAGTAATTAATCCCCCTTTTAGAATTAGGGACCCTATTATTATTATCATAAGTCTCGGAATTAATAACCGCCAACCGAAAGGAATAGTTAGAGGATATAACAAATTAAAACAAGTATTATACTATAATTACTACTTAGTAATAATAATAACTAAATTAGGTCGGTAATATAGATTTATTATCGCCGACCTTACCCTTAAATTTAGCAGAAAGGCTATTTAATAATATATAGTCGGTACGAAAAGGAAGAAGGGAGAATAATGAATATTAGAAGAAGAAGAAAATAAATTATATTTATTAATTAAAGCGAAGAGCTCCCTCCTGATCTAAATTAGGATAGAGGTTATCGGCCTCCGGGCTTTCCTCTATTAGAAGAAAACAGTAAATATTCAAATACTTATCTATATATATAAGTTTACAAAGGAGACCTTCGTCTATATTATTCTAACTTGCTTTAATACGAATATCCTTTTTTAATTGGACCCTAAAAATTGGCTATTAATGAAGGAAGAACTCTAAAAATATTTAGACAACGGAGTTAAAGCCGAGAGGATCTTATTATAAGTATTAAGGTTAGGGAGGTCAAAGGAATACCGTTTAATAATCGAATTAAAAGAGGAGTAGTATAAGGAATTGGCGAAATATCTTTAAGAAAAGAATAAATATTAATAATATTAGAATAATTAAACGAGGGAATAAGAAGGGAATGATTGTATTAATCACGGGTGTTATTTAAATTATAATTGAAATAGAAATTAAGATACTATTTAATAAAACACAGGTCGCGTTCTGGGAGCCGGCAGCTAAGATGCGTTAGATGACGGCGAGAGAAGGAAGAATAGGAGGATAAGGAACCTACCGGGCGCTGAGACAAGGCAAACCTTACTAACGACAACCGTACGGAAGGCGTTGGTAGAGGCAGGCCTATCGCCGGTCTTCGGAAGGGCAGTTAGGTCCAAAGTATAGTAAAGGTAAGGAATTTTATAAATAGTATTAGTTGGGTTAGTATATATTTAGAAGGATAGGGGAGGAAATTGTATTAGTTTTAAAGAACTACAAAATTAAAAAGACTATAAAGGATACGGGCGAGGGCCGCGGGCTTTAAGTACGCTAGGAATATAGGGCCCGGGGACAGATAAGGGGAGGATACTTCTACGTCGGACGGTAAATTAATCGAACTAGGGTAATAATAATTAGAAGAAACTATTTTAAATAAGGTTCTAATAGGGAAGGAGGAGGAAGGGGATTAGGAAGGGGTATTGCGAAGAAGATTATATAAAAGAAGGAAAGGGTCCTTATACTATTATAAATGAAAGTAAAATTGCGGGGTAAGAAGTAAAAAGATAGGCCGGAGGTAATTATAAACGGGGTAAAGAGATCGGGAAGTAGAGAGATGGATAGAAAAACGTTAAGATAGGATAGGGAAGCGAGGAGGAGGCGGAGGAAGGAGTAGTAAATATTAAGACGGAGAAATAGTAAAGGAAGGCGGCGCTTTAAATCGGGGTCCTATTCCTATTATTCTTATTATTCTAATATGAAAATAATATAATGGTAGGAAAAACGAAATTAATTTGCTATAGCAGTAGGTGAGAACCGTTATGGCTATAAGTAAAGTAAGAGCGGCGTGGAAATTTACGACCGAAATATAGCTGGGGTTTTCATCCGGCGGCGCTTAACGCCGCACGGTTTTCCCCTCCAGGGAACTAGAGAAGGACCCCATGCCAATGAGACACTATAATTATGAGTAAACCTCGGTGCACCCACCCCAAAACCTAGGCGCACCCAAAAACCCAAAATGCAGCCGATATTGAAATTATCGTATTTTAACCGTGTTTTTACTCGTTTTCAACATTTGCTACCTTAGTCAGATTTGCCAGCTGGGTCACTCAACTATATAATTCCTCCAATTACCTAAATTTCGTAATACTTTTATAACGTTAAATATAAAATACTAGCAATCAACTACTCTATTTAATTAATACTATTTATGAATAATTAATAGCAATTAATTTGAATAGAATTACGTATATTAATGGTAAGTATAGCGGTAGGTATTAAATTATATGTTGTATGCTGTGCATAGTGTGTAAATAGGTATGTAAAAGGGGTGTAAATGGCTGTGTGAAAAAAAGGGCAAGGAAATGACCAAGTTAGAGGGGATGTTGCGTGTATTGAAAAAAATGAAATTTAGTTAGTAAAAACGGGATTTACAATATCAGGTGTTATTAGCTGTACGGTCCTACATTTCCTGGTTTTTGGGTGCGCCTAGGTTTTAGGGTGGGTGCACCGAGGTTTACTTATAATTATATAGTATAGAGAATAAGATTATTATCATAATTATTTAATAAAATATTTAATTAGATTTAAAAAGCTATTCGAATAATGTTATTATACGGGTTTAATTCGTAGTAACTTTATAATACTATTAAACTTAATCCTTATTTATAATAGGGCGGCCGAAAGTATTGCGGGTTATAGGATTACTAAGAATAGAATTATTACTATTAGTACTGAAGATAATATACATAAAAATAGTCATATTGTTATTATTGGATATAATATATATAAGAGTAATAGTACTACCGTTAGAATTAAAAGCGATCCGGATTAGATTTATAGTACTACTATTAAGGAGGGAAAGGGTCCAATTATAATAGATATTCCTTATAACCTATTTATAGTAACCCTTCTATTAGAGGTTGGTAATAATATAATACGGGGCGTGGGGAAGATTACTGAAGTTAGTAGGTACACCGTCCTATTCTAAACGTATATATATATACTAATAAAGTTATTAGTAATACGAATGAAGGGCTTTAATTTTTGATTGAATTAAGGCTAGCCACTTGATAATATAATAATAGCTACCGTTGAAATAGTATTGCGGATATTACAAAAATCGGCGGGGACGTTTGATATATATTTATTGGCGGTATAGGCGTAGGTCGTATTCTGGGAGCCGGTAGCTAAATATAGAAGTTAGATAATAGCGAAAGAAGAAAGAAAAAAAGGATAAAGAATTCACCGGACGCCGAAATGAAGCAAATCTTATTAATAATAATAATAATAATCTTGTTCCCTATACTATATGACTATAGTGCCTTTTTGGCATGGGGTCCCTCTCCAGTTCCCTGGAGGGGAAAACCGTACGGCGTTAAACGCCGCCGGATGAAAACCCCTAGCTACATTTCGGTTGTAGATTTCACGCCGCTTCTATTCTGTTTATAGCTATAATAGTTCTTACCTACCGCTATAGCGAATTAATTTCGTCTCTCCTACCGCTATATTATCCTAATAGTAGAATAATAAGAATAATAGGAATAAGATCCAGATCTAGAGCGCCGCTTCCCTTTACCGTCCTTCCGTCCTAATATCCACCGCCCCTTCCTCCGCCTTCTCCCCGCTACCCTATCCTATTTTCCCGTCCGTTACTCTACTTCCCCGCCTCCTTGTCCCGTTTACGATCACCTCCGCCCTAGCCCTTTACTTCCTACCCCGCGGCTCCACCTCCATTTGCAACGGTGCAAGGGCCTTCTCCTTCTTCTATATAATCCTCCCCGCGGCGCCCCTTCCTAGCTCCCATCCTCCTTCTTCCCCATCGCAACTCTCATCTTATTAATAATAATTATATAGAAAATGTTAATAGAAGTAGGCCTATCGCCGGTCTTTGGGAAAATAGTAAGGTCTAAAGTATAGTAAAGGTAAGGAACTTTATAGATAGTATTAGTCGGGTTAGTACAAATTTGAGAAAAATATAGAAAGAAGTAGTATTACTTTAGAGGAATTATAAAGTTAAGAATATTATAGAGGATATAAGCGAAAACCGTAAATTTCAAGTAAGCTGGGAATATAGGGCCTAAGGATAAATTAAAGGAGGAGATTTTTACGTTAGAGGTTAAATTGATTAGGTTAGGGTAATCATAGTCGGAGGAAATTATTTTAATTGAAATTATAATAGGGAAGAAGGAGGAAGGGAATTAAGAAGGGGTATTATAGGGAGGGTTAATTGAAGGAGGGTAATGAAATATATAAACGACGTTGAGGATGTTATTGAATAATCATTGGAGGGGATTAATACTTATTATTCTAAAAATAGTAAATAGGAATATTATATTGTTTAAGGTAAGCCTTTTGTATTAATTTAGAAGCCGGTTAATAATTTAGAATACTATATTAATATCCTCCGTAAATTTTATACTAATTATCCGGAATCCCCCGTCCCTGGATAGTAAATTATTATAAAAAAGAGGCGTAAACGTACCGCCCGTACCCTAAATAAAATCCATAATAATATAAGACTGGCACTACTAATAATAATACTAATTATAAAATAGTCGCTTCAATACGCAATACTAGTAGCGGATACCTTTAAAAAGGTTATAAACCTAGTAACAGAGAGCTTCGGGTTTTTAGAGGAGGAGGATTAGTGATTTTTCTTCCATGTATTCTAGCGCCTGAGGGTATTTTAAGCCCTGGGTAATATTATAGGGCTAGCCTAGAATTATTATTTAGTCGTAGTATTACTATAGTTATAATTGCCGGTTAATATACGTTTTCTAATTAATTAACCCGTTTAACCTTACTACCGCTACAACGGTTGCTAGGCCTATACGGGCCCCTGATTAGCCACACACTCCTAGAGGCTCCGGTTATGTATATTAAGGATGCGGCTCATCCTCGCCTATATAGAATGAGCCGCCACGCACAGATTCCATAGTTTCCCTTCTTCCTTGTGCAATTATACAAGTTATATTCTACCCCATACGTTCAGCATCGCCTTGCCCTGTAATAAGATTTATACAATGATAATCGATTATAATCGCCGTAAGTATTATCACTACTACCTTGAATTTCTTTAACTAATATATATATAAACTACGCCTAATAAAAAGCCTAAGAGTAATCACTTATACGGTCACCCCCTTAAGGATATTAATAGGGCTAATAATTGTTTTACTCCTACTCCCGCAAATTAAAGTAAAAGGACTTAGTTTTGATATATAGGGTCTTAATGATAATAATAACAAACCGAATATTACTAGTAACCAACTATCTTTACCTACTAATACGTTTCCTCAACTTATACTACTTAAATCTTTATTATATTCTTTTACTAGCCAAAGTACCTCTAATATACAACAGTCTTATATTAAAATCTAGTAAATTGATTTATATTCTTTTTCCTTTTTATTCGTTATATATATTCTAACCTTACTTTAGTACTGTAATATTACTTCGCTGTATAAAGGGTAGTAAAAGGGTAGCAGTTTCAAGTGGATAATTAAATATATAAAGTCGGCCGCATTTACCGATATTCTTTAAAGGATAGCCAGCGTACTAGTACTAGTACTAACTCTAGTATCAACTTTAGTTTAGTAACGGATGTAATATTATTTGCCTATTAATATTAATAAAAGTATAGTAGTAAATAGGGTAGTAGTATATCTATACCTAATATTTAGTATCCGTCTACTTCTGTTCCTAGATACCCTCTTCCTAAATACTTTTCTACTCCTAAATATCCTCCTATTCTTAGATACCCTCTTCCTAGATACCCGGTTGCCTCCTAGTTATTTTCGCCTAGTCCTTTCGCACCCCGGCATTTAATACCGGTTCGGTATTTCTCGCCTGCCCTATTTTATGGTTATATTCCGCCTAACTATCGCCCTGCCTTTCGGTACTCGACGCTAATACTATAATTACCTTAAGTCTTTTCGCCCTAGCTTTTACTTAGTTATATAATAATAGATTTATAAGTTCTTAATAGTTAATTGAATAAGAAATTTAATAATGAGTCTAGGCGCAATTATAGTTAATATAATAGTAAATATAGGAATAAATACAGCATTCCACCAGCCGACCGAGGTCTACGGGAAATTGCGAGGGATAGTAATTGGGTTGGTAAAATACTAGACTAAGTGCTTGAGAATTATCGCCGGGGCGTATAAAGCTACGGTAATACGAAACCTAGAGATAGAAACCTTCTATCCGCCGCTCGACCTCTACTTTAATAAAAGGGTCCGAACTTTTCAAGAGAGGTTCGCTGGGATAAACCAGATTAGGTTTATTCGGAGGATTTCAATTCAAATTACTAATTACATTTAAACCCAATAGGCTGGAAGTTAATTATTTATGGTTAAATCAAAAAGTAGTATAATCAAAATTCGGTAAGCCGAAGCGTAGGTACTAATACAGAAGTTATTAGTAATAGTAACTAGTTTCTCCTCGGAATTAAGGACCCTATTACTATTATCATAAATCCCGGAACCGATAGCCGCCGACCGAGAGGAATAGTTAGAAGATATAATAAATCGAAAATAAGTACTGTACTATAACTACTACCTAATAATAGTAATAATTAAATTAGGTGGGTAGTAAAGGTTTATTATCTCCGACCTTACCCTTAAATTTAATAGAGAGGCTATTTAATAATATGTGGTTAATTTGAAAAATAAAAGGGGAAAATATCTAACCTTAAAGGAATAAAATAATTGATTATATAGATTAAGTAAAACAAAAAGCTCCCTCCTAATTTAGGTCAAAATAAAGATTATTAATCTCTAAACTTTCTTCTACTAGAAGAAAATACTAGGCGTCCTGATACCTATTTATACTTATAGGTTCGAAAAGGAGACCTTCGTTTATATTATCCTGAATTGCCTTAATACGGATACCCTTTTACGATCGCGCCCCGAAAATTAGCTACTAATAAAGGAGGAATTCCAAAGGTTTTTGGATAACGGAATTAAAGCCGAGAGGATCCTATTATAGGTATTAAGGTTAAGGAAATTAAGGGAATACCGTTTGGTAATTGAATTGGAGGAGGATTAGTATAAGGGATTTGTAAGATACTCTCAAGAAGGGAATGGAATATTAATAATACTTGAACAATTGGACGAGGGAACGGTCCTATTCCTATTATCCTTATTATTCTAGTATGGGGATGATATAGCGGTAGGGGAGACGAAATTAATTCGCTATAGCGGTAGGTAAACACCATATAATCATAAATAAAGTAGGAGCGGCGTAGAAATCTACGGCCGAAACGTAGCTAGGGGTTTTTATCCAACGGCGCTTAACGCCGTGCGGTTTTCCCCTCTAGAGAACTGGAGAAGGACCCTATGCTGATAAGGCACTATAGTTATATAGTACAGGGAACAGGATTATCATTATTATAAGAATAATATAATAATAGATGTAATAATAAGTATAATAGTAAATATAGTATATATAGTAATAGTTTTTTTCAATCTTGTTTGCCACATTTAATTAGACCCCCTAACCGGCTACCTTGATAGGTACTCCTATTCCTAATACGAATTAGAAGGATTTAGAACGCTTTCTTCGTAGTAGAAGCTTTACTAATACGAGCGATTTTTCTCTAATATAGAGGGGTCCTATATTGAAGTAAGTTAATTAAAAGACCCGAAAGGCTAAAGAGGCTCGTAAGGTAAAAGAGGTTTGTAAAGTAGAGGAAGTATATAAAGTAGAGGAAGCTTGTGAAGTACAAATAGTATACTAATAGAAAGCCGAAGAATTTCGTTAAATATAATACGTAAAAGTTAAAGGTCTTGGACCGCCTATCCCTTTATTTAATTAAATGGTATTGATTATTAATAGGTTTATTATATTTGGCCGTAGCGTATCCGATGCCTATTTTAGTTTTAACTTCGAAGAGGCTTTTTAATAACTACCCCAGTAAAACGACAATAAGTACGACGATTTTAACGCTAATAACAATGATAATAAGGATGATAATAATAATATATTCGGTAATATTAGCATTCCTCCTCGTCGCCCTAGCGGTGCTGCGTCTAGTGCTATTTCTAGTACTATTTCTAGTACTGTTTCTAGTACTGTTTTTGGTGTTGTTTCTAGTGCTGTTTCTGGTGCTGGTTCTGGCGGTAGAGGTCCTGGTTCGGGTCCTACATCTTCTATTTCCAGTAGTAGAGGTACTGGTGCCGCCTCTGGCTCTAGTGCCCCCTTTGGTGCTGCTGTTGGTGTTGAAACCCTTAGTTTAAGCGTTCGTGAGTAGAAAAAGGGAAAGAGGGACGATAGTAGACTATTATAATAATCCTACCCCGAATGCTTTTACGAACCTAGCTGTATTAGCCTATAAAAGCTACGGGAAGAAGGAGTGCCTATTAGACTAGATTTCGATGTAGTAAATAGCAATTATATTTATCCTATTAAAATAGTTTTCAGACACCGGTGCGATGCTGAATCCCTAGTTCAAGCAACGCCCGCTGTATTACTGAAGCGTGGATTTCTACATCTCTTGCCGTTGCATTCCTCGTTCGGACGGCTACAGCCGTCCTCACCCAATCGCTCTAAATTACTTCATTGCTTCATTGCTTGTAGTAAAGAGGATAACGATACTTAATTTTATCAATAGGCGATATCGAGAGATTTGGTGAAGGATTTCAGAAACGGAAGGACCCAGTGTATTCTTGCGCGAACTATTATTAACACTATCTACGAGTTAACCAATGAGAAAGTAGCGGGGTAAGACGCCCTAACCAATTGTAGGGTCGTACTATATATTAAGCTAATGAGAGTATAGGAAACTATTGTACGAAGACCTGATTGTAGACGAACCGTCCTTTAATAGGCTGCTCCGGTGGATGTGGGTCCTTAACCCCCAGACTGTGAAAGTCATCCACCTCCTCTGCATAGTTGAAGCACGCTTCAAATATTAATAAAAAGTAATAATCTAATGCGAGGCGTTGAGTGTATATAGGGTGTTGAACTATTCTAAGATAACATTATTACTATTAACAAATTGAATTAAGAGCTTCGATAGGCTTCATTCTTGTACTATTATAATTCGATTTTTAGTACTCTCGTTATTAATACAATTAATAGAATTAATACCTATTTTAAGTGCTTTAAAGCCCTTCGAGAATATGTGTTTAAAACCTATTGTATAAAAACGTTTAACTTTCTTAATTATATTGTAATATCTTTTTCTACAAGAAGTTTTTCTAATAATTTATTCCTTTTAGAAGATAATTTTAATAATGATACCAACTATTAAACGTATTACCTAGACTACATCGAAAGTTAAATTAATAGAAGGACCTCTGATTAGATTTATCTTTATATTATAAAGTATATCAACTACGAGGCTACTTTCGACGACCGGACCGCTCTTTTATTTTACTATAGCAAAACGGAGTTATAAGATATAGGCTTTCGAATATTAAACGTTATTAAATTTAAATGTATTATAAGTAAGGGTTGGTTCGACTTAGTCCGAGGGAAAGAAATGAATAAAAATATTTGTAAAATTATACGCTAACCTTCTCAATTTTACCTTTAAACGAACGGTATAAGGAAGTCGCCTGGAAATAATTTATTAAAAAACTGTTAGAGTTTGTAGTTAAGTAGGTTAGATTAACTAAGACGCTTAAGATGGATCGTCTTAATAGGAGCGTTATTACGGAAGTACTACCCGCACCCCCTAATATCCTTTATCTTAATATTAGTAAATAGCGATGCCTATTACCCGAGTAGAGCTTTGACCCCTCTGGTACTTTTAGAACCCCGAGTAGTAACTATAGTAGTAGTAGTAGCAGTAGTAGTAGCGCGTATTGTAATACTGGTCTAGGTTCTGGTAATTAGAATCCTAGATACAATTTATATAGTAGCCGTTTCAATAGAGGTAATTATAATAACAGAGGGGGTTGTGATAATTGTAGCGGCGGTTATAATAATAGAAGTAGTAGTTGTATTAATAGAAGTAGTAATTATAGTAACCGGGATGGAGGTAGTTATAATAATAGAGGTAGTAGCTCCGATAATTGGGATAGAGGTAACCGTAACAACCATAGTCGCGGTCATAATAATAGAAGTAGCCGTAATATTAGGAATAATAAAGAGAAAGCCTCCCCGCACCCTCCCGTTTCCTACACGTACTCGTCAGGTCTTCAAAACCGACCATCTGACTAGGGGGCGAGCCACTAGTCAGGGACAGCGACTCGTACATGAACAGCGACTCGTACCGGATTCTTGTACCGAGACGGTATATGGTGTGATGCATCAAATATTTAGTTCGGAGGGGTAAAATACACCTAAACCATATACATATGCAAGTAAGCCCGCTAACCGGATTAGTGTGGGCGACTTTCGCGCCAAGGGCTTTTTCTAGCTAGTGAAAGTCGCTCTCGCGGTACGAGTCGCTGTTCATGTACGAGTCGCTGTCCCTGACTAGTAGCTCGCCCCCTAGTCAGACGGTCGGTTTTAAAGACCTAACGAGTACCCTCCCCCATATAATAACAGCTGACATATAATACCAACCGTTTTAACTAGTAATTTAGGGATTTCTGATGTTCTGAACATGCCGCTGGAAATGCAAGTCTTCAAGACAGCTATATCTTACCCATAAATTCACAAACTGAATAATCTGGAGATGCGGTTATAGTGTTGAGGCTCTCGTATCACAATTTAGAGTCTATAGTCTAAATACTAACGTTTAATAACTTAAATAGCTCGTTAAATGAGGCCGATAAGGATACTTGTTGGTGGGTCTCTGGCATTCACTGGGCACAGCACTGGGCACAGCCCAATCCCCACTCTGTGCCCTACCCAGACCGCACCATATCTAGCCTTCCAGACTCGGCCAGTCTCCCTCTTCCTCTTTCTTCTCCATAGCACTCAATTAATCGTATCCAACCGCTTGATCTCGTTGGTGATCCCACAGGTTATGAGCCCTCTCTAACCTTCCCTGTGATCGTATTAGACAAGCGACAAGCGCATCCTCAAAGCGCATCGTCGGCTTCAATCGCTAATTTCAATAAGGCATTATAGTACCGGGTTAAAAGAAGTAACCATGACCTTTATCGACTTAACGACTCGCCCGCTCGCCTACAAACTAACCTCGCCATATAAAGATTCTCACTAATATTTATTATATAGTAACCCCTCTATCGAATTAATTATTAATTTAATTAAACCCATTATCGAATTAAGCGATTCAAACGATTCTATTATTAAATCAATTAAATTAAATAATGGCTAGTTTAGTGATACCTACTCTTCTTCTTCTTTTTAATATATTTAACCTTCCCATACCTACGATAATTACTAGTTTATCGCTAATTCCCCTCCTCGGCGATTAGAATATTACCAATTAGTAATAGGGATTTATAGTTGAGTTCGATTATTTTTAGTTCGTTAACTATATTTTTAAGATAGTTTTGGAGTTTAATAAAGCGATTGAGCCCGAGAAGTATAATATTTAATGGATTAAATGTATTAATGTTAATAAAATTCTGCTCTCTACCTTTAAGAATACCGACGTTACTACTACTTTAAACGTTAATAGTTAGGATAAAACCGGTAGAGACTTTAAAGTTATGTAGAATTTTATTTAGTTATATATTGTCCGTATTACTAATAAGGTTCGTAGTGAAGTTTTTATTGAATATTTAGTTATTAAGCGTATTAATTTTAATATTATAGCTTTTTTCCTTACTCGTTATACTTTACTCCGCAAGTGTATTAAGGATGCTAAGTTTATAATCGACGGTAATTTCGAGGTTACTTTCCTTTATAATACTGTAAAGACTGCTTATCCTATTGATGCTAGATATTGGGTAGCCGTTTTAGAAGCTAATAAATTGGATATCGGTTTTTTTTTAGCTAAGTTTAGTAATATTAGTAATATAGAGTTCTATATTAATATTAACGTTAATATCTAGAAGTTAGCTAATAATAATAATAATGTTAATAAGAATAATAATAATAGTAATGTTGGTTCGACTAATAAAAAGAAGGATGATGGCAAGAGAATCGATTGTACTAGCTGCAATAAGAAGATTTACCCTACCTAGAAGCATGTTTCCTGTGGTTATTACGTTAGTAAAAAGGCAGATATTTGCTGGGTTTGTTTCCTTAAGAAGGCGTTTGATATTTGGAAGTTTAAGAAGGAGATTATGGTTAAGAAGGTAATTAATATTGGTACTAGTGCCCTTGCTAATAATATTTTAATTAATTTTATTATTCCTACTACTATTGTTAATTTTACTTTATTGTATAGAGGTGGAATATTTATAGGCTTGTCCGGTTTGGGCGGTAGTAGTATGGATTTTTACTAGAGCCCCTAATCGATGCTGTTAAGTATATTAATTATATTTAGAGTAGTAGTTAATTAATCGATTATTTTCTATTACAATTTTAATATACTTATAGTGATTTAATTAAAGATTAATGGGTTTTGAGGCAATATCGATAATTAGATAATATTTAAAATTTGGTTATTTACAACTCTAGTTGTACAAATAATATTTTTAATTACCTTAAATAATTTATAGATATATAACTACTTCCCTATTAAATAGTCTATACTATCGGTAATGGAACTTCGATTTATACTTATTATATCGGCACTATTAAGTTAATTATAGCCATTTTGAATAATATAATTATTAAAGTTAGAATTAAGGTTTGTATTTATAGTCCCTCTACCTTAGCAAATCTTTTAATTATAAGAGGTCTTTTAAATAATAGTATAATTTAGAATATAAAGTCCAATTAGATATTAGTGTACAGTAAAGTTATAATATAATGTAAATAGATTAACGACTTTCTAGTTCTCTTAGTATTTGCTTAGTTAGACTTTCCTTAAGACGTTCGCTACGCTATAATAGTATTAATTAATTATTTAACAATATATTATCATTTTATATATATAAGTAAAGATTAGGTTCTTAAAATTTACGAAGCGGCCGGTATTAAATTAAGTAATACTTAAGACTACTTTTGTAAGGTATGCGTTAAAGCTAAGGCTTATAATGTAATCCCTAAAATCGCTAATAAAATTACAATTTAATTATTAGTATATATTTACGTTAATATTATTTCTTATACTTTATTTAGCTATAAAGGATATTAATATATGATCTACTTTATTAATTAGGTTACTAACTTCCATTGGGCAAGGTTTATAGTTAATAAGGGTAATGCTTTTATTTAAATTAAAGAATTTGAAAAATAGGCTAAGCTTTAAAGCGGTAGGTTTAAAATTAGGGCATTTAATTTTAATGGCGGTCTAGAATTTAGTTTTAGTATTAAGGAATTCTAATATAGTAAAATCGTTGAGTAGGTACGTATAGAAGGCGTGGAGTTATTGAAATTAATACCCTATATTCTATGGATGTAAGGTAAAATCGAGAGAGCCGGTGCTATTATTATGCAATGCGCTAGAGTTCTAATAATAAACTTTAATATCTTAGAGTATTTATGGCCTTTTGTTGTTAATTACGTTGTTAGAGTGCTTAATTTACTCCCTTCTAAAGCTAACGTTGGAGGTAAGAGTCTATGGGAGTTGTTCGTTGAGGCGGTTAATTTCCTAGATAAAATTAAGTAACTATATCTCAAGTACTTAAAGTCTTATTTTTATATAGTTTATTATTTTATTAAGTTGGAAAAGTGATTATAAGGCGATAAATTTTGTATTAGAGTATAGAAGGGTTATTTTATTGGTTTTAATAATATTTATAGTTGTATTGTATTTATTTGGAATTTCTATATTAGCGAGATTGTTAGAACTAGTGCGGTAACTTTCTTTGAGGAGGATATAGTTAATAAAAACCTAATGCGTAATAGTAATGGTAATATTGTTGAATATTATATTATTTTTTTAGATTAAATAGTCGATAAAATTAATAAAGTAGCGGATAGCGGCTATTAAATCTGGGTTAAGGTCGACGGTATGGTTTTATAATTATATTTATTGAAAGTAGTAGAATTACCTTAATAAGAAGAAGTTAAAAAGATATGGGAGATAATGATTATATTACTTTTATTGTTAGAGGTTATATTAATACCCTTAATTATTCTAGTTACTATGATTATATTAGTTACTATAATTATTCTAATTAATTTGATTATTCTAATAATTATAATAGTTCTTCTAAATATTCTAATTAATAAAGCGCCGTTGGTTTTACTGTTACCGATACCGATTCCGTTATTGATAATAACCCCGGCTTTAGAAACCTTACTAGCGCGCTCGTCGCTAGTACGCTTATTACTAAATCTGCTATAACGTTAATTATTAAATTCGCTGGTTAAAGAGATTATTGAATATAACGACGATTTTCTTAATTTTGAAGATCTTAATGAAGAAGACCTTATATTCTGCGACTACGACTAATGCGATTTTAATGAGTTAACCGTATATATTATTCTAGGTATTCCGCTTTTTAATAGCCTTTAATAATTAGTTTTAGTAGTGCGATTGCTACCGATGGGTATATCGAACCCCGTTTGTACGCGATAATATATTCCGTCGTTAATGTTGCGAATTAGTAAATTACAATTATAATTGAAGATGAATTCGGAGTAATAAGCCCCGAATTCGGAGTTTATAATAACTTGGCTAGACCCTATAGGTTAATTGTCTATTTAGGTATAGTTAGGATAGGGAAGTTAACTTTCTAGGATTGATATATAAGTATTAAATTTAGAAATAAGTAAAGGTAGACTTTGTTATTCTACGGTTAAATTATTAGATTTCAAATACGGTATTTAATAAATAAAAGATAGTAATAGTAATATTGTTCAAGACTCGGTAAAATTATTTAATAATTTCTATAGTATAATAGAGGGTCGTTTAGTAAGACGGATAATACCTGTATATTGCCTTACTATTATTAAAGTTAATTACAATATAGTAACTATCGCTGCCGGTAAAGTTCAACGATTTATCCCTAAGAATTATTAAATTGTACGAAAGCAGGATAATTTTGAATCATATTGGTTATTAATAATAAAAAAGTAAATTAAGGTATTCGAAGATAAGGGAATTTATACTTTAATCCCTAAATTTCTAGATATAGAGGTATTATTTAGAAAATAGGTATATAACGAGAAATACGATATTAATACCAAAGATTAGAAAGTTAGAGCTAGATAGGTAATTTATAGTAATTTCGAATAAGGTAATTAGGCAGTATAAAAAATCTATATAGCAGTAGTATACTCTATTAATATTAGACTATTCTTGGCTATTATAATTATAAATAATCACGAGTATTTCCAATTTAATTTCGATACTACCTTGTTAAATACTTCTATCCCCAACGATACCCAATATTACATTAAATAACCAATAGCGTTTGAAAAGCCTATTCCCAGTTATAATAAAGAAGACGTAGTCTGCCAATTTATTAAAGCTCTTTACGGTCTTAAACGTTCACTACTTTACTAGTTTAATACCCTTGTCCCAGTATTTAAAGAAACCGGATTTATCCCTATCTCTGCAGATTCTTACTTATTTATTAATAAAATATTGGGAATATTATTAATTCTCTACGTTAATAACCTTTTCATTGCCGCGCTAATTGTAACTATTATTAATTAGGTCAAAGATTAATTGGCTAGCTATTTTAAATTTAAAGAATTGGGACAAGTACGTACACTTCTAGGCTACAATATCGTAAGGGACTACTAAACTCGTATAGTTTTTATATCCTAATAATAGTATATTAAGTCGGTTATCGCTAAATTTAATAATAGTAAATTCTACGGAGTTAAAACACTATAGCTACTGGACTATAAGATCTATAGGGGTAATAATATATTGCTAAAAGAAGCTAAATCTTATTCTAAAAAAACTGGTTTATTAAATTGGCTATTAATAAGTACCCGGCCAAATATCGCATTTACCGTTAATAAACTATTAGAGGGTATTAAGAAGCTTACCGACCGTTATTTCGTCGTTATAAAGCATTTATAACGATACCTATCCAAATATCCCGATTTAAGTATCGAACTAGGCGGCATACTCTCGCCGTTAATAACCCTATCCTTTTATATATATACGGACGCCTCCTTTACTAATAATATTCCTTTAAGGAAGAATATAGCGGGCTATATTATATTCTTTACTTGTAGTCCCGTCCTTTAGAAATCAAAACGGCAGGATCTTATCACAACCAACACAACAAAAATAGAGTTTATTAATCTAGTGCCTACGGCCAAGGCTCTTGACTGGGTTGGTAGTATGCTAGATGATTTAAATATGAATTTGGGACTTTACAAGATTAATAGGATTCTTTATATAAATAATAGCAATACTAAAGACCGGATGCTTAACCCCAATCTACCCGCTAGAAATAAATATATCGATATATAGTATAAATAATTAATTTAAGAGGTAAATAGGAAGGTATTCACAATCGAATACTTACCGGGTGACGAGATACTAGCCGACGGTTTCACAAAGCCGTTGAAGGCGGATAAGCACGCTAAATTTATTAAATTAATAGGTATAGTCTAGAAGAAGGTTCCTTGGGCTTGAAAATATCATTTACACCATAAAAGATATTACAATATAAATAGTATAGAGGTAGACACTCTTTGGCAGTCTTCCAATCTATAGGGGTATGTTGGTGGGTCTCTAGCATTCATTGGGCACAGCACTGGGCACAGCCCAGTCCCCACTCTGTGCCCTGCCCAGACCGCACCATATCTAGCCTTCCAGACTCGGCCAGTCTCCCTCTTCCTCTTTCTTCTCCATAGCACTCAATCAATCGTATCCAACCGCTTGATCTCGTTGGTGATCCCACAATACTTCAATAAGTGTTCATTTGTAACCTCCTTTTCCTTCTCCTTTTACTGTACCGTTCGAAGTCTTTCTACCTAGTATTTCGTTAACTCCTTGTCCTCTTCCTTGTTGTCGTTATTTATTACCTTAATATAATTACGTACTTCGTTTCCATTATAATTACGGGTATTACGGGCATCTATATCCTTAATACTAGGTCCCAATTCGTACTAGGAATAGTTGCGCCGTACTAATACCCCAACTAATTAAATATTCCTAAACTTCCTATAGGGTATTGTCGGTACTAGTAGTACTAAAGGCGCTAGTAGAATAGCCTCGTTACTAAACGGGCTACTCTATTTGGGAAGGCGGCCTTTAAGGACCTCTTTAGCTACCGAATAGAGTTGTAGATATCTATTTACTGTATCCTATAATATATATTAATATAGGGAAATAACGGGAATTAAGTAGGGAAAATAGGAGCTTATACATCATTAGCGAAAATATTAGAACGGGTAGATATCCTCCTTATTTATTAATATATTACCCTCCCTATCCTTATTAAAAATTCTCTCTATTTCGTATACATAAGGAAGGCTATACTAAATAAATAAAATATTAGTCTAAGGTCCTAAAGGAATATTAAATAGGTGTTTAGTAGTAGGGAGGCTTACATTAAACTTCTAGTATTACCATTTAATTATATTGAACCCCTAAATAATTAATTCTAATAGGGTTGTACCTATTTACTTACTACCTACCTATCTAACCCGTATATAAGAGGTAAAGATATTAAACTTGTCTTTAAAGCGTATATAACGGATAATTATATAAATAGAATAAGTATTATAAAAATCGATAAAACTGCTACGTATAGAGAGATTATATAACTTTAAGGAGCTATTATTAGATTTATTTAGTAATATAGTATATTAATTGTGATTAAAGTGATTCCTTATATAGTATCCTACATATTTAGTTTTATAAGGTATTATATTTAACCGGATTTACTTAATACTAATTTCCTAAGATCCTTCAAATTAATAACAAAAGAAGATCTAAATAATTTTGAAATTTAGTATAATAGTAGTATAAATTATATATTATTGTAGATAGAAGAGCCTTAATTTAATATTAATTACCTTCTAGGGCAATGGGCTTAAATTAATTTAAAATCTCTTTACCATTTTAACCTTCTAGTATAAATAATATAATCGGTCAGAATCTTCTTCCTTTTACTAGATAATAGCTTTATAATATAATTATTATACTGCTACCTTACTATTAACAGATTATAACGATAGCGTACCAGGATTATTGCTATTAGATTCCTCTTTATTAAACCCCTTATCGACCTCCTCCTTTCGTAGCGCGGTAACCTCCTCCTCCCCCCTTTCATCCTTATTACTAGGAGGCACACGTACCCAATCCTTCTTAAGGTAAAGCTAACGTTATAATTAATATACTATATATAACGCTATTTCTAGGTATTTAAGAAGACGTAGTTAATTACTATAATCAACTAAGTATCCCTATGAGTAATAATAGTTTTTAGTAATAGGATACCTAATTCTTTAATTACCTTATTAATTTTATTAATTAGTTATGTAAATCCCTCCTCCCTCTTATTTTTAATAATTATTTAGAAGACTAGTATTGAAGTTTTTTTAGGGGTAAGTACTACCCTTTATATTAAGGCGGTATAGTAATAGTTAGTCTTATATATTTTATTAAATAAAAGAATATAAGGGTACTGTACCTATATCCTCCCTTAAACGTAAATTAACTATAGAGTATACCGCAATATAGTCCTATCCTCCCCATCCTCATCCCTATGGTAGTCAAAGTCAATTCACTTTAGAGTAATAAACTAATTACTATCAAACTTTTTAACGAAAGTTTAGGTATTTGTATAGCTATCTCGATTATTGGATTGTAACGTTTATTGTATATTATCGAGATCTTTGAATGTAAAATAGAGTTTGGGGTAATATTATCGAATGGTAGAGTAGATAGAACGGACTATTAAATCCCGTTAGTTAAATAAACCTAGAATAGCATCCTACGTATCCATATTAATACTTCGTACTTAAAATATAAAATATATAGAGAAATCTGAAGAAGGAATGTACCTTCGATATATACGGTCTATTACTCTAATAGTCTATTTATAACTATTACTTTCAAAATTCCAAACTATAATCCGGAAGGGGCAACCGGGTACGATCTTTCGTAATATAGTATACTACTTCTTATAAGGGTTATCGTTAGGGTATTTTCGTAACTTAGTATAGTTATAACGCAATACTACCTTCTACTGCTTACTATCTAATTCTAAGTTATCTAATTTATTGTATATATAACTACGCTAGGTAATAATATTGATGTAGTAATAATAGCACAATTTATTAACCTTGAAGTAGGCGGTATTAAATATAGGTTAGGGAAGTAGAATAAATTTAGCGTCGCTGGCGGGCAATTCCCACTTGGTATTGGGGTCGAAGGAGGCGTTACTAGTAAAGGTAATAAATTAAATATTTGAATTGCAATGACGATAATAACGAAGTTACGCCGGGGAGAGGGGTTATGTTAATGGAGGCCTAGCTTTAAGAGATATCTAGAGCGTTTATTAACAGTTAAAAGCAATTAAAATTAATTAATTTGAGTAAGATTATATACTTTGAAGGGGTTATTAATAAATTAAAGGAGTACGTGTATTGTACCACGTGCGCTGTAGTACATTACAGTGTAGTGTATTGCGGTGTGTGTTGTGTGTAATTGGCCGTGTGAAAAAGAGTGAAAGGAACGATTAAATTAAAGGGGATATTATATATATTTGCAAGATTTAATTTAGGGGGCAAAAACGGGAATTTCAATGTCAGGTGTCATGCAGCTGTAGTCCCACTTTTCTTTGTAGGGGAGGGTACGTATAGGATTCGACAGGGTGCGGGGAGGCTTTCCCATACTAAAGGTCACAGCGGTTATAGTTACGGCGGTTATAGTTACGGCGGTTATAGTAGCAACGGTAATTATAACCAAAGCGAAAATAGTAGGTCCCGCAAACAATATACCCTTACTTATCTTTCTTGTCAATATAAACATTAATACTCCGTTAGTGCCCGTAGTACCCGTAGTAGTAGTAATAGTAGTAGCTATTACTTAGAGGAGGAGGACGAGGAAAATAACGATAAAGATAATGATAGCCCGGTTTGTCTATAGTACAAACGTAAAGATCGCTTTAATAATAATTATTATAGCGCTTATTATAGTTAAATTATATTTTGATTTACTAATAACTTCTATATTACGCCTCCTATTCCTAAGCGTATACGTATACCTATTACTACATCTTCTTTACTAGTTACAATCCTCTAATCGGCTACTACCTTAGATGAAGGTATAAAGTATTTGTACCTTTGAGTAATGTATTTATTATTTAATATACGGCTGTCCTTAATCAATTATTACAATCTTATATAATACTTATATCCAATTAATAATAGCATTATAATTAGTAGTTTCGTAATCAATAGTATTGTATTGAATAGTATACGATTCAACGTCGTAATATCTATTTAATTTATATATATACTATTTAATATCGCTATAGAAAGAAGAGTATATTCTATTGTAGATAGGTAGCTAATTGAGACGCCCTTGCTTTTAGAGCTTGCCCGGCCGTTGTCGTGGGCCCGAAAGGTGACATGGAAGATCCACACCAAAGGTCGTAGTCCATGGGCCCACTCCAACGCCGCAAGCGAGGAAGGCGCGGCGTATTTATCTATAATAGGCCAGAATGTAGAAAATTACCCGTTTTGGCACGTACTTGGCAGGCCTAAAAAGGAAAACTTGGCGCCAAGCAAGACACGGTTTGAATAGCAGAGCGAAAAAGCCACTTTTTCCCTTGCAACGGAGATTGCTCCGCGACCGTTACGTGCATCAAAATGCATATGGTGTCAGAATGACGAGAAAGAAAAGGCGGTCATTTTGGTACCGGTTGCATTGTGGTACACACCCTAGTTATTGAGAAAAATGCAAAAGAAGTTAAAAATGAAGATTTTCGTTGCGACCGTAGCTTAGAAATGACCAAGTTCCCAAAGAGGACCAAGTCCCAGAAATAGCTAAGTCCTAGAAATGACCAAGTCCCAACCCTGGAAATCTAGGGTATTAGGGTTAGGGTTGAAAATCGAAAATTTAAGTAAAGAGAAGAAAATAAAAATAAAAATTCAAAATTTTGCCTTTGAGTTTTTTTTTTTTTTCTTCTTTTTTTTTTCTTAAAGTAAGTAATATCAAGAAGAAAATCCATCTAATTATTGAAGAAACTATTTAAGCTTTATAGCTCAATGGTTATTATTAGTGTTACTTTTTATAAAGGTTAACTGTTTAGTTCAGCTTTGAGTTTTTTTTTTTTTTTTTTTTTTTTTTGACTATATATTAAGTAATTTATAGGGGCGTCTCTCTGTCTCCCCTGGACATTGGCTCCGCCCAGGGGAACTGTATTTTATATTCTTTACTATACCCTTTTATTATTTTGTCCTATTATTATCGTCGCTATTATTATTATTTTTTATTAGTATTATTACTACGTTCAATCATATACTGCATTAACGTATCGTAAGATGCGATATACTAACTATATTCTGTAATTAGGCAAGTGCGAACCCGTACTATATAATACCTTCCGTGCATTTATTGTAATATACTAACTTGCGACTATAATACGGAAGGAGCACCTTCATCCTGACTACCATTCATATGATCTGACATTTTGCAACTGCCCAAAATATAACTTGTCGCTCCATGACCTCCAACGGTAATTTTCCTCACAACGGTACATAGCGCCCAAGGACGGTAGTCTGACACTAATGGTATATTGACGGTAGTAAGGCAGATACCGTCGACTATCGGTGGTTTTACGATTTTTACTTCCCTAGAGCCCCGTAGCTAAGTACCTATATTGATATTATTACGGTAATTAATCGCTTAATAACCGGGATTACCGTAGCGTTTATAAAGGTTATTCTACATACGGTAGTTAATAACAGTTTTATTAGTTATACGGGTAAAGGAAACGATAAGGGCGTTAAAATCTATAGTAGTACTACCCTAATTAATAGTACGTTTAATAATTATAGGGCTATGACCGGAGCTAGAATTCTTTATAAATAGGATATTAATTTTATTATACCAATTATACTCTATAAAATTAATAGCGAATATATAGTATAGGGCGAACTACTTATTATAAATATTAAGGGTAGGGAGTTCTTACTAATAGGCACTAATATTACGGATTTTATTAGTAACCTTTACCTTTAGGTAATAGGTCTTTATAGAATCGTCCAATTCACAACGATCTACAAGGGTAGTAAACTTATCCTCGAAATTAAACTACTTCTAATTCTTAACTATTTTGAGAATTTCGAATTCGCAACGCAATTCGAAGGTAAGGTCTATACAATTATATTTAATATTAGAATAAACAAATAGGAATTCACTAGATTTCCATTTCCACTTATCTTTATCAACCTCCTTTAATATTAATATTACCTAGGGAAATAACGTATAAAAAACCGTACTACCCAAGTACTAAAGTACTTAAACAACCTTATAACAATTATTCTAATTAGAATACTAAATATCTTAGAGCTAATATAATTCGATTTTAGTACGCTGAGTATAGTAAAATTTAGTACTTTTAACAGTCGTACTACCCTTGCTAGTAAAAATATCGGGGTCCTTACTAGTCCTTAACTTTAGGGTAAATATAATATTAATATTATCGTCCGGGTCGGTAGGCTGGGGAAGGTCCGCCGGGTCACTATCTACGTACTAGCGGAAAGTTTTTTTAATTTTTTTAAAAGTATTATCCTTTTTACGAAGGTTAGCAGTATAGTCCTTCTTAAATTTACTATTAACTTCATTAGCAATATTGAGAGCCGAGTTGGAATTAATCAATTTATTTCAAGCAATAGTAAACTAGAAGTCGTGACCCCACAACGAATCACCCCCTACAACGGATCATGTAACTTCATCACCAGGACCCAGATAACATTGAAAACTGGCCACTTTTGAAGCGATTTTAATTGTTCAAAATGTCATAATCTTATTCCTAATACTCTTCAATAATATGGAGGATTGGCTGGAGGGCTTTTCCTAACTCTTGCAGTGGTCTCGTCGTTATTGCCGTAGTAACCCTCCTTCGCTTAGGAGCTACCTCCTTTAAAGCATTACAAACTTTCAAAATCTCTTCTACCCTTACAAATCTATTTTTACCCCCTTCTTTAACCTTCCTTTTAAATCTAGGTTTCTAGAAAGCTAATTGAGTCTATAGATATCAAATCTGGTGATCCTTAGCAGCAATCTCAGCATTCTTAGTATCAATAGCCTTAGCCGCTTTTATAAAAGCAGTCCTAATATTACGGTCGATAGAAGGAAGGTTGTAAATACCTCCCAGTATATTCCTAGACTTCTAAGGAATAGGAAAAATAATATTGGCCTATGAAAGAAATTTATTTAGTAGCGTTCCTAGTAGTAATGGCTGGGCTAGTAGGGCATTATCATCCAGTACAGCTTCTAGATCGTCGAGGATAATAGATCTATTCGTTAGCTATATTCCAATCTTTCTAAACCCTAATCTGAGGTTTCTAGTACTTACCCCCCCTTCTTAAAGCTTCCTAATAGTATTGGAGGAACTATTATTTATTTACTAGTATAGATTTTGGAAAGGAAGTAAAATCTTTTATTAAATCCCTGAAATATGATTTAATAGTAGTAAATACGGATCAATCGAGTAGTTGAATTTTATAAGAAATATAAGGGGGTAAAAAGAGTAATTGAATTTTGTAAGGAAATGCCTTAATGAGGAAATCATTAGATAGATGATTTGAATATTTATTAAGGATTAAGAGACGCCAATTATTATTAGTATAGGTTTCTGGAATGTAGATTTCTTTTAACTAGCGTAAAGCAATCTCTAAATTGCTCTATCTAGACGATATACTAGTATAGTTCTAGCTTCTAAATTCGTTATCCTTTATATTATTAGGGAACTATTGACTTTGAAGGTATACCCTAGAGAAAATAATAATAAGGATCAATCTTTTACGCTCAGTAGTTTTATATTCCATAATAAATACCTAAATTGTTATATCGGTCGTTATTAAATATACCTTCTTCGTTAGGGTAATCCTAAGTATTTTATTATCCTTAGATTCTAATTTTTAAAGCCTATATTCATCTATATTCGATATATTAACTAGGATAATACCCTTATTACAAATCTGGGCTTCTAGAAGGTTAAAGAACCTTGTGAAAGTTTCTTGGGTAGAGCCTCTAATTCTCGCTGACTCGAGAGGGTTCGAAAGTTTAGTCTTAATAGAGGGATTCCTTGTTAGGAATCGATTTATCTATTGGGCGCCTAACTTATTATTGTTACCTCCTCTTTTTAATATCGACGTTACAAATCTAACTACTTAACAATAATTGGGAGTATAGCCAACCTTCTCCTTATTTAATATCCACTTGCAAATAAACCCCTCCTATACTAATAATAACCATTGCGTTGAGATTTTGGCGTTGCGCTTGGATGTAGTACCTCGCATGCGCTTGGATAAGGTGGACTGGGCAATACCGTATTGCTTCGCTGCAGATCGTTGGGATAAGCTGTTGTTGATAGTTTTAAGGGCATTGCTAATGAATTGTTCTTTTGCTGAATCTATTGCGATTGGTTTGAGTGCAATCGGCGTTGATTTGAGGAAGTTATAGTTGTTGATAGATTGAGGATATTGTTGTTGTTGTTGGGAAAATACGATGCGAGACGCGATCCGTTGTGGGGGGTGATCAATTGTGGGGTCACGATGTCTACTTCTCAAGGAGAGCGACCTTACTAATAAGTATAGCAATGATTATATCCCGGTCTTTGAATACTTTGTTGATAATTACAATAAATATATTAGCGTTAATTATATCTTATTTAATAAATTAGGTAAGTACGATAACTATAAGAGCGAAAGTAGGGTAATTAGCAAATTTAGAAGCAGTTTTAAGAATAATTTATTCGGTTAGGGTACTTAGGTCGGGGCTGCTATTGAGAGCCTTTAAAAAGTTATCGAAAAATTATTTGTTTATAGGGTCGATAATCGAGCCGATAGAAGAAATAGCAACGTTTACGTCGGTAACGGACGATATTGATTAATTCAATTAATATAAGAATAAATAATAATAATAATAATAGTCTTATTCCCTTTACTATATAACTATAGCGCCTTATTAGCATAGGGTCCCTCTCCAGTTCTTTGGAGGGGAAAACCGTACGGCGTTAAGCGCCGCCGGATAAAAACCTCCAACTCCATTTCGGTCGTAGGTTACCCACGCCGCTCCTACTTTGCTTATAGCTATAATAGTTCTTACCCACTACTATAGCGAACTAATTTCGTCTCTTCCTTTACTATATTATGCTAGCACTGGAATAATAAGAATAATAGGAATACAATTAGGGACGCTGCTTTCGTTCGCCGCTTCTCCGTCCCTACCCCTACTACTCCTTCTCCTTTTTTTCTTCTACTTTTCTATCCTATTTCACTATTTACCTTCCCTATTCCTCTACCTTACTATTTCTATTTATATTTACTTCCGCTCCGACCCTTTATTTCCTATCCTCTAATTTTACCCCTATTTATAGTAGCGTAAGGATTTATTCCTCTATTTATATAATCCTCCCTATAGTACCCCTTCCTAACTCCCTCCTTCTTCCTTTCTTTCTATTATAATATTATCTATAATGGCCTCCTCTAATTGTAACCGCCCTGGCCCGATCAACTTTACTTCTAACCTAGAGGTCTCCTCCTTAAAATATTCTCTAGGCCCTATATCCTCCCCTAATTTTACTATTCCGGCTTATTTAGAGCCTACGATATTTTCCTATATACTTCGCTATAATACAAATCTTAGGATCCTTCTGAATTAGGATATTTAACCCTTCTAATCTTCTTAATTTATATATCAACCTATTTAGCGCCGGTTATAAAATCCCCTATCTTTACTGTAAATTTTACTACGGTGCCGAACTACAATTAAAAGTTTAGTAATCCTCAAACTTTATGTAAAATCATTATTAGTAAAACTTATTTCGTCTCAACTTCTTATAAATCTTACAACCCTTTCCTTTTTATCCTCCCTTCTTTATTAGTATTTGTCCCAAAGTACGGATTTTTAAGTCGTAATTTATGATTTTATTACTAATAAATATATATTGAATACTCTAATTAGCTTCTATAATATATATAACGCTATTTAGTCCATAATTACTACCGTAATAATAGGTACTTAAGCTGGTTTCCATTACAAATTAAATGAATTCGTCTACGCCGCTTAATATTTTACTAAACGTATTGTGAGATCACCAACGAGATCAAGCGGTTGGATACGATTGATTGAGTGTGTGCTATGGACAAGAAGAGAGAAAGAGAGGGAGACTGGCGGAGTCTGGAAGGCTAGATGTGGTGCGGTCTGGGCAGGGCACAGAGTGGGGACTGGGCCCAGTGAATGCCGGGACCCACCAACACACCCCCATAGACTGGAAGAACGCCAAAACAGTGTCTAAACCTCTATACTATTTATATTGTGATATCTTTTATAGTATTGTTAATTTTTTTTTTTCAAGCCCAGGGAACTTTCTTCTGGACCATACCCATCAACTTAATAAATCTAACGTACTTATTTAGCTTCAACAGCTTCGTTAGACCGTTCGCTAGTATCTTATTGCCCGGCAAGTACTTAATTGTAAATACCTTCCTATCTACCTTTTAAATCAACCATTTATACTATATATCGACATATTTATTTCTAGCTGGGAGATTGGGGTTAAGAACCCGGTCTTTAGCGTTGTTACTATCCGTATAAAGAATCCTATTAATTTTTTAAAGGCCTAAATTTACACTTAAATCATTTAGCATGCTACTAACCTAATCGAAAGCTTTTGTTGTAGGAACTAGGTTGGTGAACTCTACCTTAATTATACTAGTTATAATAAAATCCTATTGTTTAATCTTCTAAAGGATAGGGCTATAGGTAAAGAATACGATATAGCCAACTATACTCTTCCTTAAAAGTATATTATCGATAAAGGAGGCGTCCGTACATGCGTGGAAGGATAGGGCTATCGACGGCGAGAGTATACCTCCCAATTTAATACTTAAGTCGGGGTACTTAGATAAATACCGCTATAAATACTTTATAATAATAAAATAACGGTCGGTTAGTTTCTTAATACCCTCTTATAGTTCATTAATAGTAAAGGAAATATTTAGCTGGGTGCTTATTAAGATCCAATTTAATAAGTTAATCTTTTTAGGGTAAAATTTAATTTCTTTTAGTAATATATCGTTACCCCTATAGATCTTATAGTCCGGTAGCTATAGTATTTTAACGTTATAGAATTTAGTTTTACTATTATTGAATTTAGCGATAACCAATTTAGTATATCGTCATTAAAATATAAAGACTATACGAATTTAGCGGTTCCTTACGATATTATATTTTAGGAATATACGTATTTATCCTAACTCTTTTAATTTAAAATAATTGGCCAGCTAGTCTTTAATTTAATTAACGACGGTTATAGTTAGTATAATAACGAGAAGGTTATTAACGTAGAGAACCAGTAGTGCTCTTAGTATTCTATTAGTAAGTAAGTAAGAGTTTGTAGAAATAGGGATAAATCCGGTTTCTTTAAATATTAGAATAAGGGTATTAAATTAGTAAAGTGGTAAACGTTTAAAATTATAAAGAGCCTTAGTAAGCTAGTAAATTACGTCTTTTTTATTGTAATTGGGAATAGGTTTTTTAAGCGCTATTAGTTATTTGATATAATATTGGGTATTGTTAGGAATAGAAGCGTTTAAGAAGGTAGTATTAAAATTGAATTAATAATACTCGTAATCGTTTGTAGTTATAATAACTAAGAATAGTCTAATATTAATAGAGTATACTACCGTTACGTAAATCTCTTATACCGCCCAATTACTTTATTCGAAATTATTATAAATTACCTATCTAATTTTAGCTTTCTAATCTTTAGTATTAATATTGTATTTCTCGTTATATACTTATTTTCTAAGTGGTACTTCTATATTTAGAGATTTGGGGGCTAAAGTATAGACTCCCCTATCCTCGAATACCTTAACTTACTTTTTTATTACGGGTAATTAGTATAATTTAAAGTTATTTTACTTTTATATAATTCGATAATTTTTGGGGATAAATTATTGAGTTTTACTAGTAGCGATAAGTATTATACTGTAATTTACTTTAGTAGTAGTAAGGTAGTATATAGGTATTATCCGTTTTACTAAACGACCCTTTACTATACTATAGAAATTATTAGGTAATTTTATTAAATTTTAAATAATATTACTATTACTATTTTTTACTTATTAAATATTGTATTTGAAGGTTAGTAGTTTAACCGTAGAACGACGAAGTCTACCTTTATTTACTTTCAAATTTACTGCCTATATATTAATCCTAGAGGGTTAGTTTCCTTGTTTTAGCTATATTTAAGTAGACGGATAATTTATAGGGTTTGATTAGTTTATTGTAGGCCCCGAATTCGAAATTAGAAGGCCCGAATTCGGGTTCGAAGGGTCCGAATTCGAAATTTACTATTCCGAATTCGTCTTCGATTATAATTATAATTTACTAACTCGCAATACTAGGGATAGGGTATATTATTGCGTACGAAAAGGGTTCGGTATATCTATCGGCGGTAATCGAACGGTTAAAACGGGTTATTAAAGATTATTAAGTAGTAGGGTGCCTAGAGTAGTATATATAGTTAATTTATTAGAACTATTATTGCGTCAATCGCGGGGTATAGGGTCTTCTTTATTAAGATCTTCAAAATTAAGAAGATTATTGTTATACTCAATAGTATTTCTAACTATAGATTCCGACGGCTGATACTATAATAGATCTAGCAATAAATACGTTAGTGAGGTTTCTAGTACTAGAGTCGGTGTCGGTGACAGGGATACTGGTAGCGCTATATTAACCAGTATATTAGGAAGAACTATTATAATTATTAGAGTAGTTAGGTTAATTAGAATAATTGTATTAATTAGAATAATTGTAATTAGAGCGGTTGAGGGTATTAGTATAACCTCTGGCGAGAGTAGTAGTATAATTGTTGTCTCCTACATCTTTTTGCCTTCTTCCTAGGGTTGTTCGATTGCTTTCTATGAATATAGTTGTGGAATTGTACTATCTACTTTGACCTAAATCTAGTAATTATTATTTATTATTTTATTGATTTTATTAATTGTTTAGTCTGAAAAGATAATGTAATATTCAATAATATTACCGTTACTATTATAGATTAAATTTTTATAGTTAATTAGATCCTCCTTAAGAAAGGTTACTACGTTAGTTCTAACAATTTCTCTAGTATAGGGATTCTAAATATATATAATATAATTATAGATATTATTAAAATTAATGAAATAGCCCTTCTAAACTCTAGTACGAAATTTGTCGCCTTGTAGTCGCTTTTCTAGTTTAATGAAGTAGTAAGCTGTATAAAAATAAAACTTTAAGTATTTAAAATATAGTTATTTAATTTCGTCCGGGAAATTGGCCGCTTTAATAAATAGTTCCTATAGGTTCTTACCTCTAATATTTACTTTAGAAGGTAAAAGGTTGAGTATTTTAATAACGTAGTCTACTATAAACGGCTATAAATACTCTAGGATATTAAAATCTATCATTAAAACTCTAGTTCATTATATAATAATAGTACTAATTCTCTTGATCTTTCTTTATATTTATAGGGTATAGGGTATTAATTTTAGAAATTCTACGCCCTTAGTACGTACCTAATTGACAATTTTATTACGTTAAAATTTTTTAGTATTGAAGCTAAACTTTGGACTGCTATTAAGACTAAATACCCTAATTTTGAGCCTACTGCTTTGAAGCTCAGCCTATTTTTTAAACTCTTTAATTCATACGAAGGCATTACCCTTATTAACTATAAACCTTGCCTAGTAGAAGCTAGTAATTTAATTGCTAAAATAGATTATATATTTGTAGCCTTTATAATTAAGGAGAGTGTAGGAGATAATATCGACGTGGATATAAGCTATTAATTAAGTTGTTACTTTATTGGCAATCTTAGGGATTATATTGTATATTTTTACTTTAATATAAGTTTTATAAAAATAATTTCAGGTATTACTTAGTTTAATACCGGTTATTTCGTAAGTTTTAAGAATTTAGTTTTTATTTACGTATATAAAATGGCGGTATATTATCAAATAATTGATTAAGGCTATTATAGCGTAGCGGATGTTTTGGGGAAAATCTGGCTGGGTAAATACTAGAACAATTAGAAGGCCGTTAATCTATTTATATTATATTATAACTTTACCGTATACTAAGATCTAATTAATCTTTATATCCTAAACTATACCGCTATTAAAAAGACCTCTTATTATTAATAGATTCGCTAGGGTAGAAGGATTATAAATACAATCTTTAATTCTAATTTTAATAGTTATATTATTCACAGTAGCTATAGTTAGTTCAACGGTGCTAATATAGTAGGTATAAATCGAGGTTCTATTACCGACCGTATAAATTATTAGATAAGGGAGTAATCATATATTTGTAAACTATTTAAAGTGGTTAAAGATATCACTTATATAACTAGAATTATAAGTAATTAAATTTCGAATACTATTTAATTATTAAAATTACCTCAAAGCCTATTAGACTTCAGCGGGATTATTATAAGTATATTAAGATTAAAATTGAGAAGAATCGATTAATTAACTATTTTAAATATAGTTAATACGTTTAATAGCATTGACTAGGGGCTCTAATAAAAATCTATACTACTATTACCTAAACTACTTAAACCTATAAATATTCTACCTCTATATAATAAAGTAGAATTAATAATAGTGGCGGGAATAATCAAATTAATTAATATATTATTAGCGAGAATACTAGTACCAACATTAATAGTAGCGGTTATATTTTTGACTAACATCTCCTTCTTAAACCTTTAAATATTAAGCGCCTTCTTAAGGAAGTAGACTTAATAGGCGTTTACTTATTTATTAACATAATAACTATAAAAAATATACTTTTAATTAATATAGATTTTTCTAGTATAATTAATATAGTTAATTCTCTTCTCGTCCTTCTTCTTATTAATTAAACTAATATTATTATTATTCTTATTAATATCATTATTAATTAACTTTTAAATATTAATATTAATACTAGTACGGGACTCGAGGTTACTAATATTGCCGAATTTAGCTAAGAAAATACTAATATCCAGTTCGTTAGTCTCTAAAACGGCTACCTAGTATCTAATATCAATAGGGTAAATAATCTTTATAGTATTATAAAGAAAAATAATTTTAAAATCCTTATTAATCTTGAATTTAACGTTTTTAATACGTTTATAGAATAAAGTATAATAAGTAAAGAAAGAAGTTATAGTATTAAAGTTAGTACGCTTAATAATTAAATATTCGGTAAAGACTTCGCTACAAACCTCGTTAATAATACAGGTAATATAAGACTAAATGAAATTATGTATAACCTTAGGGTCTCTACTAATTCTATCCTATCTATTAACAATCAAAATCGTAATAACGGCGGGGGTTTTAAGAGTAGAGAAGAGAATTTTATTAGCATTAGTACGTCTAATCTACTAGGTATCATACTTCTCAGGATCCGTTACTTTATCGGGTTTTAGGACTATCTCAAAAATATACTTAATAAATTAAAAGTAATTAAACTCGGCTATAAATCCCTAATACTAATCGACGATATTCTAATTACTGAAAAGGGGAATTAGCGATGAGTTGGTGGTCGTGGTTGGTATGGGAGGGTTCGACATATTGGCGATTGTCAAATCGAAATCGCGTGTCTAAAAGAGAAAAGGGGTCACAGTAGGAGTCGCTAGACTAGCCACTAATTGATTTAATAATGGAATCGCTAATTCGATAATGGATTTAATAAAACCAATAGTTGGTTCGATAGATAAATTAATAATTGATTCGATAGATGAATTAATAATTAATTCAATAGAGGGGTCGTTGAATAACAAATGTTGGCGAGAATCTTTATATAGCGAGGCTGGCTTACGGGCGAGCTGGCGAATCGTCAAACAGACGAAGGTCGCGATGGCTTATTGACCCGGTGCTGCAGCGCCTTAATAAAAACGAAGCTAGCGATACGCTTGAAGATGCGATCACAGGGAAGGTTTGAGAGGGCTTATAACCTATGAGATTACTAACGACATTAAGCGGTTGGATACGATTGATTGAGTGTGTGCTATAGATAAGAAGAGAGAAAGAGAGGGAGACTGGCGGAGTCTGGAAGGCTAGATGTGGTGCGGTCTGGGCAGGGCACAGAGTGGGGACTGGGCCCAGTGAATGCCGGGACCCACCAACACGTATCTATACTCGTTTAATATAAAAAAACCTCCTATATAATATTATAAGCTTCCCTTATACTCCGCGTCATAATACCACTACCTTTCAATAGAAAGGATACTATATACTATATATAAAGGATATTCTCTATAGCCGCGCTCCCTCCGGCCCTAATATTAGTAGTACAAGAAACCCGGCACATATTACTTCCAATTCTAATAGTAATACGGTTATTCCTATACGTATTATATTCGGTAACAATATTACTACTCCTACTTATATAGTCTCTACTTCCGGTAATAGTAGTATTATTCCTAGTAATCTTATAACCGTTAATACCCCTAATTGCCCTATCCTATTTAATAATTAGGTTTAATAGTATCATACCATTACTATCAATTAGATTTAAATAATAAAACTCTTCAGAGAATTTATTAAGCGTAATTAGTATATTAAATAAATAAATAGTACTCTAATCTTTACTATATTTCAAAGACTGCGTATAAATAATATAATTATTTCCTCCCCCTTGTTGATTCTTTCATTCTAATATTATTAATAATTCATTTTCTTTTTAAGAGTACTTCGCAAATGCTTTATACTATTCCTCCTCTAATTCAATTATTAAATAGTACTCTTTCAACCTCCCCAGCCTCAAGACTCATAATAGAATTCTCTCGACTTTAAATCTATTACTTAAATAATTTTAGAATTCTGCTTTTATTAACAGCTAATTTTCAATTTTCATTTAAAAAAAAACCTTCTATATTAAAACAATTCAAAATAATATAGACCAAAGTCTCCTTTTCTAGCCCGTAGGCGTAGATGGGTATTTAGACGCCTAGGACCTTTTTCCGAAACAGGAAGGCCCGGAGTCCTATAACCTCCGTTCTAACTTAAACTAGGAGGGAACTCTTTACCTTCATTAATAAATATAATTCATTACTATCGTCCTTCAATATTCGAATTTTCTTTCTTTTCTTTTCTTTTTTCCTACTAACTATATATCGTCGAATTACTTTACTACTAAATTTGAAGGTAAGGTTAGTAATAGTCAATTTATGCTATTAATTCAATTCAATTACAGCTACTATTAACTAATAATTATAATACAGTACCTACTCTCTGTTTATTATATCTTCCAACTATTTCTTTCAGTCGGTCGCTATAAATTCCAGGATTTATAATAATAGTAGTAGTGTCCCTAATTCCAAAGGGGGATTGGCCGCAATTATTAACAATTTCTCTATTAGTACCTACACTTCAACCTACCTAATTTTAATTATACTACTCTTCAATTTATTAATATGTATTTAACTTTTAATCTATTATATTTGAATATAACTAGTTAATCACGCTACTATACTTCGGACGAACCTTATCTAATCTATATAAGCGAACCTTTCTTTATAAGCTTGTATTCTTTTATTAGGGTAAGAGTGAAACGGTAAATAAAAGGTTTCTATTTTTAAGTTCTATATTAATATGATTTTATACGCCCTAATTATACTTTTCAAGTATTTAATTCAGTATTTTACCAACCTAATTACAATCCCTCATATTTTACTATAGACTTTAATCGGTCAATAGAATATTAAGGCTCTATATATAATAATACTACGAGTATATTTAATCTATAATTCCCCTACCCGAATAAAGGAATAACCCTAAAATCTTACTACTAACTTTATAAAGATATTTGTCTAAATCTTTATTTTCTATTTTACAATATCCGTATAAATTTAGTAATTAAATTCATAATCTAATTGAATTCTTAGGAATCTTATTTATTCGATTAATTAAAGTATTCTGTTCCTAAATTAGAGAGTTTCCGTCCTTAGTACCCTTGTTTATATAACATATATTAAGTCTCTTTTATTTACTTTAAATTCTATACTTCCTATCCTAATTTATTCTAAATATATTTCCTATACTACTTATAAAGTCCGGTAATTCTCTTTAATAGTACCCGCTACTACGATAATATTAGTATTATCTATGAAGCCGACTATAATTATATTTGGGATTATTACCAATTTCCAATATAATGGAGTAATAAAAAGAATAAAAAGGATAAGTAGAGGGGGGAGCCTTAGAATTTATTTACTATAATAATATAGGGGCGGAATATTCTATCGTCAAAGAAGGGAGCGCCTCTTCTACTTATAACGAAGCTTGCTACCTGTTTAATAATCTACGTTGGGGATTATATTTCCTATTAAGTATATAAAAACTACTTGTGTTTAATTCTATCGAATATACCCTTCAGATTGAGGAGTATGAAAAATATTATAGCCCCGAATTTCTAGGCCGTATAGACCGCATTAACAATTACCCAAACTATATACTCTACTGAACAGCGTAAATCTAGAAAGACTGCCGAAACCGGAAACGCCGATTTCTAGTCGAGGAGTGCTCCAAAACGAAAACCAATAACGGAAAACGACTTAAGAGGGTCGTTTACGTCCTTCACAATATCCTATAACGAACGTACCAATAGTATTATGTTATTATTACTAATAACTATTGATAATAATACTCGTAAGTTTGAAAATAATGTTTGTAACCCGTTCGCGGAAATTTTAATATATAACAACTCTAAAGCTATATTTACTATAAAAATTTCAGAAAAAATCGAAAAAGATAATGAAATATTAAAGATATTTATTATTAAAGCAAGTAAGTCCGCGGATTATAATACCGTTTCGACCGAAGACCGACGCTAAATTCGAAAACTATCTTTAAATTCGTAAAGGTATATATTAGAAAAAGTAAATCCTTATAACCCGAGGCTAATAAGGTTAGAACCGACTAATTCATTACTGAGAAGGATTTCGATAATTTAAAGAAGGATATTTTAGAGGAGATTAAAAAGGGCGCCTAGGAGGTACCGAAATATTAGGCCGATATTATAACGAAAGCCGTCCCAAATAAGATCGGTATTACCCTTCAATAATTACCTATTATTATTACTAAGAAGTTTATTCCTTCTAATTTTGAATTGTAGTTTATAATTAAAGGAGCGATAATTACCGCCGAATTTATAAATTATTCGAATGAAGATATAAGGATAACCCTAACTATAAATTTAAGAAAGAAGAGACTTAGTCTAATAGTCGGTATAATTATCAGAATATTAATAACGGAAGATTACATTATTATATTTAACGAATTGATATACAATTAATATTAATAAAATTAAATATAAGTTAAAAAAAATTGGTCTAAATACTTTTAATATTATGAATACTATGAATATCCTAAGCTTCGTCGCCGGCAGAAGAGGTTCCCTCTTCTTCATCGACGAGACATCCCGCCCCTACGCTATTACCGTAGGTGCACCCCAAGGCTCCCCCCTCTCCCCTATTCTATTCATTCTCTTTATTACCCTATTATATTAAAAGTTGGCTATAATCCCGAATGCAATTACAATCGACTTCGCAGATGATACTAATATCGTTGCAGTAGCGCGTACTATAGAAGAGAATTACTAGAGCCTATAAGCAGCGTAGGAAATATATTCGGAATAAGTAGGAACGAGAGGTATGGAATTCGAAGCGAATAAAACGGAACTAATATATTTTACGCGGACGAGGGTACTAAGGACAGAAACTCTCTAATTCGGGAACGTAGTATTTCGACTAATAGAATTTACGAAATTCCTAAGGGTTTAGCTAGATTGTAAATTCAATTACCGGATTTATACGGAAGCGGTGAAATAGAAAATAAAAACTTAAATAATTATAATTACTAGGCTAATAGCGAAAATATAGGGTTATCTCTTTATTTAGGTGAAGGAAATATATATTAAATATATTTGTAGTATTATTATATATAGAATTCTAATATTCTATTAACCGACTAGAGTCTATAAGAAATTAAAAGGCATGGTAATTAGGTTAGTAAAATATTATATTAAATATTTAAAGATCATTACCGGGGTATATAAAGTTATATTAATATGAAATTTAAAAATAGAAACCTTCTATTTACTATTCGACCTCTACTATAATAAAAGGGTCCGAACTTTTAAAAAGAGGTTTGTTAGGACGGATTAAATTAGATTCGTCCGGGGGACTATAGCCTAGGTTATTAATTGTATTTAGACCCAACAGGCTAGAGGTTAAATATTTATTGATAAATTAGAAAGTAGTATAATGAAAGTTCGGTAAATTAAAGCGTAGGTACCGACGGAGAAGTTATTAGTAATAGTAGCCGGTCCCCCCCTGGAATTAGAGTCTCTACTACTATTATTATTAATCTTGGGACCGATAGCCGCTAATTAAAAGGAATAATTAGAGGATATAACGAATTAGAAATAAATATCATACTATAATTATTATTTAATAATAATAGTAATTAACTTAAATCGCTAGTATAAATTCATTATTGCTGACTTTACCTTTGAATTTGGTAGAGAAGTTATTTAAGAATATATAGTTGGTATAAAGAAGGAAAATGGAAAATGATGGATATTAGAGGAAGAAAACGATGAGCCGTACTTATTAACTAAAATAAAGTTCCCTCCTAATTTAAGTTAGGATAAAAATTATTAGCCTTTAGGCTTTCTTCTATTGGAAGAGAATATTAGATATTTTAATACCTATCTACGTATATAGATTCGAGAAGGAGACCTTCGCTTATATAGTTCTAAATTATTTTAATATGGATATTCTTTTGCAGTCGGACCCTAAAAATTAATTAACTATAAAAAATGAATTTCAACAATATTGAAATAATATAATCAAAGTTAAGAGGATTCTATTTTGAAAATTCAAGTTAGAGAAATTAAAAGAATATAATTTAGTAATTGAATTCGAAGAGAAGTAATGTCAAGAATTTATAAAATACTCCTAAGAAAGGGAAAAAAAATTTTATAATATTAGAATAATTAAATATAGGAACGAGGAAGGGATAATCATATTAACTATAGGTGCTACTTAAACTATAATTATAATAAAAACCGAGATACTACTTAACGAAGCGTTTACCTATATTTAAAAAGTTATTCGAATAGCGCTATTATACGGGTTTAATTCGCAATAACCTTATAACGCTACTAAATCCAATCCTTATTTATAGTAGAATAGTTAGGAATATCGACGGCCATTAAACGACTAAGGGAAGATTCATTATTATTAGTACCGGAAATTATATAAGTAGGAATAGTATTATTATTAGTCTTATACACGCTAACTATTTATATAGTTCGCCCTGTGGGCATACGGTACTGCTTCGTTCGTAATCGGTGGGAAAAACCGTGCTGTGATAGCCGGATGAAAACCCTCTGCTTCGCTATCGCTACAGCGCCGTATTAGCTCTATACTGTCCCGTTTTCCTTCCTCTCGGTATAACCTTACTATTATAACCGAGGTTATAAACTTTTATTGTATATGTAATCGACCCTACCCCGATTAATCGCCGCCCTCCTTCCGTTTTTCCACTATTACTTCCTTATAATTAGTAGCCTTTTATCCTATTTTTCCTTAATTATATTATTCCGGGCCGCTTAAATTATTTATAAAGGAAATTTCAATCCGGCTCTCGTTTTCCTTCCCTCTTTCCTTTTTTATATTATATTATTACTTCTACTATATTGTATCTATATTTCAATCGAATCTACTATTATCCTATATCTATATTTAATCCAACCTAATATTACTACTATTATATTATACTGCGTAAGAAACCTCTTAGCGCCGTGAAGAAGACGTTTACTTCGAAGGTATTGGAGGTTGCGGCCCCCCCTAATAAATTGGAAGGTAAGGTTATAGCGGAGGTTATAGTAATTAATACCGGCCTTGCTAGTTCGTTTTATAATAATACTCCGGTTAAGCCTATTACTTTCGAAAAGGTTAGAAAATATTTATTAAAGGAGATATAAGAGAAGAAGGGCGTTACTATAGGATACTTCTAACCTCCCGAATCTTATAAATAATATAACTCCTATATTTATAATTTGTAATATATTTTTTTTATAATTTATAATAATTTAGCCGGCTTCTAATTTACTTTTAATTAGGCCTAATATTTTTAAAATCCTTATAAATCTCCATTTAGTTTTTATAATATCCTTATATTTAATTTTTAAAGTAATTCGCCCTAATGTCCTTTATTGTAAATATTGGTTGTAAAAGAGGATTAAGGAGTATTCGAACGTTGAATTTACTCCTCTAATATATATTTTTATTAAGTCCGCTATAGTATTACATAATTATAATACGGCCTAAGGTAATTTTAAAATTTTCGTTGGTAGGGTATAGGTTATACTTATTATATAAATTTTAGCGGACTGTATTAGTACTAATCCTTCATTTATCGGCAATTATCCGGCCTTAGATTTTATTACAGTAATTAAATTTCTATTAAAGAAGAGGAAGTTTATCTACATTCCTATCGATACTTCTACAGATTTTACTCTACTCCGCAACGATATTATTATAATTCGTCTTTATATTATAAGGGTTAAGGAAATTGTCCGTACTCTTTCTAATAAGGTTAATTTAATTATTATTAATATTAAACGTATTAGTAAGGGTATAATAACAATCCGTACTAAATAGAATAATTTTAATAATTACCTTTCTATTATAAGTATTTTACAATATCTTTGTATTGGCCCTATTACTAATTCCTTTTATAAAATTTTTTGGTATTAAGTAGATTATTTATAATATTTATAATTGTATTTTGAGTATAGGTTCGGTCGACGATACTATTTTTATTCGGCCTTATTACAATATAAAGATAGTATTTAATAACATTCCTCCTAAGGCCGACAAGGGGAATTTTAGTATAAAGGATAAACTTTCTAGTAAGGAGGGTAAAGTTAGCGATAATGCTAATATAGTGTTGGTCGTCGGTAATGCGGAGTAGTTAGTACCCTATTATCCTTCCGGTTTACGTATAATTTAATTTTTTTCTGGGGTTATTATTTTTATATTTAGTATATATTTAGTCGGTTTCCTATCGGTTCCGATGCAATCCCGTTCCGGTTAAGTAGTTTTTAATTTCGGCTGGGTTTCTTATATATATAATTAAATTATTTTAATTTATACTTCCTAATATTTTTTCTATTTCCCTTGCTCTTTTAATTTTAGTTATTAATTCATATTTTTATAACCTTCCTAACCGTAGGGCCTATTGTAGAATTTATTTAATATTTATTTCGAGTTTGTTATAGAGTTCTTCTTTATTGATTGGTTATATAAAGGTGTTTTTGCTTTATAATTAGGTCTATTCCATTTCCCGGTATTTTAGTATAAGGTGTTCGAATGTTTTTTTCTTTATATTGTATTAGTAGTATAGTATTATTACTTCTAGAACTTTTCTTTCGAATAGAAATACCTATAGGCCTATTTTCCCGGTTTTTACTTATATTAGCAGGGAGTTTATAACCTTCAATAAATAATATAACATAGGATTTTCGTCCGTATTAGGCTATATGTAGTACTATAGTATAATTCTATTAAATTATGTACGCACTTTTATAATATTTAAGCGTTTCCTCTTCCTTATTATTTCGGCGACCTTTATATACTATTTTACTATTTATTTTCTTCTTATCGCCTCTTCTAACTACTTTTCCCTCTCCTCCGGTATAAATTCTTTTACCTCCCCTTATAATACTAATATATTTTTAATTAGGGTTTATTATACGGTCTATTCGGCTTTTACTCTACTATTAATCAGCGCGAGATATAATAATTATTATACTCTTTAACTCCGGATTTCGGCTGCTATTTATATTAGTGTACCCCGTACGAAGGCTATTACTAGGGAGTACGCTAAATGTTCTTTAAATATCCGGACTCTTTTATTAAAATAAAGGTCGAAGGGAGGGTAAAAAGTTTCTATTTCGAGGCTAAAGGTTAATATTATTTTGTACGTACCGGATATTACCTATAGGCATTTATTTTAGATTATAATTAAATTGCGTACTAATTTATATAATTCTCCTATCGGTTTTATTAGGGTATAGTAGGTTAATGCGCTATAGGTTACCGCTATTCGGATTACTTTAGTATAAACTTCTTATACGTATACGAGGCTATATCCTTACGTCTTTACTGCAATCTATATTAGGGCGAATACTTACGTTAATATTTTCTTCTTTATTATTTGGAGGTATATTTTATAAGTAAATTTGCGGTTGAACTATATATTTAAAAACCTTACCGATTCTATAGGTATTAATTAGTAGCCTCTTAGGTCTACTATTTCCTACTTTAATTAACGTATTTATATAAAATAAATAAGTTCCGACTTTACCACTTCAAATTTTATTCTTCTTTTTATTACCTATTTATAGTAGATCTTCTATATAGCTACAAGTTTTTTATAATTCTTCTATATTAATTTTAAGAAGGTAAGGATATTAGTATTATTAATAAATCCTATTATTATAATACCTTTAAACCTTTTTAATACTTTATATAATATAGTTGTAAAGAGGAGGAATGAATTAGGGAGAGGGGGGATTCTTATAATACCCCTACGGCTATATAGAATTCCTTTAATATTACCCTGTCGAAATAGAAGCTATTTATTCTATCCAATAAGAAATTTATAATTTAGTATAAGAATTATATTAATAATCCTTTTTCTTAGAACGTATATAGGAGCTACCTATAATTTACATAATTAAATACCCCCTTAAGGTCGAAGAGGAGTAGCGATATAATTATTCCTAATTCTTAAACTATATATACTATTTCTATTAGTACTTTTATTACGAATTCTATTAACCTTCCTTTCCGGTTCCCTGTCTAACGCTCGGGTAGGAGCCTATATTCTTACATTATAAATACGAACCGTTCTATAAATATAATTTCTAATACCTTCCCTATATAATTTAGTAGTACAATAAGCCTTTATACACTTACGGTCTTTTATTGTACTACTATTTTACCAGGGTTTTTTAGGATTATTATTTTAGTATATCGCTATTACACTAGAAATAACCCAAATATAAAACTCCCCGTTATTACTACGGTTAATACTTCTACTAACTTCCGCCCGCACGTTTTAAAAAGTTTATTAGAAATTTAATTACTTCCTAATACCTTATTAAATATTATACACCGTAGCGTTCTTATTACATCATCGGTACTAATTATATAATTTATTATTAATTAAGACTCCCTTTCTATATACCAATCCAGTAAGTAGCCTATTAACATATCGACCGCTAGGAAGAACCTCTCCGCTAAAACTTCAACCTTATCCTTATAATTTTTTAACTCTTTATTATCTCCTTTACAGTATAGCACTAGTATTTTAAGTAATTCTAACAGTAAGTAATTACGAATCCTTCCCTATTATTCTAATATTTATAGCCTTTTCGAATCTCTCGATATATTTTTTATAAATATACGCTATTTCTTCATTTACACGAACTATATAGCCTTATTCTATTTCTATTTTACTTCGTCCAATTTCTATCTCCTTATTAGTATCCTTCTTAATCTCTAAGCGTAGGCTATCCTCTTTATATACTTAACCGCCTCCTTTATTGAAACGTACTTCAACTATTCAGAGGTGGATGACATTCACTATCTCAAAGGGGCTCATTCATAACCCGCATCCACCGAACGGACTGTTGAGGGACGGTTCGTTTATAACCAGACTCCCGTACAAAACTTCTCTATACTCTAATTAGTCAAATACGTAGCACGGTCCTACAATTAATTAAGGCATCTTACTAAGCCTATTTTTAATTAATTAACTCGCTCATAGTATTTCTAACAGTCTTCGATAGGATGTACTAGGTCTTTCTATTTCTAAATAACGGATTAGCTAACGGGTCTAGCAGACGGCTAACACATATACAAATACCTAACACCCACACTAGCCAACCGTTCACATTACAACTAAAACCTCCCGCTATTCAACTTCGACTTTTAACCTTCTACCCAATACCAATATTATTACTATAATTCAATCTTTATTACTTTACTTACCGCTAAATAAATTATTCTAACGTTTATAAACGCGTATTACCCAAAGGTAGAAATTTTCTATTCCAGTAAATAACCGGCAGGCGAACCGACTAGCGACCGACCGGTAAAACAACCCGCGTAGGGTATAAGAATCTCACCTCCCCCCAATCTCGAATTTCAAATTCTCTCCTCTACTTATTACCAATCTAAAATTCTACCCTCGAAAGAAAGGTAACGAAAACCCACAATTAGGTATTACCCTAAATTTAATAATAAATATAAATCCCAATTTTCTAAATCAATACTTTACCTTAAATTCGTAGTATTAACCCTCGTAAGACTATTAAAGCTAATAATAAACCAATTACTCTAGAACTAATCGAAATTTATATTTATAACGAAATAAATTATTACATTTTTAAATTCTAAAACGACCAGATTATTTCAATATATGTATAAACTACTAGATAGACTATTCTACTAATTACTAATCTACAACTCTACCCTCGAAAGAAAGGCAATAAAAACCTACAACTAGGTATTACCTTAAATTCAATAGTAGATATAGATCCCAACTTTCTAAATCCCGTCTATTAAACGAAGTTAGTTCTCCCCTTCTTATTTATTTACTTATTATTACTAACCTATTATCGTAAGTACGGAAGATTTTCTTTTCTATCTAGGGGTTTCTATTCTCAATATTTCCTTCTATCTAAAAGTTTCTTTCTTTCTAGGGGTTTCTTTCCTTTCATTATTATAAATGTACCTACCAGATATTGCAAAACATATTATTAATACAAGTCCAACCCCGAGTTTGCTAATAAGCGAGATCCTACCAAGTTTGTGTAGAATTACAGAGAATACCGTAACAAACAAACGGAGGTAAATATCCATCAGGTCATTTATTACTGTCCCTAGCGTTCCCTTTGTTAGCCAACCGGTGTTGTCCGCTTAACAGTAAATCCTTCAAAATACGTAAATCCTACCAATAGAATCCCAGGACGCCGCATCGTCCCACCACCTGCGGGTGAATAGGATGCCCAGCAATAGGTAATACCACGATCCGAGCCGCGGGGGGTTGCGGGTGCGACTCGGGCAGCATCGGTTGGCTGGCCCATTGAACAACTAACATTCCATCATCTCTGCCCAATAGTCACCTACCGCAATCCGTACGCGGCAGAGGACTCGCCGAAAGCCTTCGGCACAAGCTACGCCACTTTCCTCGCAAGGGTCCAGAACCTAAAGAACGAGGGATACACACACATTCAGGTGCTAAGAGGAGGAGGGTACCAGGGGGTGAGGGTTGCCCGAACAGAAACACCGGACCCGGACGACGAACCACTGCCATACGCGGAAGTGTTCGGCTTGCCGGGGTCAGGGGGCCTGGAATAGGATAAAGTGGTAACACTTTGGAAGGAATAGGGTTTTTCCAGCCCACGGCCAGAGAACCTGGCTTACGAGGCTTTTTCCCCGTATTTACGTACCTATGCCCAGTCACCGTCGCGGGCACGGCCCATTATCTAGTTATAGGTAGAACTTAGCCGAAAAATGCATTCATTCATTCATTCATTCATTCATTCCATCATCAACAGGCTACTCGCCGCAAAAAGAGAGATGCTACCGAGCTATCCCCTCCTCCCAACCGACCACAACCGGCACAGCGACCGGTACAACAACCGCTACAACAACCAGTACAACAACCGCCAACTCCTCCCCAATTGAGACCGTTACTACCTCGACCTCAATATGAATATCGTGAGGAAGAATTCGATGAGCTGCCAGAGCGAGAACCTCAGCCATTTCTGCCTATAGCACCACCGATAGCACTACCACCGATGGCACCCCCTATGCCAATGCCGCGTCAAAGACCCCTAGCCCCGGCCCCGGCACTTGCCCCAGCACTAGTCCCAACACCGGCACTACCTCAGCCAGCACAACAATCTCGCAGAATCATTAATATTAATAGATAGCTTTAAGATCGAAACCGCATTATACGTTCAATCACTCCTTTTTTTCCTACAGGCAAGAATTCACAAATATATCTAACATAATAAATACCTCAAATTATAAATATAGTTAATTAGACTTTGCACAGGACTCTCCTAATACTACTGTAGCCCACCGCCAAATTAACCAAATTCGGTATAATCATCGTCATCGTCGTCGTAACGGCCAACCAATCTCAATTACTCCTTCCCTCAACAATCAAAGACAATATAATAGGGAATCCCTCCCCGCACCCACCCCATTCCCTACAGGTACCCAGTCCTACCTAGAAAAGCGGGACTGCAGTTGGATGACACTTGACATTGAAAACCCCGTTTTTACCCGCTAAATTTCGTCTTTCAAATGCATGTAACATCCCCTTAACTTAATTGTTTTTTTCACTCTTTTTTATACGGCTATTTGTACCCCTTTTATACTACTTATTTGTAGTTATTTATATATTATATACTAGTACCTACGATGCTTAATACCCTAACGTATGGAATTTTATTTAAATTAATTGATTTTAATTATTTTTAATTGTTAATAATTAATTTAGATACCCGGTAATATCCTTCCGATTATATAACCGACTATGTAATTAACTATTTAATATTATTATTATTATGATTTAAATATTTTATTAATTACCTTCGCTAGTGAGGTATCTTTCGACTACGATATTGAATAGGAAGTGCTTATTAACGACCCTATTTTTAACCTCCCTCTCTAATCCTTATTAGATTATACTTATTTTAAAATTATTAAAATGTATTATTATTACTGTTTTAGCGTTTTAATTTAGCGAAGTTATAAATGTAATAATTTATAAGTGTTAGAGATATATAGTAAGCGATAGAAGATAGTCCTACGATATAACTATACCGAATATTAAGAATACCCTAACAATAACCCCTATAAAAAGTAATAGATTATATTACGAAAGATTATACGAGACTATCCCTTCCGGATAGTATTATTAAATTTGAAAATTAATAATTATAATTAGATTATTAGAGCAATGGATTGTATATATTGTAGGCATCCCCCTTCTTAAAATCTTTTTGTATATATAATATTTTAAAGTTAGGGTACTAATATTGATACGTAGGAGGATATTATAGGTTTCTTTAATTAATAGGATTTATTAATACAGTTTATTTATACTATTATTCGATAGTGCTATCTTAAGTTTTATTTTACGTATAAAGATTTCGAGAATATACGATAGATATTGCATTCTAATAATAGGGACGGCTATATAAATATTTAAACCTTTATTAAGAAGTTTAACAACGATAAGTCGATTAGGTTTAAGAGATTTGAGTTTGATTACTATAGAGACGAGGAGGAGGAGGAGGAGGAGGAGGGAATTATATTACGTTATGCTCTTTAATTAACCCGCGTTTAAAAGAGGATATAGTAGCGATACTTTTATATTCTTTTATTTAATATTATATATAAGACTAACCGTTACTATGCCCTATTAGTATAGGGGGTAATATTTATACCTAAAAAGACCTCTATACTAGTTTTTTAAGTAGTAATTAATAACGAGAGGGAGGAGGGATTTATATAATTAATTAAGAGAGTTGAGAAGGTAATTAAAGAGTTAGGAATCCTACCGCTATGGGTTATTATTATTAATAGAGATTCCTAATTAATTAGTACGATTAATTGTATCTTCCTAGATGCTTAGCGGTAGTATTGTATATAGTATATTAATTGTAATATTATTGATTATTTTAAAAAGGATTGGGTCTTTATGGTTGTTAGTGATGGAGAGGATATTATTGTTAATAATAACGCTATTAATTATAGAGACGAGAGTAATAGTGAGGGGTCTAATAGCGGAGAGTCTAGTAATGAGAGTTCTATTTTATTATTATTGCGGTCTCTTAGAAGCGAGGTAATTATAGTTGATCAGGGAAATATAAATAACTTTTAGCGACTATATTAATTATATTAAAAGGTTAGGACGGCCAAGTGAATTTGGTCTGGCTTGGGACCGCTGCCTACTAAGGTTACTAATATTAGATTAGCGCTATTTTATTTATAGTAGTATATAATTTACGCTACTTTTGTATTGGATTTTGAAGTTGCTTGGTTTTTATTTTATTATTAATTTGAAGGAGTTTAGGAGGTTGTTATTAAATAGATTAGATTTAATTTTATATTTTATAAAATAGAGTAGGTAGGCTGCTATATAAGGAATTACTTTAATTATAGTTAATATATTATATCGTTAAATAAATTTAATAATAGTTTATTAAAATTATTTAACCTCTCGGCTTATAGCGGTCTTGTTGAGTTTTATAAGGTTTATAGTATTTATATATTTAATTATTATATATAATTTAAGGAAAAGATGAGTATTGTTATTTTACGAGTACGGGTTAGATAGGTTAGTAATAAGTGGATAGGTACGACTCTGTTGGAGTTAATTACTTAGGGGTTGGATTTAATTGAGAGGTAATATTATTAGTTGAAAGCGAGCCTCCTTACCCCTAGATAGCTAGTCGGTATAGATCTGGGACTTTGCTTATATAGTTTCCGTACCTAGTATAATCTCCCTTATGCTTATAAAATAGAGGTTATCTTTAACGAGGATAGGGAAGGTGGCGTCCTAATAGATAAAGAAAATATTTATCTGTTTTAGCACCTTCGTTAATGATGTGTAAGTATTAATTAACCTTATTTTGTAATTGAAGCTTCCCTATACTAATATATATTATAGGATATAGTAGATAGATATTTATAATTTCGCTTAGTAGTTTAGGGAGTCCCTAAGGGTCGCCCCTCTAAATAGGGTGGCCCGTTTAGCGATAAGGCTATCTTACTCGTACCTACTACCTAGAGTAAGTAGGCTAGTATTGGTAGAAAATCTAAGAATATTGTACTTATACAAGCTTTAGTACGGTGTAATGATTCCTAGTATGAATTGGGACCTAGTATTAAGGAGATGGATGTTGGTGACGCCCGTGTTCGTGTTTAGAGTGAGGTGTGTAGTTGTATTGAGGTAGTAGATGATGGGGATGAGGATGATGAGTTGGGGAGATATTGGGAGGCGAGGGTAAGAGAGAAGGTAAGAGAGGAGGCGAGATATGAGGTAGCTATTGAGATATTGTCAACTTTCTCCCTCTTTGAGATAGAGTTTATAGAGCTGTTAGATGTTAGTATTTAGAATAGTCTATAATAATTCAATACTATAAAAAGTATTAATAGATTATTATAATGACCGTTTCAATAAGTTGGGTAGGGATGGCTGTCTTGTGCCATGTTTGGAGATATTAAAAAACTCGAAATTACTAACAAAGACGGCCGGTATTATATGTCAGCTGTCATCTGGTGGGACTGGGTACCTGTAGGGAATGGGGTGGGTGCGGGGAGGGAAGCCCATATAATACTAACATTTACAACATAGATAACAATATAGAAAATAACAATCTCAACCTTGGCTAGAACTATAATCTAAATTTAAATCCAAATTTAAATCCAGACCCAAACGACTATTTCTTTTGCCTACTATATAATATTGCCCGGGCTATAGCAAACAAACATCTCGAATTTAGCTTTTATAAATATTGCTAGCTAGGTGCACTATATAGTAATATCGACCTCGAGAATAAGTTCTATATACGTTATCGAAGGGTATTTATATAGGGGTTATTCTTTGATATCGACGATAATAAAGAAAAGGAATATTGTAATTTATATTGTCGTAATCCCTCTCCACCTTTCGATAACTATAGACCACTATTACCCCATCCTCTAATATAATGTTGGGTATATTGTACTCCTATTCTACAAAATATTCCACCCGATTTTAAATAACCCGTACTACTTTCCCCGCTACAATTTCGACGATTTCCTAGATTTGCCGGTATTGAATTTAAATGGGACCCGCTATATTAAGGACCTTAAGACCTCCCTATAAAAACTATTCCTAATATTGACTTCAATATAATTAAAATATTTAAGATAGTTTAAAGAGAAGATAACCTAGAAAAATATCCCCGGTATAAATAAAGATAGTTTGAGATGTATATTATTAATAATTATTATTGTATATATTACAATTGTAACGATTAAAGAATTAATGGGGATCCTTATTATTTTAGTAATAAAAATAACTTTAATTTCGGTAATATACCCAACTTTCTTCCAAAACTCAATTAAATCGAAGAATAATTTATTGTACGGGTATATATTTATATTAATATATAGGTTATTAAAGGTTCCTAGTATAAATATTCCGGTCACATTATCAATTTCCTCCGTAATATTAGTTATATTTATTACTAATTACTTTTATTACTTTGGGACTTCGATATTATAATTCTTCGGCCTCGTAAAATTAGAAATAAACCCTATATCGCCCGACGAATAAAATAGGTTATAATAGTTAACCTAAATAAGTTTTGTATTTGGTTTAACTACTTAAAAGCTAGTTACTTTAGATACTAAGATATTAAAATTATCGAGGTCCGGTTCTAAGAATTAGTAGTACTTCCTAACGGTAATATATATAATGATTTAATAGTCTATAGGATCGACCCTGATAATTTCCCGGATAATTAGGATTTTAATTTTAAAGAAGAAGAAAATGAAAATAATAATACTTTTTAGCTAAAGGTCGTAGTATTTCCTAATTTTATAGCCAATTAGGTAGATATAGAGTAATTTTATTAATAATTAGGGGGAGAACAATCTGCTTAAAGCCCGGGTAATATACTAATTCGACCCGCCCCCGGCTAATACCCTCTAGCTTAACCTTTTATTAAACCTGGCCTATTATGGAACACCCTAATAAGGGAATAGAATAGATTTTAATGTATCCTATTATTAATATTCCTAATTTTCTATTCCAATAGAAAAACCGACTTTATTAAACCCTATATATAATCAACCGACTTCGATGAATATATTAAATATATATTTAAATAGTATAATGGCTAGTTTGTTCGATATTACCGATTCCTTTTTATCGTCTTTAATATATTAATAAAGTAAATAGGCTAATATAAAAAGCCGTTTCTTCGTACATTTAGGTTATAGTAGTACAAATAATTTAGCTAGTATTGAAGTATTAAAGGAAACTATTAAATTTAATATTCTAAAAGTATAAAATCTATTAAATTCTATTATTAAGTTCGCTAACTCTATACGGGGCATACGGCTATATTAGATGCGTAAAAGCCGTGAATTTTATACTTATATTTAAATATTGGGTATGCCAGTTATGTTTATAATATTTAATACTACTAATATTTATTAGGAAAACCTTGCTTAATATATGCCTAATTACGAGGAGTAGAAGGCTGGTTCTATAAATATTCGTAATAGAATTGTAAGAAAGAATTCTAAAAAAAACCCTTATATCGCTGCCTATTATCTTCAAAAACGATTCGAATTATTTAAGAAGTATATTCTAATACCTAAATTTAGAATTGAGGATTAATAGTATTATATTAAATTCTAGGTACGAGGAAGCGGTCACAATTATAGTATCTATTAGGTTCTGTATATTAATATGCTTAATTTAAATAATAAGAATATACGAAAAGAGTTTGTAAATCTATAGGACTTTTACATAACTACTTTTAACCTGGAGTTAGAAAGAGTTAATTAATAAAGTAAAGGAGATCCTTTATCTATTATTATTAGTAATAATGAAGAAGAAGGCCAATATCTACCTACCTTCAACCTTCTATTCTGTATAATTAACCGGATATAATAATATAATTAGTGTACTAATAATTATTACCTTTGCGTAAAACGGTTTAACCAAAGTGCTCTCCGCTCCGAGGATCCGGTATTTAAAGTGTGCCGCTTTTACTTTCCTAGAAATTATTATTTAGAAGTATATTTTATACGTAGTCTTAACCCAAAGTATTTATTATACGATAGGGAACAAAACAATAACCGTATAAATAACTACAACCGTACTATTACTTTAGTATAGTATACTAATACGGATAGTTAGTTATATACGAACTATAATACTATTATTAATTATATTACTAAATACTATTCAAAAGTAGAAAAGTAATTGCGGACTTTCAAAGAGCTTATTTAATAAATTACCCCCTAAGTTACTTCCAATAACCCCATTATCTCCTTTATAGTAAAGATAATAAACCAATTCATTACTAAACGTAATTAATTAGCTTAGGAGATTAGTTACTTACTTCTTACCTTACCCCTTAATAATAGTATTCGTAAAATTATTAATATAAATTATTATTATCCGGATAGACTACCTAACCTAAGCGTACTTATTAAATAAAATTAACCGGTTCAAACTCGCAATTAATATACTAAATATCTCTCACATCCCAATAACATTGAGAATATTAATTACTTTAAATAACTTACTCGGTTCGATATTACTACTGACCGACATTTTAAAAACTATATTAAAAAGTAAATATTTAATTACTATCCTATTTTTAAATCTAATAATAATACCCAATATAAAAAATAGTATAGAATTAAACTAATATTATATTATCCCCATCGTTCTTAATTAAATCTATTTAATATTTAAAGTCTTAATAGAATCCAAAAATTAGAAATATATTCTAATATATACCTAATTTATATAGAAGTTCATATAGGCAATATAGACCACCCCTACAATTATTATAGTACTCTTCCTAATAGAGAATTTAATAATGAATTCGAGCCTCCTATTAAAAAAGAGAGGCAACGGGAACCGTAGTAGGTATTAGTTAGAGAGGTTCCCGCCTACTAACGAATTAATAATAATATAGACTTCGGGATACTTAGATTCCGGAACTAGGATATTATATATAATTGGTATAACCACCTAAATTATTAAAATTTACTGCTATTAGTATAGGATTATTAGTATAATATAAAAATCGATAATACTAATTTAAGGGCCAATGCTAATACTATCACCTCTTTAATTATTAATACCCTTAATCCTACTTAAAAGGTTATTTTCGATTAATTTATCGCCTATTACTAATCTATTCTTAATTATAATAATAATTATTAATGGATCTTCTGTATTCTACCTTTACTTTTATAAATTAATAATTGCGGAGGTATAGGGAAATTATACCTTATTTGTTTTTTATCTTTCAAATTCAATTAAATAACTATAATAAAAGGAAAGACTAATCCTATTATCCGTAGTATTCCAACGGGTATAGTAGCGAATAATATCGATGGCTAAATTCTATATTCCTTATTTAAATTCCCTATTATACTTAAAAACGTTAACCCTAATAATTTAAAGGTAGTTATTATTACTTTAGATAGTATTGATTTTACTTAATTATAGGCTAGACTATATTTATATTGATATTTTATTATTAATAAAAAATTAATATTGGAACTTCGAATATTCTATTTTATTAATTGATAATTTTAACAAACCTTTCCTAAATATTAAAACGTACTATTCGAAAATAGGAGTATTCTTTTACTTAATAATTTCCATTAATTGCCGCCAGTCCGACGAAAACCACTATTTTATAATTAATAGGTTCTACCCGTTATAAAAATAGACGGTTGTAATTATTATTTTACTTTCGATAAGACTATCGAATTACAATAAATTATATACCAACAAAACAATAATTAAACCGAATTTCGGAACGCATTCGAAAGACTACGAAATAACCTTCCTACCCATCGTCATTAGGAATTATTATATATTCAAATTCAAATCCGGTTACCGCAGGAGGAACAAAATAGATTTACTAATACTCTTCGGATCTACACTAAGCATAATGATATTAGAACTTATAATCTAAAGTATATAGAAGCATTAGAACAACCATATCTTATTATAAAAACTAATTATAAGGGTCTTAGTACTAAAGATATTAACCCTGCTAAAGTTAATAATCTGTAGGTTGAACTTCTATTAATACTAAACAACCGGGTTATATTTACTAAGAATCTCTAGACTGAAGTTGGATTGATTAACGGTATATTGGGTACTATCTTCGATATTACTTAGAATACTACTTTCCCCAATTAAAATATAAATAATGAACAATTCCCTTATAATAACCCATTTATTATATTAGTCAAAATAGACCGGTATACTAGCCCCCCGTACTTCCTTAATTTGAATTAAGAACGGTATTACAATATAGTACCAATATTCAAAATTACAAAGGACTTTATCTCACACCGGAATACTTAATATAAAAGGATACAATTCCCCTTAGTTATTACATATTCTATTACAATACATAAAGTACAAAACTCTACCCTCGATATGGCTATACTAAATATTTCAAAGAGGGACTTTCAAACTGGGCTTACATATATAGCATACAATAGAGTCAAGACTTTACAAAGCCTTATATTTAACAGTCCCTTCGATTTAAACATTTTATAGATAACCTTAAATCGTACCTTTATAATACGGGCTACTAATAAAGTAAGGAGATTACCAAAGAAACTTCCAATCCCGGATATTTAAATACTAAAACCCTAGGCACCTAGCATTACTACTTCCAGTCTAGTATTAGCTTTATATATATAGATATAATAATAATCAATATTCCCCAATATACCTTCTATTACTCGGTATTTGCAATTGCTCCTTCTATTTTATTTTATATCTAATATTTCTAATAGTATAAATATTTCTATCTCCCTCTCCCTCTTTCTCTCACATTCAACTCTTTATCACTTTTATTAACCATTAACCATTAACTCCCAATACTATTATATTAATTATCTTTAAAAACGATAATTTTGAGCTTAAGGAGCGCCTTAATAATATATTGAAAAAAGAAGAAGAATACTATAATTTGCTTACCCTTAAGCGCCAACGGACTTCTACTAATTAGGTTAGTACTAAAATATTACTACTAGCCAAAAATGAACTTCTTTATAAGAAGAAGACTATTACTATTAAATTTAATCTCCCCATCCGGCTAAAACAATACATTACCCTTATTATTAACTACAATTCAAATTATACTAACTTAGAATTTAAATAACTGATTCTCACCACCGCCTTATATATATATATATATATATATATATATATATATATATATAAAAAGGTAAAAAAAGAAAGGAATTTAACTCGACTTATTCCGCGCACCCTAATCGAATACCTTATAGTATACCCTTTTTTAGAGCAACTATCAATAGTACCGAGAGATAATACGTCTTACGGTAGTCTTATATCTCCTATTTCCCCGGAATAGCCCACACACAATCAACACCAGAAAATTTAAAGATAAGAAGGATCTAAGAGAAATTAGTAATTTACTAACTAAACTTTTATAAAAGATAGTTACAGTAGGGAATTAAACGCGAAAACTCTCTAGAACTTACACTAATAGCGGCTATAGGCATCCTACGCAAACCGCTATACTACGGGCGTCCCTATAGCACCCCGGGGGGGGCTAATAATAGTAAAGTAGTTGGAAGTAGATTATATTGGCTGATTAGAGCGTTTTGGGAGTGTTTGCGAGGTGTAGCTGAGTTTATAGACGTGATAATAGAAATCCTACGAGAAGGGTTAGATCTGGTGATACTTTGGCTAGTATTGTGCCCTTAAGTTAGGATTGGGTGCCAAGAACCTTCCCGTACTCCGGTCTTGGCATTTCTTGGCATTATCTGACTTGCTTACATAATGTGGATCTAAAGCACGCTTCAATATACACCGGGCATTGCTTGAGCTGAGGATCTAGTATTGCACCGGTGTCTAAGAATTATTTTATTTCTATTCTATTAATCTACCCGTCTACCAACGCCATTCTTCCTTCTTAATACTATTTTATTTATAATTTTAATTAATTAAACTATAAAATAATTTACTACTTCCTCCAACTCCTCTTCTATTAAAATTATTTACAGGACTATAATATATTTATTAGTGAATTTTTTAACCTTTCTAATATTTATAAATATTTAATTATATTCCGCATCGGTTTCCATCGGCTCCTCTACGATTTCAATATATATAATTACTAATTATATTTAATAATCGGAACCGATTAATACTCCGTTTTCTACTATTTAGTATATAGCGTATAGTAATTCTATAACCTAAGCGTAGTCTATCGTATTATAAAATTCGCCTCTTATTATATTTTCTAACTTTATTAATTTACTACGTAATATCGTTAAAATTAATCGGTAATTAACTATTAATATTAGGAATATTCTACTACCCTAATTCTCTCTCCTATAAATATCCTAATTCGGATAGTAGAAGTTTATATCGCTTATAATAATATCCCTTCCCTTTAATTTCGATATAATTTTTTTAGGGGTATTTATTAATTCGCTTCGGGTTTTAAATCCTAAATTAGTAAGTATATTAATTATACCTGTACTTCTTTAATTCCCTTTCTAAACTATACTATTGTTTAATTATTTCCCTATTTATAATCCTACCGTTCGGTTACGAAGCGTTTATTAATATATATTACTATACGTCCTTAATTAGCGTTGTCCAACGCCTAATAGTAGGATGCCCTAGTATCGGGTATACCTCCTATAACTATACTTCGGCTTAGCTCCTATATTATTATAATATTATATCGGTCTTCTATTTCGAATATAATCTTTATCTTATTATATAACTCTATTATATTCTAATAGAGGATCTTTAAATTTATTAAATTAATAATCGGGGTTTAATAGACTTTTAATATAATCGAGGACTCGACCTTCGTATAGTATTAATTATACTAATAATCCGTCGTTACTACTTCGTACGTACCTTCTCGAAGCGAGCCCTAAGTAACTAATACTCCTTCTTATAAGTACTATACTTTTTAATAAATTGGACTTCCTACTATTAAGCTTTTAAATCTTCGAATAAAGTATTAGGAATATTAACATTACTATTATCTATTTTAGGGCGAACCCGTTAAAGGGTAGTAGGGGCCTTTTAAATAATCTCTTAATAATTTTAATTTTAATTTAAGGCCGGTATTTCGTCGATTATAATCGGTATGAATTATAAAGTATATTTTTATAATTATTCTATAAATATTATTATAATATAATTTTGTATAGTTTTTACGAGTAAATATTCGTTCGATATTACAATATATCCTTTATAATTGTAAAGGAGGCACTTCTTAAGTTCGGACTATTAGTTAGAGGGGCAATTAGCTTCGGATTCTACTATAATCGCGCCCGGGTATCTCTTTTCAATATAGTAAGGGTATTATACTTTTTTTTTATTAGGGTAGAAATAATTTAGGTAATTAAATTCCTAATAATTATAATATTATTAAGGGATTATATCTCTTTCGAAAAATTCGTAATAGAAGGCGTTACCTATTTAAAAGAGGGAGTCCTTCGTTAAATATATTCTATCGTCTACTATTAATACTTCAAATAGTAAGGAGCCCCTTTCACTCCTATATTTCCTTCGCTATATTTTCGCCCGGATAATATTAATACTATTTTTTTCGGATAAACCCTTCGCTAATACTTCGGACTTTAAATTGTTAATAAGTACCTACAATACGCCGTAGGCTATTACCGAAATTATTTTAAAAGTAATTATAATATTTTAATAGAAGATATATATTACTTAAACTTAATTTTTAAGATTTTAACGTTTACCTTCCTTACTAAATATTACTATATGAATTTCTATTAAAGTATAATTTTATTACTACCTTAGCTTTAGCTTTAGGGTATTTCTTATTAATTATATTAATAGTTTTTACTATTATTCGTTGTTTTTTATTAATTAATAGGGGTTTTCTATTCAATTTTATTATTAAATACCGTTCGGCCCGGAGGGGAATAATAATTTAAGTGTTTATTAATATGAGATGGGGTCTTTTTGTACTTGTAGGGGGGGCGTTCGGGCTTATAATAATTGCGGCTTAAGATTTCGGAGGGGGGGATTTCTAAATTTTCATAATTTTAATAACTATTTTCTTTAATTTATTAACATTATCCTACAATTATTTCGTATTATTATTAGTAGTTTGAAGGCTCTAGTTTCGGGTATATAGGGTAGCCGCTACAATTTCGAAAAGTTTTTTAACCTATACCGCCCGGATAGTAGGCGGGCTATTAATACTAAGAAAATTTATAGCTTCCTTTATAAATTTCTCTTATTCTTCCTAAAATAGGTTTAAAATTTCCAAAGCTTCTACCGGCTCTATACCGGCTCGGGGTATTATTATCATCGTATCGGCTCCGGTCGCCCCGGGTATGTATCGGCTCGACGCTAACCCGCCCCCAACGCTTCCGGTCGCCCCGATACCTACGCTTTCGATGTGCGATTAATACGGCATTGTAGAGGGGGGTAATCGGACGTTCTAAACACAATTCTAATATCAAAAACGATTTTATCGCTATCGTCGACCAAGTACCCGCGTTTCAACGTTTTCGCGAGCTCTCCTCTACCTAAACGCCAATAATATTAATATTAGTAGGAATAGTAGTATTACTATTACTAAATACAATATATATAGGAATAATAATACTACTATTAGAATTAGAAATAATCCGGACCGGGTTTATAACGTTACTATTAGGGAAGGAAGGGATATAATTATAATAGACATCCCTTATAATTAACTTATGGTAATCCTTCTATTAAAAGTCGATAATGCTAAAATATAAAGTATAAGGAAAATTATAGATATTAAGAAACAAATCGTTCTATTTTAGGCGTATATATATACGATCGATAAAATTACTAGTAATACGAATAAAGGATTCCAATTTTTTTTTAAACCTAGACTAACCGCCTGATAATATAATAATAATTACTACTTAAATAATATCACGAATATTATAAAGGCTAATAGGAATATCTAATATATATTTACCGGCGGTATAAATATAGATTATATTTCAAAAACCGGTAATTAAAATATAGGAGTTAAATTAAGAGCGAAGGAAGGAGAAATAGGAAAATAAGAAATTTACCGAACGCTGAAATATAATAAACCTTATTGATAATAACTGTACGGAAAATATCGGTAGAAGTAGGTCTATTGCCGGTCTTCAAGAAGGTAATTAAACTTAAAATATAGTAAAAGTAAAGAATTTTACGAATAATATTAATTGGGTTAATATATAAATTAGAAGAATAAAAGAAGAAATAATACCGGCTTTAAAGAACTATAAAATTAAAAAGATTACGGAAGATACGAAGGAGGGCTATAGGTTCTAAATACGCCGGGGACGTAGAGTTTAAGGATAATTTACGGGAAGAAATTTCTATATTAGAAGTTAAATTAATTGGATTAGGCTAATAATAGTTAGAGGAAGCTATTTTAAGGGAGGTTATAATATGGAAGAAGGAGGAAGGGAATTAGGAAAGGGCGTTACGGGGAGGATTATATAGAAGAAAAAAAAGGTTTTATACTATTATAAATAGAAATAAAATTGTAGGGTAGGAAGTAAAGGGTTAGGGCGGAAGTAATTATAAACGGGGTAAGGAGGCGGAGAAGTAGAGAAATAAACGGGAAAATAGGATAGGGAATGTCAGGAACGTAGGGGAAAGGTAGGCTGAGGTGACTACGGTCGTGGCCATACGTAGGAGACGGCGAGTTAGGGGTCAATTTAAAAATATATTAATAGTTACCGATTATAATGAACTACGCTCCTTTACGCCCCTTTCATACCGATACAGACTCTACTTCCTTATAATTAAATATTATAGAATCTAGTACTAGCGTACTACCTTAGCACGGCGCTAGATTATCCCTCTCGCATACTTAACTCACTACGTACCTTACTATTATTAATTTAATATTTTATTAGGAAGAGGAGGGTATTAGCCGCTACGATCCTATTAGGTAGAAGTTTAATAAAGTAAGAGAGGGCGTCGGCGTTGTAGATTTGTAGAATCCCTTCTTTAGTAGTCGCCTTTTGGCTGTTTAATACAACCTCCCCCTTTATAGGTTCCGTCCTCGGAATTTTCGAGGCTTTCGTTATAATAATATATATTAAGACTGAAGTTCGGTTAAACGGTCGAAGGTATTAATACTTCAGTATCGGCGATTGGGAAGCGTCCCCGCCCGCCGCTTTAAATTAATAGTACTAGCCGCCCTTATTGAATTCAGGGTATAATAGTTACCCGTTAGCGTTAAACCGAGTGTTATACTTAATTTAAGAGTATTAATAAGTATTTTAGGGATACTAATATAATTAAACCCTATAACGGTACTACGCCCAATTTAGGGGTATTAATAAGTATTTTGGGGATACTATTGCGATTTAACCCTATAATAGTGCTACGCTTAGTTTAAGAGTATTATTAAGTATTTTAAGGATATTAATATAATTAACCCTTAAATTCTTTCCTACGAAGGTCTATTATTGCTTATAATAGGCTGTAATTACTATATTTAGGCCGCCCTCGATATTTACTTCCAATTTGTATTACCGGTTATCCTTTTCCTATTTAAGGCTACTATAGCCAACCGGTTTGGATTGATGACGCCCGCTGCTACTATTATACTTGAAATAATTATAGTTAACCGGTTTGGATTAACGATGCCCGCCGCCGCTGTTATATTTAATATAATTATAGCTAACTGGTTTGGATTAACAATACCCACCGCCGCTATTACGCTTAATACAATTATAACCAACCAGTTTAGATTAATAATACCCGCCGCCGCCGTTACATTTGACCTAATTATAACTAACCGGTTTGGATTGATGATACCCGCCGCCGTCCTACTTGCAATAATTATAGCTAGCCGGTTCGGGTTAATAACGGCCGCCGCTACCCTTATACTTAATATAATTATAATTAACCGGTTTGGATTAACAATGCCCGCCGCTACTGTCGCCCGGGTTATTATACGACCCCCCCTCACTATAAATTCTATCCGTAGAACCTCTATTCCCTTCATTTATTATCGCTACCTACCCTTAGAATATCTCCTCCCTTTATAATTCTCGCATCCCCTTCTCTATATAAGCGGTCCTTCCTTATATCGTACTTTCCCCTTTACTTCACACTACCCTTAGGGCAATTTCGCTACTATACTTTCTATAATCCTATAACCTTTCTTTCCTACAAGTATACCTCCATTATACTACAGCTTCTTATTTTCCCCTTCTTACTACTTTATAATTATTATTATTATTTATTTATCCTATTCCCTTCCCTTTACTATTTCGCTTCGTTTCGCCTTCCTATTTATTCCTACCTACCATTTACTACTATTATTTATAATCCCCCCCCCCCCCTACCTTTTTCAATATTTGCCTATGCGGATTTTCATTCGCCCGCCTTAATTTATATTTATATAAAGACCTCCTCCCTTACCTATATAACGTCCTTTTCCGTCCGTCCTCCTTACTTCCTCTTTTTTTCCTTTCGTATCCCTACCCTTATAATTATATTTACTGCCTCCTCCCCTAACGAATTCGCTAATTTCTCCCCTTCGCCTAATTCTAAAAATACTTTGATTACCTTATCCTCCTTATTTAAGCCGGCCCCTATTACTAACGTGCGTATTTTTGTAGCTGTTTTATATATTAACCCCTATTTCGCCTCCGAGTTTAATCGGTATATTTCTTTTCTTTCCGATTTTCCGCTTTCCCTCCTATTATTCCTTTTTTATATTCCTTATTAACCTTTCTACCTTTTTTCCTCTCCCCATTATAATATCCGCCCCCTTATTTATTCAGGATATAGCGTTATTCTAATTTAAATATTCGTTAATACCCCCCTTTTTGATTTATATATATTATTCTCCGTTTAATTACTAAATATACTTACTAAATTAAGGGTAATCCCTTCCTCTTACTCTTCCTACCTTCTTCCTTATTAATATTCTTATAAAATCTATTAAAAAAAATCATAGTATTTGCTATTGTAGCGTAAATATATATCAGAAATCCCCTATAGTATATATAATTTATGGAATATTATATAGGTTATAGCGGTTAAGGTTATAGTCTTCATTGCAATTAATATTCTTTTATTTACTTTAGACTTATAACGGTTTTATTAATATATATCAGCGTTCTAGGATGCGATGTAAGTACGTTTCATTAATAACGGTCTCCCTACAACGTTATTTAGTATATTCTGTATTAATAATTTCAATTGTGAACGATATTTGAAATTCGGTTATTATACTACTAATAATATTAATAATACTATTAGTTTAATTATTACGGTTAATAATCTTCTTAGTAATAGCAGCAGTTCTCCTATATAAATTTTATTATAGAATTCCCCTACCCTTATTGCCCCTTCCCCTAATTGTAATAATACCCTTTAGCGTTGTAATATTAGTATAAAGTTGGAAATTATAAATGGAAAATTAAATAAATTATTAATACTTACGAAGGAGGACTATAAGGAATAGATGATATAAGGTAATATTTACTAATAATATTAATAGGCGTGGTAGTACGCAGGAGTTCTCCTCCTAAAGTCGTAGGTTCTAATCCTATATCGACTATAGTAGTACTACTAAGGAATTTTTCGTTTTTAGGGGTAATAATAGAAAATATAAATTATATTGTTTTTAGCGCCTTATTAATTTCCTATAATAATTCTAAACTTCCTCTTCTTTTTTGCCTAATCCTTATCTTTCCAATTCGGCTCTACATCTTACGCTTACGTTTTATATTTATATTTTACATCTCTATTTTACGTTTCTACTTTTACCTTTTATATTTACATTTTACATTTATATTTCATTGAAACGCCCATGCCCTCACGAGAGAGCGATGTCCGGGGCCCAAATGTATCATAGCTATCGCAGACCCACACCAGAGGTCGTGGTGCCATAAGCCCTATATGGTCGCGAGGAAAGCGCGGTAGTTCTATTCATAATAGGCTAGAATATAGAAAATTACCCGTCTTAATACGCTTTGGCAGTCCCAAATAGGCAATTCTTAGCGCCAAGTAAAACACGGTTTCGATAGCACATATAAACAGTACTGCATTTAACATATTCAGACAACCATATCTCCACGTCAACTATATATATTAAAATACAAAAAGTATTACTAGATAGAGCTTAATTGATTATATATCCTATATTATTTACATCTAGATATAGTGTAAAATACGGCGTTACATAGTATTACAAATAAAATCCCATTAAATAATTACGTAACCGTTTTACAACTCTATATACAATTATAACGCGGGTTCCCGGCAATTCTAGTACTCCTAATAACTCTAATAGCCTTACTATCTAACACTCCCAATAACTCTATTATTTCCGGTAAATCTAATACTCCCAGCAATACTACTATTTACATTATCGCTAAATCCACTATTTTCAATTAATAACACTAATACTCTTTTATTAATACCAATACCCTTTTATTGCTACAACCATCGCACAATACTAGGGATCATCTAGAATTATTAATTTCCATTAATTTCAAGCCTTTAAACGATTGTACGGCCATTTATACGACTTTCAATAAAGTATATTCAATCACACATTACCACTTCCTTATTTACAAACTCTACTAAAGAAAGTATAATACTACTACTATTAACAACCGCTATTTTAAATTATCCTACTACTTTCTACCAATAATCTTCCACCTTCTATCTTTTAATACTAATAAAATAATTATAATACTATTTATTAGCCAACTTTATTATAAACCCGACCGTTAATTAAACCGGCGGAAATTTCTAATACTTATTAATTCCCTCCCCGAAGGGTATAAAAAACTAACTCCCCCCGCCTCTCTCGACTATCGAACTCTCTCCTCTTTATCACACTTAATATCTCACATTTAAAATCAACCTTAACTCTTAATATTAAATATCTTTTAATTCCAATACTATACTACAATAATTTAAACTTAACTATTCGCCTATTAATAACCGACCACTCTTCTAAATTAACTACTAAAGTAATTCAACTAAAGTAATTATATAAGCGGGTAAATCCCCTCCTCCTATTTCCCCTCCTATTTACTACTAATATTACTATAGTAAAGTATTTCGGTATTTTTTATTACCCGGGGTAAAATATATCAGTTATTTAACCGGCTAATAGTAAGTCGCTTTCCCCTCCCCCCCCCCCCTTTCTCCCTCCTCCCTCCTCCCAAATACCTATCTAACTTAATTTATATAAATTTACCCGCATTCTCAATTTCGTTATTATAACATCCTTATATACTATTATTACCTAATATCCTTACCGATTCTTTAGAGTAACCGGGGAGTATTAGGAATACTAGGACGAAAATTCGACTATTACCCCACGGGGCGCCCAATTGGCTACCCGTAGACTAACAAAACGAAACTAGAAGGGTGAAGCTAGTAGTAAGCCCCCCCCCCCCCCCCCCCCCAAAATACCCAATACCCATCTAACCGTTCACTAACTAATATTATTTCTATAAATTTACCCGCCTTTTCAATCTCCTTAATATAATATTCTTATAGACTATCGCTCTCCAATAATATTACCCAACATTAATATCCCATATTAATATCCAATATTACTACTATCCTATATTACCCTACGGGGCACCCAATCAGCTGCCTATAGATTAATAGGACGTAACTAGAAGGGTAAAATAATTAATCTCATTCACCCTATCGGGTCTGGGAATATCATCACAGACCCTCAGAAATAAGTTATTAATATAGATTAGGATAATAAATACGAGAGTAATTGGGCCAGAGTAATAAAATCAACAATTCCCATTAGAATCACAATTCGTATTCAAAATCAAACATTCAATCATTCAATCATTCAATTAATCTATCAATTTATCAATTTATCTTTCCATTATTCAATTAGTCTATTAATCTATTAAATAATTCAATTATTTAGTTATTTAATCGTTTAGTCATTTAGTCAATTATTTAAAGATTTAATTAAGATGGATTCTAATTAATAGCCGCCTCCTAACAACTAAGAGCAAAGTTAGCCAGGTCCTATATTTACTCGCCAATATTACAATTATAGTAAAAAGAAGCTAATATTAATATTTATTAATAAGAATAATCCAAACCTCCTTACAATCACCTATAATATTTACTATAATAAACGTACTCTAATAAATTATCTATTCCCTTTATTTTTATCCAATCTATTATTTCCCTTCCTATTAATTAACTAATTAACCGGTATTATCTATTTAATAGTAAATCCTTTAAAATACGTAAATCCTATTAATAGAATTCCAATATACCGTATTATTTTACTACCTACGGGTAAATAGAATACATATTTATAAGTAATATTATAATTCGAACTGCGGGGGGTTGCGGGTAGAATTTAAACAATACTAGCTAGCTATTTAGTAACGGGCTATATTTTAAATAACTAACTTCTTTATTTTAGAATCGGTCTCACCAACGTTAAATAGCATTAAGCTTACGGTCTGCCGCCGATCCGGATACCGCCAATCCCAATACCTCCGGCAATCCTACCGTCCCCAATCCCTCTACCGGCAATAAACAAAGTCCCGAAATTACTTTAATATTATTACCGGAAAATACCCGTACCCAACCTCACAATACGAAACCCGCGCTATTAAAGGTTATAGAATATTTTAATAATACCCCCTAATAATAAGTCTTTAAAAATCTACTCCCTTAATAAATTTAGTAACCTAAATTTTAATAACCGGTATAGCTTTAAGAACCGCAACCCCCGGTATTTCAACATTTAAATCCCTATTAACATTTTTATAGCGAAGATATTAATATATTTATATATGAGTTATTGTAATTTGAAAAATAGTAATAGTAATAAGGGGAATTCGGATTTCGTATAATTATACATTAAGAATTTAAAGTTAAATAACATTAATGACTATAGTAGCCTCTTTAACTTCTCTAACCCCCCTAACTATAAATCTAACAATTTTAACGGCAGATAGTCCAACCCTAACCAACTTAGAGAATTAGTTTAGAACGGCCTATTAATCGTTGGATTTAATCTTTATAGCCTTAACTTTGAATTAATACCTAATTTATAACCGTTAGTACTTCCTATTTTAAAATATATATTCCCTAATACCAATCTATTAAATTTAAGACTAATCTTACTTAATAGAATACTTAATATAAAACGGGTAAATTATATTTATAAGTATATTTTCCGTTCCTAACGTACTTTTTTATTTACTAATATATATCCTTCTTTAATAGGATAACGAAAAAACTATTTAAGTCCGCCGAAAGAGAAACCGGATTTAATATAATTATTACCTTCGTAAGTATAATCGAAAATAAAATATTATACCCACTCCCTTATTAACTATATTAATTGCCTAGTAATATCCTAATTCAAAATCGGGCGCTAACGAACCGGACCCTAGTCAATTTATATATTACCGTTATTATTTTATATTCTGTATCGCCGATTGTAACCCTACTATAAGCTTTTATCGGTTTTATAATAGTAATAATCGATTTACTTACCCGATTTATTATATTATTCGACCAATTATAAACCGGAACCCGACTATAGGCAACTATATTATATATAATAATAACTAATAATTTATTTATCCCAATTACTATTACTCTCGATATATCAGCGAATATAATCCCGTTACCGGTAATTACATACTTTATAAATCCTCCACACAATACAACCTTAATTTTCAATATAAGATCTACTCTATTTATAATGATATAGCCGACCGTCTAGATTATATAATTTATAATTTCTTAGAACGGGACTATTATTTATTATACTTAAGAAAACCTAGGGATTAGAATTACTTGATTAGTTCTAATCTCCCAACGTAATCTATTAATAATAGTAATACTAATATTCAACCCAACGAAGAAATACCCTACTTCTTCTACCCGATATATAAATCAATACGGTACCCTATTAATAAAGATCCTATTACTAGATTTTGCATAGTATATATTTATACCAATCCTAATTACAATATCCGAAAAGAAAATAAAGTCTATCTCAGTTCTTATTAAAACTTTCAACGGATAGGTTTCTCTAATAAATATAATATTAAATATAATTATTATACATAGTATTAAAAATTATTACATAAAGACAAAGTAGACGAAAATAATTATAATAATAATCCTAATAATTTCTACCATTTCAATAATAATAATAATAATCTATTTCAAATTAAACCCCGTTTCCAAATACACAATCCTCTTAACAATTCAAACACTACATTTGATATTAATAACTTTATACAAGACTATAGCCTTCTATAGACTTAATCCTAGTCCTAATACTAATCCGAAACTTCATAATAGAAACGAAGTCGGCTACGCAATCCTAAACTACTATAGCTACCTCGGCCTCTCAACGCTCAATTCCCGGGCTTACCTAATATTAAATTTAAATACAACCCCGTATTCAACAACAATATAAATACCCGGACTATTACTAATACTAATTATTAATATATTCTCAATTATTAAACTATGTTAAATACTAAAATTATAGAAGAATACTACTATTATAAAGAAAAGTAATTCAATTTAAAGCTTATTAAAGTTAGCGGCTAGGATGTTTATAAGCAGTATCGCCGTATTAATACGGACCTCCGACCAGGCGAGCCTTTTAAATATACTACGGCCAACAATATAGATTTTAGCACTTTCGGTCCTAATACTAAGGAATATTAGCTACCACCTCTTAATCTAATAGAGGAAATACTTATTATACAAATCTACATTTATATTAGTAAATTTCTTTTACTTCCGCTAATAAACCGTTTAATTAATATATTAATAGTCCTACTAAATATTTATATTTTCGGGTGCTAGTAACGAAAATATAGGGGTTATTATATTAATTTTCTTTGTAATATTTCTTACGTTTACCGCCAATTATCTCAATTACCCGAAGAAGTTGATATTGTGCGACGTACAAGGCAACGAAATGAAGTAATTGATGATGTGTATTGAGTTGCTCTAAAAAGAAAGAATCTGTAGAGAGGTCTGGAGGGCTAAAGACTAGCGAAGGCGGGGAGGCCGTGCGAGGGTGAATGGTGCCCAGAGTCACGTGCCTCCTCCAACATACCCCCATAGACCGAAAGACCCTAATGGCCATGATATTTATACACATTGTTTACTTTGTGATATAGTATGTGGTGTTGTTCTCAAGCCTAAGGGACCTTCTTTTAATAAAGACCGATCATCTTGACGAATTTTGCATATTTGTCCGCCTTTAGCGGTTTAGTCAGACTATTAACAAGTATTTCCTCTCCGGGGATATAAATAACTTTTATAGTCTATTGTTCTACTTATTTAATTAACTATTTATATTATATATCGATATACTAGTTACGAACTAGAATATTCTTATTAAGTGCTCTATCTTTAGTATTTACGCTATCGGTATAAAGGATCCTTTTAGTATTATTAATTATTTTAATAATACTTAAATTATTAAATATATTATTAATTTAATCTAAGGATTTTATTATTGGTACGAGGTTGATGAATTTAGTTTCTATTGTACTAGTAGTAATAAATTCCTACTTCTTTGATTTCTATAGGATGGGCCCCGATATAAAGAATACTATATACCCTACTATACTATGCTTTATTAGTATGTTATTTGTATATAAGGCATCCGTATATATTTTGAATTATAGATTTATTATTAGCGAGGCCTTTCCTCCTAAAATGATTCCTAAATTAGGAAGACCGGTTAAATATCGCTATAAATATTTTATAATAATAGTATACTTATTTATTAATTTAGTATTACTTTTAGCTAGTTTGCTGATTATGTATGTAATATTCGGTCTGGTACCTAAAGATACCTAATTTAAAGAATTAATATATTTAATATATAGCTTTGGTTTATTAGGAAGTGGTTTATTCTTATAGATTTTGAAGTCCGGTGGCTAGGGAGTTTTAATTGGGTATAGAACTTTGATAGCGGGGTTGAATTTAGCGATAATTGATCTAGTATATTGTTCTTGTAATATAAATACGGTACGTTTATTTCTATTCCTGACGATGTTAACGCCTAGGAAGGTGCGTACTAGTCCGATGTATTTAATAGTAAAGTATTATTGTAGTTGAAAATAAAGGTCGTTGATAATCTTCTTATTAGGTATTGTAATAAAGAAGTCGTTAACATAAAAGATAAGTAAAGCGTTTAGTCCATTGTAGATTAGAAGATATGTATCGCCTCCGATGGGGATGAAGCCTATTTTTTTAAATGTAGGTAAGATTATTTTAAATTAGTATAATAGACTACGGTGTAAATTGTAAAGAGCCTTGATTAATAGGTAAATTAGTTTATTGCGAGGTCCTTTTTCGAATTTAATTGGTTGTTTAATGTAATATTTGCAATTGTTGGGAATAAGGGCGTTTAAGAAAGTGGTATTGATATTAAATCATTCGTAGTCTAAATTGTAGGTGGCTATAATAGTTAAGAAGAGTTTTACGCTGACTATATTAGCTATCGTAATATAGATATTTTATACGGCCTAATTATTTTTATTCTTGTAATTATTGTATACTACCTATTTAGTACGTGCGAAATACTTTTTATTATTAATATTATATTTCTTGTTATAAATCTATTTGCTGGGTAAAATAGTTATATTTAGGGTTCTGTCAATTAATTAATATACCCCCTAGTCTTTGAGTACTTTAATTTACTTCTCTATCGTTAGGAATTAGTAAATTTTAAAATTAGTGAATTTCTTCGTTTACTAATAGTTCTTAGGTATCGAACGGTTATTGGCTTAAAGGTTATAAATAGCCTTTATTATTGTAAGATAGTATTACGGTAGTTGTATTATGTATTTAATTTCAGTTGTGCTATAGAAAAGTCTAATATTATATTTAACGATTTTATTATTATTATTAATAATTGATTATATATTATATTTAAAATTAGGTAGTTTAATTGTAGTTGATCTACGAGGTTTGCCTTTATGTACCTTTATAATTGCAATTGAAGCTGGTTCTATAGAGGGCTGGCTTTTTTTATGTAATTTATGGGGTTCTCTATGATTATTATTGCTTTATTACGGGTGGTGGGGAATTTAGAGTTGAATTCGTAATGTTTAGTTAATTTAGTTCCTATCCTAGTTCTAGTTCTCGGTTTAGATCTTACTTTGTAAAGGTATAGTTCGGTATAGGATTTTTTTCCTCGAGGTTTTCAAGATCGATTAGGTTGCTTTATTAGATTTCCTCCTCTTCCTCTATTAATCGTATTGGCTCGTTATAATATTAAGTTGGTCGGGGTTGAGGGTTAGGAAATTAAGAAGGTAGGGGAGGTAAGGACGAGGTATTCTTTCTTAGTATTGGTATTACTTTTAGTATTAGGTAGTTAGGGTTGAAGGGTATAAATAGTACCCTCTTTTATTAATTTTTGTTATTATTAATAATTTAATTAGGAGTTAGTTAATTTAAGGATTTGGTTGGGGATAGCCGGTATAAATTAATTATAGTAATTTAAACGGTTATACTGCTATTTGCTACTTTTTTAATTTTTTAAATAGATTAATTTAAAAAGAATACTCTATAAAGGATAGTATTAATTATTGGATCGGGGGGATAGCTCAGTTGGGAAGATCTGAGCTTGGCCCCCTTTCGGTTTTATCCGAAAGGTCGTAGGTTCGAATCCCGCTCCCCCCCCCTCTTTTATCCGGTTTTTCGGCCGGATCGGATGAAAGATCTTCCCCGCTATCGCTCCACTAAACGCTCTTAAAAGAAGAATATTTATAGCGAAATCAAATGTGGGGGCCTACCCTAGTCTAAAACCCTAGGTGTACGTAATTGGGCACGTATTAAAAATTTTATTCCAATCGAAGATGCGCTGGCCTCCCCCGCTCTACTAATAGGGTTTAGGAATTGGAACCCTACCTCCGAAATCTATTTTAGAACTACGGTTCCGTTCGGATAGAACCCGTCCGGTAATACGACAATTAACCAATTATATTATCTCACTAATTCTAATAAAAAATCGAAAATTCCAATTATAAAAGTAAGACCCTACTTCCCTACCCCTACCCTAAAGATAGGATAAAAGAAGAATACCCGCTTTTGGAATAAAAACGCTACCGAAGCGTTGGGTAGGAAGTAGGGTCTAAAGGACTAATTAGAAGTAACGAAGTCTACTGGGATTAAAGAGATAATATATTGAGAGAAGATAAGACGAAAGAAGTAACTACGGTTCCCCGGGCCTCCTACGGTAAGGTAGAACGAAGGGTTCGGGTTAGGGTTAGGGTTGGATATAGAGAAGCTGAGGGTTTTTATCCGGATTTCAATAATACGGTTTTTCCCTTAGACTACGAACGAAGCAGTACCGCATACCCATTGGGTAGACTAGTATAACTAGTTAGCGTAATAAGATAATAAATAAATTATTGGATCCTTTAGCTTATTGTTATTTTTAATAAATTTAACCGTGTTAGTACGTATAATAGCACTAGTTTTTAGATTTTAGATCTAGCAGATTCTATTGTAGTTGTTATTATATCCTATGAATTTGCTGCGATGGGCGTGTTCTTGGAATTTGTCTCCTTTAATATATTTCTCTAATTTAATAAAGTAGTATATTGTATAGAAGAAAGTTTTGAGGTAGTTAAGACGAGGTTTGATTTAATCCCTTGGGAAATTAGGGATTGTTTGTGTAAATACTTTATAGGGAGTTTTATTATCGGGGTTAGACTTTATTAGTATAATATTAAGTATTATTATAATTGTTTAGATTATGAGTAGCTAAAAATATTCTAGTATACTTAAATTGAGTATTAAAATTCTAATTCTAATTATAATAATATAACCGGTTCGCTCTAGTTTGCCGTTTATTTATAGTATATATATTGGGGTTTTATATAGTTACATTCCTTCTTTATAAGTTTATTCTACTAGTTTGCTCTTTTAAAATTCTATTATATTAAAGCTAAATTTAAGATTGTTATTGAGGCTGATAATTTTAATTCTAAGTTTAATTTAGAGTTTAATCTACTTTTTAAATTGAATGATAATAATGAAGGTATCTCCCTTATTAGTATAGAACTTTATTTAATAGTAACCGGAGATATTGTAAATAAAATAGATTGTATAGCGGGCCCCTATATATCTAGCCTTATTGTAAGAGATTATGTCGATTCGTATAAATTGAAGCGGGGTTATTGTAATTGGGTGAATTCCTTCAGGAATATAATTAGTTGTCCTAGTGTGTAAATACGTATTATAAGTATGGTTGTTAACGTTGCTGAGTTTAATGCCGGTTTATTTATAAGTTTTGAAAACCTAGTCTCTGCCTATGTATATTATTCTTTTATATTATATTATATAATTGATTAAAGTAAGCATTATATACCGTAGTATAATGATTATTTAGTTGAAGTTATTTGGTTGAAATATTAGTAAAGTAATTAGATTGTTAATAAAATTATATTGAATAAATGTTTTGCTAACTAGTAAAATCTGATTTATTTTTATATTCTATTCTATACTGTAGTTGAATATAGCCTAGGTTAATAGAAGGTTGGCCGGTGTGGATGGATTGAATATAATATTAGGAATACGGATTCTAATATTAATACTCGTTATTATTAGTATTTTTAATTTAATAGTGCTAATATAGTACGTGTAAATTGTAGTGCCATTACTAATAGTATATTCTGATGGATAAGTTAGAGGGTAGAGTTTAATAAATTATTTTTAATAATTGAAAATGTATAAACTATAACTAGAATTGTAAATAACGAGATTTTTAATTGGGGAGTCTAGGTCTTATATTTTAGAAGTTTATTAGTCTTTAAAAAAGTTACGGTTTAAGTATTGTAATTGATACGAATCTGGATAATTAGAAGTGTTCGATTTAATATCAGAATTAATTCTATAGATAGACTTTGCTACAGGCTCTAGTAAAAACCTTAATTACTACTAAGAGAAGCGAGGTTAAAGTTGGTATTAAAGTTGGCGCTGTTGAATAATAGAGTTGAGCTAGTAGTAGTGGGGTTGGCCAATGTAGTATTAGTATTACTTAATGCAATTATAGTACTTATATTATACTTACGAGTTTCCTCCTTATTAGGCTAGGAATTGGGTGCCTTATCAAATTTATACTACTAATAAGTAGTGATCTTGGCTAAATAGTGACGGCTATAAATATAGTAAATATAATCCTTCTAGATAGTATTATTACAAATAGAGTAAATAAGTTTATTTTTATTCCTTTTATTCTTAATAAAATTGTTATTATCACTAATATTGTTACTGGATTTATTAATGTCCTTATTATTTACCTTATTATTATTAATAATTTTAATTTAAATAATTAAATTAGTTTAACGGGCTTCTATATTACTAAGGGTAGAGAGTTGAGCTAATAGTTTGTTAGTAGTGAGGGCGTTTTTGGTCATATTGTTGGCCTATAATTTAGTATCGGTAGGGTAATTATACTTAATTATATTATAGAGGTTAAAATACTTAATAGTATTGTCGATAATTAAGTTATAGTTGGTAATACGTTTGCGAGTAAATTTATACTAATTTAAAAAATTGGCTATAGAATTAAAGCTAGACCGATAAAGTCCTTAGTACTATTTAAGGATATTGTTGTGTACTTCGTTAGTAATTTTACTAATTATAGTTTTAATAAGGTTAAAGAAATATTTAAAGTCCTTATTGGACTAGTCCTAGCTGTTAATGCGGAGGATAGTTAAGATTTTATTGTCTTTGAGGGTAGTATTAATAATTTTAAGTGTGTAGATATAATTAAGCTTTTACTTCTTATAATTATTAGGTTTAGTGTCTTTATCGGGCTTAGCTACGGTCTTGTAGACGTAGTCGTCGACCTCGGTAAATTCGAGTTCGATATGTAAAGCGCACTTCCAATTGTTGATATTATTCTCGCTACGAAGGATTATAAGCGAACCGCTATTCATAGTGGGTACTATTATTAATTATTGACAATTCGAAGGTTGGTTAGTTAACAATTTGAAGGTCGGTTGATTGTACGCAACTCGAGGTCGGTTGCAAGTGGAGGGGTACAATAAAGAGGTTGATTCCCGGGATAACCAGTAGATCTCTTGTTGTTTGATCGATTGATCGGTCGATTACGATAGCTTTAGAGGGCTCATAACCTGTGCGACGCACAAGGCAACGAAATGAAGTAATTGATGATGTGTATTGAGTTGCTCTAAAAAGAAAGAATTTGTGGAGAGGTCTGGAGGGCTAAAGACTAGTGAAGGCGGGGAGGCCGTACGAGGGTGAATGGTGCCCAGAGTCACGTGCCTCCTCCAACAGATATTATTTTACTCCGGCTATGAAATATTTAAAACTACCCTAATTTCAATTATATATATAAAGAATTCAAAATCAACCGGTATACAATTAATATTTAGCTTCGATTCTTAAAAGACCACTACCCTAGGTATTCGAATATTAATATCGTATAAAAACGGTTTAATACTTTTTGAGAAAATAGAAATATTATAAATAATATAGCAAATATCCTAATAAATAATATTATTATTAAGGATTTTAATATATTATAAGAAGAGAAATTCAAAGAAATTTCAAAAGAAGCCGATAAAATAGAGGTTAGTACAACCCCTAATATACTAAGTAGTACTCTCTAGGATATTAATTAATTTAGGGTATAGCTTTATAGGGATTAAATATTAGACCCTAACTTTCTATTAATTGAATTTATAAATATACTAGATAATTAACAACCACTACCTCTAAGTTAAGTACTATAACTCATAAGGCCTAAAGGACAATCTATAAACTAGTAGGAAGAACCTATAGGCTAGTAATAAGAACCTTTAGGTCCGGTTCCTCCTCCGGCTACCGACTTGTTTCCAAATCCCAACCCGGCTCCGGCTCCCCCGCCTAAACGTTATTATATTTAATAAGAACCGCTTTATAATTAATCCATTAATAAATTCTAGCGTAATTAGGTATTATTATTTTAGGCATTTCCCAATTTTTACCCCTATAGTTAAACTAAATATCCTAAGCCTCGTATAAGGAAAGTTAAATATAATATATATATTCGCTATATAATATAGTACTATAATAGTAGATTTACCCGATACAAGAGATTTCGATATATTATATTCAATTCCTTAATACGTAGCTAAGTATATAATAAAAACGCTTTTTACGTTCGGAATACCAAATTTAACTCCGAAGTTTTCGTTAATTAGTAATAATTCGAAGAATATTTCGAAGTTCAATTTAAAGAAGTATAAAGTCTTTTCAATTTAGTTGTATAATTTACTAATATTATTCGAGGTATAAGATCCTACTAGATTCAATAGTCCTATGAATTAGCTACCTATATTAACTTTTTGGGTATGCCAACTATATTTCTAATTTTCAATATTACTAATTTATATTGGGAAAGTCTAATAAAACATATACCTAACTATAAATAATAGCTAGCCTCCAACGATAATAATCGTTACTATATATCCAAGACTAATATCCTTAATAACCTTTATATTACTACTTATTATTTTATTTATCGTTCTAAATTCTTTAAAGAGCATATATTAATACTTGAATTTAAATTCGATAACTGCTAGTAGCGGTTAGAGTTCTAAATTCGAGGTACTAGGTATATTTATAGCGTATATTAGGTTAATAATATTAATGCTCCGGATTTAAGAAATATAAAGATTCGACGAGAAATTATTGAAATGTAGGGTTTGTATATTACTGTATAGAATCTAATATTAGAAGGTATTGAATAGCCAATTGAAATTCAATTTAATAAAAGTAAAAATTTAAAAGGCCCCCCTCCCAGCGCTATTACGACTATTAGTAATTAATATAATGCCTATAATTAACTAATCCCTATTAATCGTCTTCCAAAATACTATAATAAACGTAACGATACTTTAAATAGAAGGATAAATGCTGTTAAACTTATTTTTAAAGAACTTACAGCTATAATTAACTGTATATAATAATATATTTGTAATAGTATTTACTACCTCTAAATACGCTAGTAAGTCCGAACCCTTCCCGGGGATTGGTAAATTCCGGATTTCGAATTCTCTGTTCTAGAGTAAAAGGTTTACTATTTTGATTTCGCTAGGAAGTTTTATAAATACCCTCTCCTTATTACCCGTATTAATCCTGGGTTCTAGCTCTTCGACGGCCGAAGAAATAATAGTATTCTCAATTAGTACAATCCTCTTATTATACTTAAATAGATGGCTAATATAAATATTTAACTATATACTAATATAAATACTATTTTGAATTATATGGCTAAGTACGTTTCTAAGACTGAGAAACGTATTAAATCTTACAACGAAATTGCAATAGAGATTATCCCTCAAATTACGGCTAGAAATTTAGTTAAGTAATTTATAACTAAGTTTATAAATAAACTTATTACTAAAAGGGATTGGTTAGTTTAAGAAGTTTGCTACCTACTTTTTAACCTTCTTCTTTATAAGAATAACCATATAGTGGTTATAGTAAATTACCGCCTTCGAAATAACCGAAGTATTATTGTTTATAATCCCGAAGGAGGAAGAGTAGTAATAGCCATAGTTAGTAGTAATAATAATAAGGGTAAAGGTAGTATTTATATTAATACTACCAACGAAGTTCGGTAAACCCGGTTAATCTACTAGAAGTATATAAATCGAGAAGAATCTTATACTTAAATATCCTTCTTTAATTTTATTATTAAATTCGATTATACTAATTTATATCCCAAACCTCTAACGGATCGTACTAAATAGAGGGTAATCAACTACTTCCCTATTTACAAATATAAAAATAATTAACGAAATTTCATCCGGATTAAGCTTATACTATATTATCCTTATTAATATCCGGTTAATATTTATATTATTAATAATATTTACTATAAGTTATTAGAAAATGCTTATGTGGCTTACTATAAAGAATATATTAATGAATTAAATTACCCTAATAACTATTATAGTAAACTCCCTAATACTAAACTAGAAGAAGAGTTTGAACTACCTAGTTAAGAAGAAGAGCCTAATAAGCCTAGCTGGGAAGAAATTGCTAGAGACAACCCTAACCGCTATATTAATCCCGACGACGACAATTTCAATAGCGACGTTCTTAGCCGCTGTAATATTAATTTCAATTATAACTAGTATAATAACTATATTAAGTTCCAGGAATTCCTACCTTTGGCTGCAGATTACTAGAAATCTCGTTACAATACTTTCAACCTTCCTGATCTGAAGCCTATTATCTAACGTATTTATAATACTCTCAATACTAAATAATAAATAGTATTTAACTAATTTATTAACTATTATTAAATAGTATTCAATAGCTAAGCTCTAGATTAGCTGCTTCTTTAAATTAACGGCTATAGTAGTATTGGGAAATTTTACCTTATTTAATTACTATTTTACAAATTTACTGAAATAACTTTTATATATAACCTTCTAACCCCTATTATTCGTATTGCCCCTACTAGTATTACCGCTAATAATATCAATAATTATACCCTTAATTCTCTTCTACAGCTTCCTTTCGGTATTAAAGGTTTAATTAATCTACAAAGTACTAATTTAACTAGTATTTAAAATAAATTTAAACTTTATAAGTATTTTAGTATTAACGAAAAGTCTATATTAGGTATAAAAACTATATATTATATTAATACCCGCCTTCGCTAGGCTTTTATTGAAAATTAAGGGAAGTGGTTCGGTAGTATTAATATCCTTCTTCTTAGGAATTTCTTCTAATTAGCGACTATTGGATAAAAGGCCCTATTCTATTAGGAACCCTTTAAATTCGTTAATAATCCCAATACGCCTCTTAAAGCCCTTAGTAAGAATAATAATCTAGACCGGCTTCCTAATGAGACTGAGGAATAAGAAAGGAAGCGCTTAGAAGGTAAATTGGACTTGGTTTAATATAGTAGTCGAATTTATTACTTTAATTTTAATTAGAATATTGAATTGAAGTAAATTCTCCGTTAATAAGGTACTAAGTAAGAAGACTTTCGTAAGGCTTTAGAAGGACTACGAAATAATAACCCTACTATTTAAGATTAGCGGGTATTAATTAATTGTACTAAATTCAAATTATTTATACCCGACTAAGCCGAATTCGATAATACTTTGCGAATCTACCTAACTAATACTATAGTTAATAAATACAGCTTTAAGTATTTAGAATAATTTAAGAGCCTAACCTTTATTACTGAGGCTCCTAATAAACCTGATAGTATTAAAAATATTAAATATACCGATATTAGTAATTTGTATAGTAAATTTACTTACGTTAAGGGTAGTAGAATTATACTTACCGAGAATCTTTAGATTAAAATTAACTTTATTAATAGCTTAATTAGTACAGTTATTAATATTATGTAGAATAGTAATTAGATGTATAATATATACCTTAAAGCCGGCGACCCCCCCTTTATTATTATAGTACATTTTAATTACTATTGAAGATCTAATTATTTTAAAGATTTTAATTATCCTAATATTTATGATTTAGAGTACGTTGTTCTAATCTTTCGCTTTACCCGGGAATTTTTGAAAGGAGTTTATATTCGTAGGAGAATTCAATTCCCTTTAATTATTGTATATACTATTATTGTATATAGAATATAGGGTTAAATATTGGATAAGGTTGTTTATAATATTTTAAAGAAGGATTTTATAATTGGGTTATTCTATATAGTTGTTTCCCGTACTTATACGATTAAAGGTATTATATTTAATAAGAGCTTTGAGATTAATGCTTTATGTGTGACAAATACTAAGATTTATATATATACAGCTATAGATATAGTTAGACGTATATTTTAATAATTGCGTCCCGGCTATCTATTGCCGTTATACTATATTTATAACCCGGGTAGTCCTTTAGTTATAAATCGAAGGCTCTAGCTCCCTTCCGGGCCGGGGGATATTAATAATAATGATAATGACAATAATGATGATAATGCCGATGATAGCCGGCCGCCCCGGGGAAGAGGAGTGCGCGGTAGATTCCGTGGTAGATTTGGATTAAGACTTCGCGGTAGACCGCCCGGTAGTAGAGTTGGTAGTATACCGGGTAGAATTGGATTAAGAGTTGGTTTAAGAGTTAGTAGTATTGCTCCGGGTAGAGTTAGTTTAGGAAGGCCCTGTGGAAGATTTTGTAAGAATATTGGTGCTAGTAATGGATTACCGCGGTTGAGAGGAGGATAGATTAGTAAGAATAGTTATTATTATAATAGATAGATATAATAATAAATACCTTTAAGCGTACCTTCTATATTGATAGCCGTTGTATATTATTAAAGTCTTTGTAGCTCTTAAATTCCCTTTCTTTTTCTTTCTTTTATTAATTATTAGTTATTAATTATTAATTATGTTAATTATCTTTGAAGACGATAATTTCGAATTCGAGTAGCGCTTTGATGATATGTTAAGAGAAGAAGAAGAGCGTTGTGATTTGCTTGCTATTAAGCGCCAACGGACTTCTACTGGTTGGGTCGGTACTAAGATAGTATTGCTAGTTAAAGATGAACTTTTTTACGAAGAAAAGACTGCTAGTCTTTCTCTCTCTATCCGGTCAAAGTAGTATGTTACCTTTACTATTAATTATAATTCAGATTATTCTAATTCGGCATTTAGGTAGCTGAATCTCACTACCGGCTTTTAAAAAAAAAAAAAAAAAAAGAGAAAGGAGTTTAGTTCGACTTATTCCGCGCACCCTAGTCGAATACCTTATGGTATACCTTTTTTCAGAGTAACCGTTAATGGCACTGAGAGATAGTACGTTTTACGGCGGTCTTACATCTCCTGTTCCCTAGAACGGCCCATACACAGTTAATACTAAGATTGGAAGATGAGAAGGATTTGAGAGACGTTAGTAGTATATATCTGAGTATTTAAACGAAAAATTAATTACTTGTAAGGAGTTGAACGCGAGAGCTCTCTATATACTTACACCAGTAGCGGTAAGAGCGTCCTCTATACCGTTATACTATAAGCGTCCCTATAGCACCCCAGGGGGGCTGGTGATAGTAAGGTAGTTGGAAGTAGACTATATAGGTTAATTGGAGCGTTCTAAGACTGTTTACTAGTTTATAGGTAAAATAATAGAAAGTCTCGCGGAAAGGGTCAAATCTAGTAATGTTTTAGCTGGTGTTGTGCCCTTAAATATGAGTTCGAATTGCTAAGAACCTTCCTGTACTTCCCGTACTTCCCGTCTTAGCAAATGGACTTAATTGGGTACATCCAACTACTATATGTAGGTCCAGCTTTTCACTTCCTAAATGTTCACCTCCATGGGCGTTTCTCTGTCTTCCTTGGCTATATCCGGGCTCCGGCCAAGGAAACTGTATTTTATCAGTACTTTACATCTATACTTTATATTTATACCTTATATTTATTTTCTACGTTTTACGTCTTACGTTTCTATTTCTACGTCTCTACTTTTACGTCTCTACTTTTACATTTCCATTTTTGCATCTCTATTTCTATATCTCTATTTTTATATCTCTATTTTTACATTTCCATTTTTACATTTCTACTTTTATATTTCTACTTTTGCGTCTCTATTTTTATATTTTACGTCTATGTTTTACGTTTATATCTCTAAATTCTAAAGACTTAGTATTTTCCTATTTATTAATTAATTAATTTTTATAAATTTAATAATTGGCCCCCTTCTATCCCTTCGCCTTTATATTTCCTTAGTTTCGTAGGTTTTAAAAAGGTCTGGACAATTTATATCTTTTTAAAGGACCTACGAATTCTTATTATTAAGATACCCCTTTTATTTAATTTAAAATTAATGGTAGCGACCGGACCCGCGGTACTTTATAATTAATTTAATTTCGTACTATAAGTTATCCTCTTTAATATCTATTACTTTTCTTTAGGGTATTATTATAATAGGATCATTGTAATATAATTTTAATAGGGTAATAGGGAATATTAGGTAGATGCGATAGTATATGGAAAGGGTAAATTAGTATATTATTTCTCTATCTCCGATTATTTTAATAATTTAGAATAGCCCTAGGAATTTATTGGCTAATTTAGTGTTAGAACGGTATTATTTAATATACTTCGTATTAAGTAGGACCTAATTCTTTATATTAAATTCCTTGGGCTTCCGAACTTTATTATACTATTTCGTATATCTTCGGTTAATAATTTCTAAGGTTGTAATTACTTTAGTCTAGCCCCGAAGCAATTCCTTAATTTAATTGGTAATTACTATAGGGAGGACCGTTCTTCGTTTTCGTTTTAGGTTTATAAATCTTTAAAAGTAATATTTAAAGAATAGTTCTAATAGGGATTTTCCAATAACGGTATAGAAATAATTATTATATATTTATTAGGTTAGTGTAAATTTTTCAATTTAGTCGACCTATTCTATTCCGTAGAAAATTCGAAGGTATAACTCTAAATTCTAATTCTACTTTTCTATTTATCCGCTCATTTAGGGGTATTAAATAGTATTAAAGCGTTGGCGGATATCTAAAAACTTATAATAAATCTTCTAAAATTAGCTAGTAAAAAGATTACCTCTATTGGAAATAATAGAATCTAGGAGACCGAATTATTAGAATACGTATTATTAAAAGTGAAAAATAAATTATTGGATATCGATTGTCTTTTATATAGGGATATATAAAGTATATTTAGTAAAATAGTTAATAATAATTAAGATTGTATTATATATCCAATTAGAGATAGGGTTGAATATTTTTAGTAGTTGGGTAATAAAATTGTATAAAATATCCTACTAAGGAATAGTAGGGATAAGTAATGATTTAAATAGGTTATAAGATTGATAATTACGAAGTTTAGCCTTTTAATATACTAGATATTCGCAAATCTATATTTTTATATTAGCTATAATAGTAGGCTAGTAGTAAAATTGGCTAATGTGTTTTAATATTTTCTGCTGCCTTGGGTATCCGGTTATTGCAGTATTATATTAAGTATAAAGTAGTTGGGCCCGTATATATTCCGGAATGTAAATTTAATATTAATATTAAAGAGTCCTATCCTTCCTTATTTTCCAATTCTACGCCTATCTCCTTCCTTTATTATTCTTCTATAATTCTTTAATAACGAATAGGTCCTCCTTCTATACTTTTAATAATTATTACCCTAATAATCGGAAATATCCCTTGTTCTTTTATATTTTTACTATTACTATATATACGCCTACATTTCTTATAATAATTCCCTTTATATCGTCGCGCCCTTTAATAGTAACCTCGCCTACGAAACTTACTCTTTTTACCGCTGACCCTCCTTTTTTTATATTATTTTTAACCCCCGTCCGTTTTCTCCTCTCTTTATTTAATTTATTTTCTCCCCTAAATCCCCTCTACTCCTCTTATAATTTTTCCCCTCCATTTTCTAATACCTACTCCTCTTCTACTTCGCTCATATCCTACTACCATTCTTTTTCCTTTACTGCCGCCCTTTAACCTACCTTTCCGATTAATATTACCTATTTTACTAATACTTTTAATACCTAACCTCACTTTATTACCCGGCTCTTCTTTTTACCCCCTTCGATAATTTTAATTAATAGGTATTTACCCCATTTCTTTAGTTCCTCTCCTTAGAAGTACGATTTTTCTAATAATTTATTTACTAAATTAAATTTTCTTAGTTAATATTCTATTCCGAAATTATACGTTACTAATTCTGATATCTACTAATTTTACCTTATACTCGCCCACTCCTTATCCTAGAAATATTATAAATTTAAATAACTTATAACTATTAAGAACGGTTCATTTATATATAATAAATATTATTTCTACGTTTTTAAACCTTAGTAATTGTTAATAATTCCCTATCCCTAATTCTATACTTTATTTCTTCTAGCGATTTTTTCTTTAAAAAGAATATTACTAGGTATTACTTATCGTTATATAATTGTATAAGAACCGCCCTAATTGTAAAATTTAATACGTCTATTTCTATTCGGATTTATAATATTAGGTCGAAATATTATAGTATAGGAGTTTTTTAGGATAATTTTTTTAATTTTGTAAATACTTTTTTTACTTTTATTATAAGTTCGAACAGTCTTTATTTATTCCTTTTTAATAATTCGGTTAAGGGTGTAATTACTTTCGAATATAATATCATAGAATATTAATAAAACTCGGTAAACTTTAGGAAGATTTAAATATTATAGATATTCGCTAGTGTTTTCTAATTCGTAATTGTTATAACCTTCTCCGGGTTTATTAAAATATCCTCCGGGGAAATAATACATTTTACGAATAATTATTTTTTTATATAAAATTCGTATTTACTTAAATTTATATAATAATAATAATCTTATTCCCTATACTATATAACTATAGTGGCTTTTTGGCATAGGGTCCTTCTCCAATTCCCTGGAGGGGAGAACCGTACGGCGTTAAGCGCCGCCGGATGAAAACCCCCAGCTATATTTCGGTCGTAGATTTTCACACCGCTCCTACTTTACTTACAACTATAACGGTTCTTACCCACCGCTACAGCGAACTGATCTCGTCTCTCCTACCGCTATATTATTCTAATATTAAAATAATGAAAATAATAGGAATAGGACCTAAATCTAGAGCGCTACTTCCCTTTACTATCCCTCCGTCCTAATATCTATCGCCCTTTTTTCCGCCTTTTCCCTATTACCCTATTTTATTTTCCTATTTATTATTCTACTTCCCTATTTCTTTATTCTATTTTTAATTACCTCCGCCCCAGCCTTTTACTTTTTACCTTACGGCTCTACTTCTATTTATAATGGTATAGAGCCTTTTCTTTCTTCTATATAATCTTCCCTATAATACCCCTTCTTAATTCCTATCCTCCTTCTTCCCTATTATAATTCTTACTTAAAATAGCTCCCTCTAACTATTATTGCCCTAATTTAATCGATTTAATTTCCAATATAGAAGTCTCCTCCCCTAAATTATCCCTTAGCCCTACGTTTCTAATATATTTAGAACCTACGGTTCTCACTTATTTCTTTTGAAATTTTCCTAGCCTTATAGTTCCTTAAAACCGGTATAGTTTCTTCTTTATCTTTCTAATTTATACGCTAACCCGACTAATATTATTTGTAAAATTCCTTACCTATATTATACTTTAAGTTTAATTACCTACTTAAAAACCGGTAATAAATTTACTTCTATCGACGCCTTCTATATAATTATTATTAGTAAAATTTATTATATTTTAGCGTCCGGTATATTCTTTATCCTTCTATTCCTTTCCTCGTTATTATTTAATTTATATATTATAATTTCCGGCGTTTAGAATATAGTTTATATTTATATTGTTAATAAATATATATTAAACGTCCCCGTTAGTCTTTGTAATATTTGTAAAATTATTTAGGCGGTAGTTATTATTATATTATTGGGTAGTTAATTTAGTTTTAATTAAAGATTCGAATCCTTCGTTCGTACTATTAATAGTTTTACTAATTATATATATATATACATTTAGAATATAATAACCTCCCTACTAATATTCGTATTCCTTTCCGCCCCTTATATTCTAATATCGCCGACTTTTTATTAAAGGGTTACTATAAATTAATTATAAAGGATGTCCGTTATAGTTATACCCCTTCCTTCTTTAGTAGTAGCGCTATAAACCCGGTCCGGATTATTTCTAATTTTAACAATAGTATTATTATTCTTATACGTATTACATCCGGTAGTAGTATTATTATTACTTTTATTCGTATAATTTCCGGTATTAATAGTAATAATTCTATTCCTAATAGTCCAATAACTATTAATACCCCTAATCGCTATACTCTAAATAAAGATTAGGTTTAATAGTACTATAAGGTTACTACGAATTAAATTTATATAATAGTATTATTCGAATAATTCTTTAAATATAATTAAATATTTTATAGGGAAGCACTTCAGTTTTTATTGTAATTGTAATTTAAATAGTACTTATAATTAGTATAATTATCCCCTCTTCATCCCCATATTTCATTATTCTAATATTATTAATATTTTATTCCCTTTTTAAGAATATTCTGAGAATTCTTTACGCTACTCCTCTTCTAATTCAATTACTAAATAATATTCCTTTAATTCTTTTAACTTTAATATTTAAAAAAGGATCTTCTTAACTTTAATTCTGTCATTTAAATATTCTTAGAGTTTTTCTTTTATTAATAATTAATTTTTAAGGTCTAATTAAAAGAGAGTATTTATATTAAAGTAATTTAAAATTATATAAGTAAAGGTCTTCTTTTGGAATTTATATATATAGATAGGTATTAAAACGTCCAATATTTTCTTCTAGTAGAGGAAAACCCGAAAGCTAATAACCTTTATCCTAATTTAAATTAGGAGGGAGTTCTTTACTTTAATTAATAAGTACGGTTTATTATTTTTATCTTTTGATATCCGTTACCTCCCCTTTTTTTTCTTTCTACTGATTATATATTATTAAATAGCCTCCCTATTAAATTTGGGGGTTAGATTGGCGATAGTAAATTTATATTGCTAATTTAATTTAGTTACTATTGTTACTAGGTAATAATTATAGTGTAATATCTATTGTTAATTCGTTGCATCTTCTAATTATTCTTTTTAATTAGCGACTATTAATTTTAGGATTTATAATAGTAGTAGTTAGATTTTTAATTCCGAAGGGGGATTGGCTGCTATTATTAATAATTTTTTTATTAGTATTTATATTTCGATTTACCGAACTTTAATTGTACTATTTTCTAATTTATTAATAGGTAGCCGACCCCTAGCTTATTGGGTTTAGATATAATTAGTAATTTAAATTGCAATCCCCTAAATAAATCTAGTTTAATCTATCCTAATAAGCCTCTCTTCGAAAGTTCGGACCCTTTTATTAAAATAGAGGTCGAGCGGCGGATAAAAGGTTTCCGTCTCTAAATTCTGTACCGGTATAGCTTTATATACTCCGGCGATAATTCTTAAATATTTAATTTAATATTTCGCTAATTTAATTATTATTCTTGGTAATTTCCTATAAATTTTGGTCGGTTAATAGAATGCTAAAGCTCTATATATAATAGCGCTACGAATATATTTAATATATATTTCCCTCGTCCGAATAAAGGAGTAATTCTATATCTTCGCTACTAATTTTATAAATATATTTATTTAAATATTTATTTTTTATTTTACTATTTCCGTATAAGTTCTATAATTGAATTTTTAGTTTAATTAGACCCTTAGGAATTTTATAGATTCTATTAATTAAAGTATTATATTTCCGAATTAGAGAGTTTCCGTCCTTAGTACCTTCGTTTATATAAAATATATTAATTCTGTCTTATTCGCTTTAAATTCTATACTTTTCGCTTTTACCTATTCTAAATATATTTCTTATACTATCTATAAGGTCCGGTAATTCTCTTTTATAGTATATACTACTATAATAATATTAATATTATTTGCGAGGCCGATTAGAATTATATTTGGGATTATAATTAATTTTCTATATAGTAGGGTAATAAAAAGAATAAATAGGATAGGGGAGAGGGGGGAGCCTTAGAATATACTTATAGTAATAGTATAGGAGTAGGATATTTTATTATTAAAGAAGAAAGAACCTTTTTTACTAGTAATAAAATTAATTACTTATTTAATAATTTATATTGGGAGCCGTATTTCCTATAGGGTATATAATAATTACTTATAGTTAATTCCATTGAATATTCCTTTTAAATTATTATTATTAGTCTTATACACGCTAACTATATACATAGTCCGCCCAGTGGGCACGCGGTGCTGCTTCGCTCGTAGTCGGTGGGAAAAACCGTACTGTAATGGCCGGGTGAAAACCCTCCGCTTCGCTATCGCAATAGCGCCATATTAGCCCCGTACCTTCCCAATTTCCTTCCTCTCGGTATAACCTTACTATTATAATTAAAGTTATAAATTTATATTATATACGTAACCGACCCGGCTCTAGCCTATAGCCGTCCTTCCTTTATCCTCCTACTGTAGCTTCTCTATAATTAGCGGTCTTTTATCCTATCTTTCTTTAATTACATTATCCCGGGCTACCTAGATATTTCTATAAAGGAAACTTCGACCCGGCTCTCTCCTTCCTTCCCTTCTTTCTTCTTTATACTATACTACTACCTTCGCCGCATTATATCCGTATCTTAACCGAATCCGCTACCGCTATTCGCCCATACCTAATCCGAATTAATATTATTATTACTTTATAATATTACGTAAGAAACTTAATAGTACTATTAAAAAGACGCTTATTTTAAAAATAATTAAGGCTATAAAGGTTATAACTTCTCCCAACAATTCGGAAGGCAACGCCGCTTCGAATATAGTACTTCCTAATATCGGCCCTGCTAGTTCGCCGTATAATAATACCCCCGTTAAGTCCGTTACCTTTAAGAAAGTTCGGAAATATTTATTAAAGGAAATATTAAAGAAGAAAGGCGCTATTATAAAGTACTTCTAGATTCCTACGAACTATAAATAATATAAGGCTTATACCCGTAGGTTCTAGTACACCCTCCCTTTAATTTACTAGGATATAGCCGCTTTCAAAATTATTGTCGATTAGGCTTAGTATTTCTAAGATCCTTATAAATATTTATATTATTACTATAGTATTTTCGTTTCTAATCCGCAAAGTAATCTATCCCTTTACTCTTTATTGTAAATACTAATTGTAAAAGAGGACTAAGGAGTACCCGGATACTAAATTTACTCTTCTAGTACGTACCTTTATTGAAGCCGTTATAGTTCTATATAATTATAATACTATTAAAAGCGATTTTAAGGTTTTTATTAGTAAGGTAGAGGCCGCGGCCGCCGCGTAGGTTACAGCGGACCGCGTCGGTACCGAACCCTCCTCTATTAGTAACTTCCTAATTTTTAATTTAATAATTATAATTAAATTTCCTACTAAAAAGAGAAAGTTTACCTATACTACTATTAATACTTCTACGGACTTTACTATACTTCGTAATAATATCGCCGTAATTCGTTTCTATATTACGAAGGTCGAGGAATCTATCCGCCTTCTTTCTAATAAAATTAATATAATTATTATTAATATTATATATATTAGTAAAGGAATAATAGTAGTCCGTACTAAGTAGGATAATTTCGATACTTATTTCTCCGCTATAAATAACCCGTATTATTCCTATATCGGTACTTCTACTAATTTCCTTTATATAACTTTCTAATATCGAACAAACTATTTATAATATTTATAATTACATCTTAACCATAGGTCCGGTCGACGATTCAACTTCTATCCGGGCCCGCTATAGTATAAAAACGGTACTTATTGGCGTTATTATTAAGGATTTCAATAAGGATAATAATAGAAGTTCCGATTTAGAAGATAATTATAATCCTAAAGAGGTTAAGGCTTATAGCGATGCTAATACGATGTTGGATAATAGCAACGCAGAATAATTAATTCCCCAATTCCCCTAATCTAATTATAATTTAGTTTTCTTCCGGGGCTGCCTTCGATACGTCTAGTATACGTCTGGTCGGCTTCTTATCGGTTCCGATGCGGTTCCGTTCCGGTTTGGTAGCTACCGGCTTCGGCCGGGTCTTTCACACACACAATCAAATGCACTAGTCCATATCCCCGAGCGTCTCTTCCATTTCCCTCGCCTTCTCATCCTTTTAAATTAAAAAGTATAAGGAAAGTTACGGCCTTGAATTTCCAAGTTATATATACTATATCAGTAATTATCCGGATTATGAATTCTATTAAATAGTTTGCCCGGTTATTTATTTAACCCTTCGGTAGGAAATTGAATTTTTTGGTTACTTATATTAGTTTCTTAATTATAAGTACTTCGAAGATTTTTTCAATATTATCAAATAGCAATATAGGCCTCTATACGCCCGCTAGCCTTTATTAGGCGGCGTTTTTTCTAGGTTTTTTAAAAATAATTATTTTTATATTTTTAAATTATTATAGGAAATATTCGAGTCGGAAGTTAGCGGATACGAAATACGCTATAATTTATTGGAATAACTATTTATATAATTTTAAAAACCTATTTAAATACTATTTAACCCCGGGAATTTTATTAAATACTATCTAGGAGAGTATATCCTAAATATCCTCTTTAGTAATTAAATCGCCAATAATTATTAAATTAATACCCTTTAATAATTTAATCCAATTTAATAAATAATTTATAATAACATTTACCTTCGGGAAAAAGCAGTCGGTAAAAATCTCGGCCTTACTATCATAATTCTTAGTTTTTATTACCCTTTTATAAATTTAAAAGGTTAATAATTTGGACGGAATTATTAATCGATAATTTTAAATCCGGGCCTATTTCTCTAATAATTAAGATTGATTCGGATTCTTTAAAGCCTCTATAATACCCTTATACTATATAGTCTACTATACTTTCGCTATTGTTTTCTTCTTCTTTATTATAATTTTAATAAAATCCCTTTACTTCAATATTATTTAATATCCGAATTATATCTAATATATCCGCCGCACTTCCTTTATTACTGTTTTATATCCTAGAATTTATTAATTTACATTTCTCCTTCAACCTTTCTTTTAATATAGGACGAATTCCTCTATAATATTTATAAATTCCTTATTAAATTCACGAAAGGCGAATTCGATATTTTCTATTATATCAATCTTTTCTAGGACTAAGATCCGTTTCTCCACCGCCTCCTTTACTTTTACCGTATTTATAAGATTTTAATTATATCCTTCTTCTTTTTTTATTTTTCTATTTCTTCTTCCTAATTAAATTTAAATTTCCTAAGGGTAATAGTCCGAATTAATTTATTCGGACTATTACGCTGCCTAATATTTAATTTTAACCCTAGGTAATAATTATATATAATTAATTGCTCTATCCTTTTCTCTTTGTATTATATTCCCAAATTTTATTAATTTATTATAGAGGGTAAATAAATTAAATATTTAATATTATACCTATATAAGAAGGTGAATAATCTCCGGGCTAATCCTATTCTTTAAATTCTAATTAGGATAGTAGGGGTTAAAATCCCCAATAATAATTTAATTTCCCGTCGGGGGGCTAGTTTTAAGGAATTTGAAAAGCGGTAACTCTTACTAATATTTTAGTATTCTTTATATTAAGATAAAGGAGTAAATAGAATAAATAATCGTTGAATTCCTCTAGTTTTTAAATATTACTATATTTTAATTTTTCCCGGATTAGAAATTTAAGTCTTTTCAATCCTACTTTTTATTTATATATATTACCGTCCTTCCTCCTTCTAAATAACTAACCCCGAAATACCTCCCGCCTTTCGGATAATAAGTATCCCTATTTAAAGTCCTACCTAACTCCTAAATTACTATAATATTATAAATCTCCTCTTATTTAAATAGAAATTTCCCTTTCTTATATAATTTCCTTATATTTTGATAGAATATTTCTAATTGTATTATTAATTACTTCAGGATAGGGTTCTTTCTAATTACGTAATAGAGGATAAAGGTATTACTTCCTTAGGGGGGCCGCAGTTATATAAAAACTATTACCGCTATACGTCTAATTCCCCCTTATATTCTATAAATATAGGTAATAAATATTAATTAAATTTTATAAAGTTCAAGGTTTTAGTTAGGAAGTTTAACCGACGATTTTCCTCGGCCGTTTTTTCTTCGCACCTCCTACGAATTATCTCTCTAAAATAGTAATAGTATAGGAGCTAGGGGGGGCGTCCGGTAGGATACCTTTATTTATAAATTCTATTATCGACTTTAATACCTTTTTAATAGGATTTTTATAAGGGGCGAATATCCGTAATTTTTCAATATATGTAATAAACGCCTTCGTAATAGCCTTCCAAAGAATAGGATACTCTTTACAATTATAAATAAAATATCTCTTCTTTCTATATAATTTATAATAAATAAATAATTAATCCTTATTAAATAGGTAATTTACTTTACTAAAGTAATCTTCTTTATATTTAACTTCTCTATACCGGGTATAGATATTTTCCTAGCGATAAAACTTCGTTATATATCCAATTCCTTAATATTTATAGTATTATTAAATATTACTCGAAGCTTAAAACAATTCGTACGGATATATACTACCGTCCTAAAGGAAGAGATTATTTTAAAGGAAATATACTACTAACGTAGTAGTAACTTCTATAAAGAATAGACCCCTATTCTCTCCGTCCCTTCTCTTCTATAACCGAACTTTAATAATAATTACCTCCGTATTTCCTTCCCTTACTATTCTTATTAGGGTTTCCGCTATAGTATAACTTCTTAATACTAACCTAGGGTACGCCTCGGACTAATATATTTATAGTATTTATAATAATAAAAATATCCGGATTGAATATTTCTTTAATTTATATTTAGTTTTACTAGTACTAATTATTTATAAATTTATTAAATATAATTATATAGTCTTTAATTATTAATATTCTAATAACTATACAAATTATTAAGCCGGGTTTCTTCTTATTTAAATTTATAGTTAGGGTTGTTTTCGTATCTTTATTCCAATAGTTTATAAATTCGGCGGTAATCGTTACTCCCTTAATTATAAACTAATATTTAAAGTTGGAAAGGGTAAATTTTTTAATAGTAGTAGTAAATAGTTATTAGAAGGTAGTACCAATTTTATTCGGAATAGCTTTTACTACAATATTGGCCTGACACTTTAATACTTCTTAGGTACCTTTTTTAATCTCCTTTAGAATATCCTTCTTTAAATCATCGAAATTCTTTTTAGTAATAAATTAGTCGGTTCTAACCTTATTAACTTCGGGTCGTAGGGATCCACTTTTTTTAATACGTACCTTTACGAATTTAAAAAGTGATTTTCGAACCTAACGTCAATCCTTAATTAAAATAGTATTATAATCTATAGACTTATTCGTTTTAATAATAAATATTTTTAATATTTCATTGTCTTCTCCCGTTTTTTCCGAAGTCTTCGCAATGAATACAATTTTAGGGTCGTTATATATTGAGATTTCCGCGAGTAGGTTATAAACGCTATTTTCAAGCCTACAAGTACCGCCATCGATAGCCATTGGTAACGATAATACAACGCTATTACTGCGTTCGTCGTAGGATATTGTAAGGGACGTAAACGACCCTCCTAAGTCGATTGCCGTTGTTAGCTTTCGTTTTGGAGCACTCCTCGACCAGAAATTGGCGTTTCCGGTTTCGGCGTCGTTTTTTCACCCAAACTACTAACCTTTTAAATTTATAAAAAAGCTTTTGATTTTAATAGTAGTCCCATCACTCTTATATATATCGTATCCGGTAATAGTAGTAGTTCTACTTTTAGTAATTCTATAACTATTAATACTCCCGGCCGCTATATTATAAATAAGGATTAGGTTTAATAGCGTTACGAAGTTACTACAATTAGGCCTATATAATAGTACTATGCGAATAACTTCTAAAATATAATTAAACGCTTCGTTAAATAGTACTTCGGTTTTTACTATGATTATAATTTAAACAGTACTTATAGTTAATATAATTATCCCTTCCTCATTCCGTCGTTCAATTATTATAATATTATTAATATTCTATTCCCTTTTTGAAAATATTTCGCGAATTCTTCCCGCTACTCCTCTTCTAATTCAATTATTAAATAATATTCCCTTAACCTCCCTAACCTTAATACCTATAATGAAATCCTCTCGACTTTAATTCTATTGTCTAAATATTTTTAAAATTCCTCCTTTATAAATAGCCAATTTTCGGAGTCTGATTAGAAGAGAATATCCGTATTAAAGTAATTTAGGATAATATAAGTAAAAGTCTCCTTTTGAAACCCATATATATAAATAGGTATTATAATGTTTAGTACTTTCGTTTGGTAGAGGAAAGCCTGGAGGTTAATAATTTTTATTTCAATTCAAATTAGTAGAGAATTCTTCGCTTTAATTAATAAGTATAATTTATCTTCTTCTTCCTCCGACGTTCGTTATCTTCCCTTCTTCTTTTTTATACCGATTATATATTATTAAATGACTTCTTTATCAAATTTCAGGGTAAGGTCGGTAATAGTAAATTTATACGTCTAATCTAATTTAATTACTGCTATTATTAGATAGTAATTATAATATAAAATAGTTCTCAGACACCGGTGCGATGCTGGATCCTCAGCTCAAGCAGTGCCCGGTATATATTGAAGCGTGCTTTAGATCCACATTACGTAAGCCAGTAGAATTCGTATGCTAAGAAATGCCAAGGCGGGAAGTACGGGAGGTTCTTAGCAATTCGAATTCGCACTTAGGGGCACAACACCAGCTAAAATATTACCAAATCTGATTCTTTCTACGAGACTTTCTATTATTTTGCTTATAAACTAGTGAATACTCTTAGAATATTCTAATTATTATATATAATCTACTTCCAATTACCTTACTATTACTAGCCCCCCCCCCCCCCCCCCCCGGGGTGCTATAGGGACGTTCGTAGTATAGCGGTATAGAGGACGATCCTACTACTATTAGTGTAAGTATATAGAGAGCTCTCGCGTTTAATTCCTTATTAGTAACTAATTTGTCGTTTAAAGGCTTAAATATATACTACTAACGTTTCTTAGATCCTTCTTATCTTCCAATCTTAGTATTAACTGTGTATAGGCTATTCTGGGGAATAAGAGATGTAAAACCGCCGTAAGACGTACTATCCCTTAGTACTATTGATAGTTATTCTAAAAAAGGGTATATTATAAGGTTTTCGATTAGGGTGCGCGGAATAAGTCGAACTAAACTCCTTTGTTTAAATAAGCTAGTAATAAGATTTAATTACCTAAATTCTAAATTAGAATAATCTAAATTGTAGTTAATAATAAAGGTGATATACTATTTTAACCGGATAGGGAAAGAAAGGCTAGCGGATTGTATAGCTATAGTCTTCCTTTTATAAAGAAATTCATCTTTAACTAATAGTAAAATCTTAATACTAACCCAACTAATAGAAGTCCGTTAGCGCTTAATAGCGAGCAAATCACAGCACTCTTCTTCTTTTTTCAATATATTATTAAAGTGCAATTTGAATTCGAGATTATCGTTTTTAAACATAATTAATATAGTAGCGTTAGGGATTGATAGTAAATAATAAATAAAAGTAATAAAAAGTTGAATACGAGAGAAAAAGGGAGAGAGAGAGGGAGACGGAGAGAAAGAGAGAAAAGAGATATTACTTAATAATGTACTAAATAAGATAGAAGGAGTAGTATAAATATTATTAAATATAAAGGAAGGTACGCTTTAGAATATAAGTTATAATTATGTTTATATTTATAAATATATATTATTTGAATAATATCTGTAGGCTAGTACCGGACTAGAAGTAGTAATATCAAGTAGCCGGAATGTTAGTGTTTATTTATATATCCGGGATTAGGAGCTTCTTTGGCAACCTCCTTACTTTATTAGTTGCTTTTATAATACATATACGGTTAGAGGTTACCCGAGAAACGTTTAAATCGAATGGTACATCGAATATAAGCCTTTATAATATTTTAATTCTCGAGTAAACTATATATGTAAATCCTGTTTAGAAGTCTTTCTTTGAAATATCGAGTACCGCTATGTTTAATATTAAACCTTGTGATTTATATATTGTAATAGTATATATAAATATTAAGGGGAATTGTGTTCGTTAGTATTGGGCGTTCCGATGCGATATGAAATCCCGTGTTATTTTGAATACCGGAATAATATTCTGGAATTGTTTCTGGTCTTCTTGGTTAGGAAAGTAGTATAGCCTAGTATATTAATCGAATTTAACTAATATAATAAAGGGGGTTCTTAATCGGGAAAGTTAGTATCCTAAATAATATTAAAAATAATACCTAATATACTATTAACCAGCCTAGCCTTAGTCTAGAGATTCTCAGTAAATATAATTCGGCTATAGATTATTGATAGTGTTTCAATTTGTAGATTATTAACTTCTATAGCGTTTATATCTTTAGTATTAGTACCCTTGTAGGTAGTAGGAAGTATAAAGTATAGCTTATTTAACGCTTTTATATATTCGATGTTGTAAACCCTTACATTATTACGCTTAGGATAAATACGTAGAGTGTATTGGAGGTAGTCTATTTCTTTAGTAAATAATTGTACTTTAATCCGAAAATTTAATAATTGTTAGTATTAATAAGTACGTAGATTATTGCGTAGTCCTTCTAGTATATCCTCAAATAGGGCTTGGTTATTACCTTATTATTAAATAATTTATTATAATTCTATAATTTTATTAAATATATAGTAATAAGTACAATTAATAGCCTTAATAACGTGTAATACTTATTAATTATAAAATAACAATTTTTGTTTGACTAGTGGTAATTAATAGAAATTATTAAGTAGAAGAATGTTCCGCCTACTAAATAATTAACTCTAATATTTAGGAAATATTTAGCGAAATTTTTAATTAATGAAATTGAGTGTTCGAAGACCTAGTATTAATTTTTTATTAATAATGAAATATCGATATAGTTATAATCTTCGCTATAAATTAATAAGATTAATACCTTGTAATATTGCAACGGCTATTTCTAAATTATTTTAATTTATATTCTTAAATATAATAGGAAGTTTGAATAAAGAGTAAAGGGTTTGTCCATTAGTATTGTTAGTATGTATACTAGTAAGAGCACTACGAATAATAGGATTACCCTTCCTCCAACCTATAATTATCTATTCTAGTTTGAAAGATAGAAGTTTAATAAATTATAATTTACTAGTACTATCATAGTTATTAACTTATAAAAGTAGAGGTAGGATAGCTTTAAGCTATTGATTATTATTATTATAGTTTAGGATAGATTGGTAATGAGTAATAAACTGATTAAAAATAATTTTTTGGGTAGGGTTGAGGTTATTGATAGTAAAGGCGGTAATAGTATTAATATTAATTCTTAAATGGGTATTATCGGTTTTTATATTATATTAATAATCCCGGGCTAATAGTAATAAATCTTAATAACCTAGGTGGTTATACTAATTATATAAAACGTTTTGATCCCTAAAACCAAGCATCCCGAAATTTGCATCATTTTTAATTCGTTATTAAATAGGAAACTCTCTAGCCAATACTTACTATAATTTTTATTACCTTTCCTCTTCGGCGGGAGGTTCAAATTCATTATTAGGTTCCCTTTTAGGGAGGTTGCCGTAGTAATCGTAAGGGTAATCTATATCGCCTATATAAATTTTAGTATAGATTGGAAATATATTAGAATATATTTTTGATTCTTAGACTCTATTTATACCCTAAATACTAAATAAATCCCACTGAATACAATAGGGATAATGCAACATAAGTTTAATTCTATACTACTCTTTATATTGGGCTTAATCCTCTATATTGAATTTTTATATGGGATAGTAGTTAAGTACCCTCTTCTTAGTACGATTACCTAGACGGTGATTATTATTAAATCGGGTAAATTATTTGAAATAATTAATATTTTCGGAGTTATTTGGGCGAAATAAGTATTTAGAATATTAATTGCGGGTTTAAATTAGTTAATTTTATTTAATAAGTATTCTAGGTTTAGGTATTCTATCGGGATAATGATAGTCTATATTAATAATTTTGCGGGTATTTTGGCTAAGTTGTAAATTAAGGAGAAGATAATTAATCTCCTAAATGGACTAATCTCTTTTAGGAATTAATTAATTTATTATTTTTATAATAAAAGAGATAATAGCGTTATTAGAAGCAACCTAGGGGGCAATTTATTACGCGATTTCTTTAAAAAGCCTTAATTACTTCTCTACCTTTAAATAGTATTTAGCAATATAATTAATAACGGCTTTATAATTAGTATATAGCTAGATATTTATATTAGTACGCTATATTAGGGTAATAGTCCGGTTGTAGTTATTTATACGGTTATTATTTCGTGCCCTATCGTATAGCTAATACTTTGGGTTGAGACTGTGTGTGAGGTAGGCTTCTAGGTGGTGATTTTTAAGAAAGTAAAAGCGGTATACTTTTAATATTAGATTTTTAGGACGTAGAGTACTTTAATTAAACCGCTTAATATGGAAGTAATAATTATTAGTATACTAATTATATTATTGTACTTTATTTATTATATAAGATAGAAGGTCGAAGGTAGGGGGGTATATACTTTCTTCTTCTAGGCTATTATTAATAATAATAAATAGGGGATCTCCTTTATTCTATTAAATAACTCTTTTAGGCTCCGGGTTGAAAGCGGTTATATAATAACCCTATAATTTAATAAATTGCCGCCGTATATTCTTATTAATTAATTTAAGTACCTCAATATATAGTACCTACTAAATACTATAATTATAGCTATTACCTTTTGCTTAGAATTTAATATAATACTACTAGTCCTCGATCTTGAATTTTAGTACTAAGATATACTTTTTAAATAATTTAAAGCGGCGTTTTAAGTAGTATATAACGATTTAAGGATTTTCCTTAAAATCCTTTTTTATAATTCTATTACGATCTTTAATAAAAGTAACTTTCTATTCCTTATAATTGGGTATATACCAAGTAAGGCTATCCCAATAAGTATCGGCTATATTAAAAGTTATAAATATAGTTAGCATACCTTATACTTAGATATAAATACGAAATTCACGATTTTTGTAAATTTAATATAGTTGTGTACCCTATATAATATTCGAAAACCGAATAACCGAATCGAATAGCCAACGTGCTTCGGGAGTATTAAATTTAATTATTTCCCTTAATTGCTTAATATTAACCAAACCTTTGTTATTTGTACTATTATAACCTAAGCGGATAAAAAATGAATTCTTTAAATTGATTTATTTATGTATTAATATATTGAAAATAATGAAAGAGAACCGGTAATATTGTATAAAGCGATTATTATACTATTTGAAGGTATATTTTATGTAGTCCTTAGAGTGGATAGATTGTATTTGGGGTTTAATAAAATCGGTTTTACTTTGGGAATGGAGGGTTAGGAATGCTTATAGTAAAATAGACTAAGATCTATTCTATCTCCTTATAGGGGTATTATATAACGGACTGGGTTTAAGGAATAATTGAGTTGGAGGGCGTTGGCTGGGAGCGGGCTGAATTAATATATTATTAATTTAAATATTAGTTTAAGTAGGCTGTCCTCTACCTAATTATTAACGAAGTTATTCTATATTTACTTAGTTAGCTATAAGGTTAGGGAGGGCGGTAACTTCTAGTTTAAAAATATTATCCTTCTTATTCTCTTCTTTATTGAAATTAAAATCATTATTCTTAGGGAAATTATTAGGATCGACTTTATAGACTATTAAATCGTTATATATATTACTATTAGGAAGTTGTTCTAGGTTTTTAAATCGGGCCTCGACAATTTCAATATCCTAATATCTTAAGGTAATTAGCGTTTAAATGATTAAATCAAATATAAAATTTATTACGGTTAATTATTAGAGTCTATTTAACTCTTCTAGCAATATAGGGTTCATCCCTAATTTTACGAAGTCGAAGGATAATAATGTCGAGATCGCGGGGTAATAAAAGTAATTAATATCAAATATGAGCAATATTACGAAGGAAATTAATAATATAATTGGAGTATTTATACTAGGAATTTTTAATGATTCAGATATTAACGAAGATATATATTCGAGTAATGAGTTGTTCTTTAATTTAGTAACACGCTAGTAAATCGGGAATATAATTAAAATTTAAATTATTATCGGCATTGAAATACTCAGGGTTATTAGGAACTCTTCGATTATCATAGTTATAATATTAACGACATCATCCGGTAGTAATATGTATATTAAATTAACTCTCTTTATATTGTAGATACTATTTTATGTTATCTTCTTTCTCGCCTGTTTAAAACGCTTTAATTATGTTGAAATCGACCTTAGAAATAGCCCTTACTAGAAGATGTTCGGATTTATAGTATAGGGGATCCTATTTAAATTTAATATTAGGAAGTCTAGGGAATTAGTAAGGCCAGGGGGGATGGTGGCGTAGGTTGTTTAAGTCTATTTACTACTATATCGGGAGGTTGAGGATTATAACGAAGTAGTGGCAAAGCTAGAGATAGTTGAGGGTTATATTGAAGTATATATATTAGTATATTGAAGGGATTTATAGATTGTAATTATTCGGATGAATTATTATTATTATAATAATACTAATCGCAATATTCCCTCTCTTTTCTTGTATTAAAATTAAAGAATAACCCCCGTATAAATACTTTTCGACAATATATATAGAACTTGTTCTCGAAGTTGGTATTGCCGTATGGGGCACCTAACCGGTAATATCTGTAAATATTAAACTCAATATATTTATTTGCTATAGCCCGAGCAATATTATATACTAGGCAAAAGAAATAGTCGTCTAGGTTTAGGTTTAAATTTAGATCTGAATTTAAGTTAGGGTTTTGGCTAAGGTTGAGATCCTTATTTTCTATATTATTATTTATATTATTATTTTAATTATTATTCCTATTGTATATACTAGTATTGTATCTTTTTTAACTCTCGAGGGAGGGGGTGATTGAAATTGGTTAATTATTATAATAATAATGATAATAACTACGCTGAATCTAATTAATTTAGCAGTGGGCTACGGTAGTACTAGGAGAATCCTATATAGGTAGAACGTATAATTAGCTAGGTTTAAATCTATTATTTTAAATAGGTATACCTAGGAATTCTTTCCTTCAAAAAAGAAAGGGGTAGTTGAATGTATAATATAATTTCGATCTTAAAGCTATTTGTTAATATTAATGATTCTTTGAAATAGTTGAGCGGGTGCCGGTGCTAGTGCTGGTACTAGGGTAGGCGCTAGAATAGGCGTTGGAGCCGGTACTAGGGGTCTTTGGCGTAGTATAGGTATGGGGGGTGCTATTGGTGGTAGTACTATTAGTGGTATTATAGGTGAAAATAGTTGTAGTTCCCGTTCTAATAGTTTATTAAATTCTTCCTCGCAATTTTTATATTGAGGTCGAGGTAATAAAGGCCTTAATTAGGGACCTAATTACTATACTGGCTATTATATTGGTTGCTATACCGGTTGTAATCGGTTAAGAGGAGGGGATAATTCGGTGGTATTTCTCTTCTTATAGTATATAATCCATTAATTATATTAGTTATTTAAAGTAAATTAGCTAATATTGTCCGAATCGTACCCGTTACCCCCCGCGGTTTAGATTATAGTATTACCTATTATTTAGTATCCTATTTACCCGTAAGTGGTAAAATAATACGGTATATTAGGATTTTATTGGTAGGATTTATATATTTTAAAGGATTTATCGTTAAGTGGATAATACTGGTCGGTTAGTAAAGGGAACGTTAGGGTTAGTAATAAATAGGAATTTAATAGATATTTACTTCCGCTTGCTTGTCGCAGTATTCTTTACAATTTTGTACGAATTTAGTAGGATCTCGTTTATTAGTAAATTCCAGGTTAGGCTTATATTAATAATATGTTCTGTAATATTTAGTAGGTATATTTATAATAACGAAAGGAAAGAAACCCCTACAAAGAAGGAAACGCCGAGAATAAAGGAAATACTAAGAATAAAAGAAATCCTTAGAAAGAAAGAAACCCTTAGAAAGAAAAGGAGATCCTCCATACTTACGATAATATATTAATAATAGTAAGTAAATAGATAAGAAGGGGAGAACCGACTTTATTTAATAGACGGGATTTAGAAAGTTGGGATTTATATTTATTATTAAATTTAAGGTAATACTTAATCGTAGATTTTTATTAACCTTCTTTCGGGGTAGAACTTTAGGTTGGTAATAAACAGAAAGAGGGGAGAGTTTGAAATTTGAGGGAGGGGAAGCGAGATTCTTATACCCTACGTGGGTTGGTTTGCCGGTCCCTTGCCGGATAGGAAAATTATTGCCTTCTAACGATATACGTTTGTAGCTGCTATAACAAATTATTTGGCGGTGAGCTGGTTAATTAGATTGAATTGCGGTATTGGTATTGGTATTAGTAGTGTTGAAATTGAGGTTGAGGTTGAAGTTGAATAGCGGGAGGCTTGCGATGTAAACGATTAGTTAGTGCGGGTGCTAGACCGATTGGTAGCGTTAGTGCCTAGTATTTGCTAGCTATTTGTTAGACCCGTTAATTAACTATTATTTAGAAAAGGAAAGACCTAGTATATCCTAGCGTAGATTATTAGAAATATTATTTGTGAATTGATTAATTAGAAATAGGCTTGGCAGACGCCTTAACTAGTTGTTGGAATGTATATTTGAATTAACTAATAATAGGCCTGAGAACTTTACTAGAAAACCCGGCTTTAGACGAACCGTCCCTTAATAGTCCGTTCGGTGGATGCCGGGTTATAAATGAATTATGAGCCCCTCTAAAACAGTGAATGTCATCCACCTCCGAACAGTTGAAGCACGCTTTAATTAGGGCTATTCTTTATAGAGTAGTATATAATTAACTCTTCGAATATAAGGGATTTCGAATGCGTTTAATCTATTTTATAATATTAGTTTCGCTGTAAGTAGGACGACATTATTTGATAGATTAGGGAGACGTTATTATTCCATAAGAAAGAATGGGTAGGCTGCTATATTAGACAGTATTTCAATTAAGGGTAAAGGACTATATTACCCAATGAGGCTAATAACGGCTCTCTTAAAAGCTATTGACTTTTAGTTTGTAGTAGGTTAATTGAGCTGTATAAGGCTTACCTACACTATATAAACTACTATTATAATATTTATATAAATGAGTTACTAAAGTTTGATAATTATATACGTATTAAGTAGGTTAACCGTAAGTGGATAGGAGAGTACCCGTACGAATTATTTATATAGGTATTTAATTTTATTAACTATTAATATTATAAATTCAAATCCTTACTACCCTTTATACAGCTAGGACTCTCTAGTACTCCTCTTAAACCTTGTTCAATTAGTTTTAAATCCTAATATAGGCTCCCTTATACTTATAAAGGGTAAACCTCCGCACACCCACCCCAAACCTATATATACCCAAAAACTAGAGAAATGTAGGACTATATACCTAATGACACTTGATACTGTAAATACTGTTTTTACCCACAAAATTTCGTCTTTCAAATAGAGTAAACCTCGGTGCACCCACCCTAAAACCTGCGCGCACCCAAAAACCCCATTTCCAGCCGGTATTGAAATTATCGTATTTTAGCCGTGTTTTTGCTCGTTTTCAATGTCTGTTACCTTAGTCAGATTTGCCAGCTGGGTCACTCAGTTATGTGATCCAGTAACCTAGTTACTCAAATTTCGTAATACTTTTATAGTGTTAAGTATAAGTTATTAGGAATTAACTACTCTATTTAATTAATACTATTTATAAGCAATTAATAGCGATTGATCTAAGTAGAATTATATACGTTTATAGTACTATAAGGGGGCGGGGGGTGGGGGGGGGGGGTAAATATAATAGTGGATATTGAGTCGTGTGCTGTGTGTTGTTACGGTACGCTGCAATGTGTAAATAGGTGTGTAAAAGGGGTGTGTAGGTGGCCGTGTAAAAAAATGGGCGATGAAATGACTAAATTAGAGGGAATGTTGTATATATTGAAAAGACGAAATTTTACTATTGAAAATAGGATTTACCATATCAGGTGTCATTAGCTATATGGTCCCACATTTCCTAGTTTTTGGGTGCGCGCAGGTTTTGGGGTGGGTGCACCGAGGTTTACTCTTCAAATATACGTAATATCGATTCTACGGACTTGGTTATTTCTTTCGCTCTTTTTTATACCGCTAATTGCACGTATTTACACCAGCACTTATACGTATTTAGAATAGTACTACATCTATACTCTTAACATGTCACTTCAAGTTTCTTATAATACCCTCTCGTTCATATAGCTTCGCCGTCGTCGTAATTTAAATATCGTCTTCCGGGTAGCCCGGCAGAATTTACTAAAGCGCAGCTGTTAGAGGTCTAGAGCTGGATTATTCTAAATAAACTTTAAAATTTAGCGGTCTAATATAAGTGTAATACTAGATTACTCTAAATAAATATCCAATATTTTGGCGGCCTACTACGGGTGTAATGCTGGATTACTGTAAGTAAAAGCCTAAATCCTGGCGGTCTAGTATAAGTGTAATGCCGGATTCCTCTGAGTTAAATCAAAAAAAAAAGGAAAAAAAATTGAAGGTCAGGACTTATATAATAGAGCCCACCCTAATACCTTATGGAAGCCGAACCTGAGGCTTTCCGTTTATAGTACCCGAAGGATAATCCAAAATTTATATACGCTTTAATCTCACACTAATACGAATATTATTAGCAATTCTATTTAGAATTCGGCTATATACTAATACTACTTCGACTTTTATAAATAGTTTACCCCTAATATAGTCTAATTGGATAGTTATCCTCCGCTTACTTCTTTATTAATTTATTTTAGGTTTTATAGTATAGCATTATATTTTATTTTAGGTTACACGGCTATTTTATCTCAGGATATAATTAGTCGGTCAGTTAGTTAGTCGGTCGGTCGGGTTATTCTTACTTTATAGTTAGATTAATAGGGTTATTGAATTTAAAAATAATATTCGAGTTAATAATTTTTTTTTCATTTATCTAAATACGAATCTAGAGGGTCGAAGAGCGGTCTAGAAAGTCCAATATTGAGTTTAGGGAATCGAGGATTTCCAAGAAGGGAGGCTAATCCGGACTAGTCCTATAAGTAGAAGTATAGTTCACCCCTACTTAAGCTATAGAACTATTATAGCTAGTTATCACCTAGCACCGGTAATAGAACTTATAAGAGTATAATTCATATAGTAGAATCTACGGTTATAGCTATGGCGAGAGAGTAAGAAGAAGAAGCGGAGATAGTATTGCGAGTAGTGTTAAAATATAAATAAGAATAGTAATATTACAAATAATATTGAAATATAAATACGAATAGTATTGAAATATAGGTAAGAGTAGTAATATTATTAATAATATTGAAATACAAATACAAGTAGTATTGAAAAACGAATAAGAATAGTAATATTAGGAATAGTATTGAGATGTAAAAAAATAAAAAAACGACGCCGAAACCGGAAACGCCGATTTCTGGTCGAGGAGTGCTCCAAAACGAAAACTAACAACGGCAATCGACTCAGGAGTGTCGTTTACGTCCCTCACAATATCCTACGACAAACATAGCAATAGCGTTATATCGTTGCTACTAATAACTATTAATACTAGTACTTATAGGTTTAAAAATAGTGTTTACAACCCATTCGTAGAAATCTTAACTTATAACGACCCTAAAACCGTATTTACTATAAAGATTTCGGAAAAAATAGAACAAGATAATAAAATATTAAAGATATTTATTATTAAAGCGAATAAATCTATAGACTATAATACTATTTCGACTAAAGATTAACGTTAAATTCGAAAACTATTTCTCGAATTTACGAAGGTACGTATTAAAAAAAGTAGGTCCCTACAACCTATGGTTAATAAAATTGGAATTAATTAGTTTAATACTAAAAAGGATTTTAATAATTTAAAGAAGAATATTTTGAAAGAGATTAAAAAAGGCGTTTGAGGGGCCGAAGTACTGGGCCAATATTATAGTAAAAGCCGTCCCGAGTAAGATTGGTACTACCTTCTAATAATTATTTATTATTATTACTAAGAAGTTTACCCTTTCTAACTTCGAATAGTAATTTATAATTAAAGGAGCGATAATTACTATTAAATTCATAAACCGTTTGAACGAAGATACGAAGACGACCCTAATTATAAATTTGGGTAAGAAGGAACCTAGCTTAATAATTTATATAGTTATTAAAATATTAATAATTAGAGATTATATAATTATATTTGATAAATTTATATATAATTAATACTAATAGAATTAAATATAGGCTAAAGAAGTCTTTAATCCGGATACATTTATTACTATCAATACTATAGGCGTACTAATCTAAAGCGTACCCTAGGTTAGTATTAATAATTATACTATAGTAGAAACCCTAATGAGAATAGTAAAGGAAGGAAATATAAAGGTAACTATTATTAGAACTCAATTATAGAAGAGAAGGGACGGAGAGAATAAAAGTCTATTCTTAATAAGGATTATTATTATATTAGTAATATATTTCCTTTAGAATAACCTTTCCCTTTAAAATAGTAGTATATATCCGTACGAACCGTTTTAAACGTCGAATAACATTTAATAATACTATAAATATTAAGGAATTAGATATATGACGAAGTTCCATTGCTAGGAAGATATTTATACCCGGTATAGTGAAATTAAATATAAAGGCGATTGTTTTGATGAAGTAAATTCTTTATTTAATGAGGATTAGTTACTTATTTATTATAAGTTATATAAAAAGAAGGGATATTTTATTTATAATTATAAAGAATGCCCTATTCTTCGAAAGGCTATTATAAAAGCGTCCGTCGCGTACGCTAAAAGATTGCGGGCGTTCGCTCTCCGTAAAAACCCTATTAGGAAAGTATTAAAATCAATAATAAAGTTTATAAACAAAAGGATTTTATTATACGCCCCTCTTAACTCCTATATTATTATTACCCTGAAGAAATAATTCGTAGGAAGTATAAAAAGAGGACGGCTAAGGAAGATTATTAATTAGACTTCCTAACCGAAATCTTTAATTTCATAAGGTTCGATTAATATTTATTACCTATATTCGTAGAACGTAAGGGAAAACCGAACATATAGTAGTAATAACACTTATATAGCCGTAGCCCCCCTAAAAAAATAATACCCTTATCCTCTACTATAAATCTAGAAGGAACCCTATTTTAAGGTAATTAATAATTTAATTAAAAATACTTTATTAAAATATAGGGAAATTGTATAAGAAAGGGAAATTTCTATTCGAATAAGAGGAGACTTATAATATTATAATAATTTAAAAACTAGGTAGGAATTTGAATAGGAATATTTACTGTTCGAAAGGCGGGAAGTATTTTGGGGTTGATTATTTAAAGGGAGGAAGGGTAGTAATATATATAAAGAAAAAATAAAATTTAAAAGATCTAAACTTCCAATTTAAAAAAAATTAGGCTGTGATAATATTTAAAAATTAGAAGGACCTAGTAACCATCCATTCTATCTACTCCCCTATTTTAATATAAAGAATGTTAAAATATTAATAGGGGTTACCGCTTTTCGAATTCCTTAAAACCGGCCCCCTAGCAGAAAATTAAATTATAAGCAAGGATTTTAACTTCTACTATCTTAATTAGAATTTAAAGAATAGGATTAACCTAGGGGCTATTCACTTCCTTATATAAGTATAATATTGGAAATTTAATTTACTTACCCCCCGTAGCGAATCAACGAGACTTAGGAACGCAATATAAGGAGAAAAGGATAGAATAATCGATTATATATAATTATTACCCGGGGTCGAAATTAAATATTAAGGAGCGTAGCGGTACAAACAAACCGGCTCGGACTACTACCTTCAAAAAGTCTAAATCTATTTAAAAAGGAGGAATAGAAAAATAGGAAAAGAAGAAGAATATAATTGAAATCTTATAAATACAATAAAAGTAAAGAAGGCGGCGGAAAAACGGATCTCGATTCCAAAAAGGATTGATACAATAATAATAATCTTATTCCCTATACTATATAACCATAGTGCCATCTTGGTATGGGGTCCTTCTCTAGTTCCTTAGAGGGGAAAACCGTATAGTATTAAGCGCCGCCGGATAAAAACCCCTAATTATATTTCGGTTATAGATTTTATACCGCTCCTATTTTACTTATAATTATAACGGTTCTTACCCACCGTTATAACGAACTAATTTTATTTCTCCTACCGCTATATTATTTTAATATTAGAAAAATAAGAATAATAGGAATAAAATTTAAATTTAGAGTACTACTTCCCTTTAATATCCTTCCATCCTAATATCTACCGCCCTTTCCTTTACCTTCCCTCTACTACCTTATTCTATTTTCTTATTTATTATTCTACTTTCCTACTTCCTTATCCTATTTATAATTACTTCCGCCCTAACCCTTTATTTCCTATTTTATAGTTCTACTTCTATTTATAATAGTATAAAGGCTTTTTCCTTCTTTTATATAATTTTCTTTATAATACCCCTTCCTAATTCCTATCCTCCTTCTTCCTTATTATAATTCTTACTTAAAATAATTTCCTCTAACTATTATCGCCCTAATCCGATTAACTTAACCTCCGATATAAAAGTCTCTTCCCTTAAACCGTCCCCTAACCCTACGTTTTTAATATATTTAGAACCCGCGGCCCTCGCCTACTTCCTTTATAATTTTCTTAGCCTTATAATTTCTTAAAACCAGTATAATTTCCTCCTTATCCTTCTAATTTATATATTAACCTAATTAGTGTTATTTGTAAAATTCCTTACCTATACTATACTTTAAATTTAGTTATTTACCCAAAAATTAATAGTAAGCCTACCTCCCCCAATGCCTTTTATACGGTTATTATTAATAAAGTTTATTATATTTTAATGTCTAATAGGTTTTTTATCCTCCTATTCCTTTCCTTATTATCATTTAATTCCCGTATTATAATTACCGGCTTTTAAAATACAATTTATATTTATACTATCAATAAATATATATTAAACGTCCCTATTAGTTTCTATAACGCCTATAATATTATTTAAGTAGTAAATATTATTATATTATTAGGTGGCTAGCCTAATTTTAATTAGAAATTCGAATCCTTCGTTCGCTTTATTAATAATTTTATAAATTATATATATATACGCTTAGAATATAATAACCTCCCTACTAATATTCGTACTCTTCCCCGCCCTCTATACTTTAATATTACCAACTTCCTATAGAAGGGTTACTATAAACTAATTATAAAAAATGTCCGTTATAACCATACCCCTTCCCTTTCCAATAGCGGCGCTATAAACCTAATCCGGATTATTTCCGGCTTTAATAATAGTACTATTACTCTTATATATATTATATTTAATAATAATATTATTACTATCCTTATACGTATAATTTCTAGTATTAATAATAGTAATTCTATTCCTAATAGTCTAATAACTATTAATACTTCTAGCCGCTACGCCCTAAACGAAAATTAAATTTAGTAGTACTATAAGGTTACTATAAATTAAATCTGTATAATAGCGCTATTCGTGTAATTCCTTAAGTATAATTAAGTACTTTATTAGGTAGTACTTCGGTTTTTACTATAATTATAATTTAGGTAGTATTTATAATTAATATAATTATCCCCTCTTTACTCCTATATTTTATTATTCTAATATTATTAATATTTTATTCCTATTTTAAAAATATTTTATAAATTCCTTATACTATTCCTCTTCTAATTTATTTATTGACCAATATTCCTTTAATCTTCCTAACTTTAATACCTAAGAAAGAATCCTCTCGATTTTATTTCTATTATCTAAATATTTTTAGAATTCTTCTGTTATTAGTAATTAATTTTTAGGGTCCGATTAAAAGAGAATATTTATATTAAAATAATTTAGAATTATATAAGCAAAGGTCTCCTTTTCGAGAGTATATATATAGATAGGTATTAGGATATCCAAAACTTTCCTCCGGTAAAGGAAAGCCCGAAGGCCGATAACCTTTATCCTAATCTAGATTAGGAAGGAATTCTTCACTTTAATTAGTAAATATAATTTATTATTTTTATCCTCCGGCGTCCGTTACCTCCCCTTCTTTTTCTTTATACTAATTATATATTATTAAATAGTTTTTCTATTTAATTTAAGGGTAAGGTCGGTAATAGTAGATTTATACCGTCGACCTAATTTAATTACTACTATTACTAAGTAGTAATTATAGTATAATATTTATTTTTAATTTATTATATCTTCTAATTATTCCTTTTAATTAGCGGCTATTGGTTCTAGGATTTATAATAATAATAATTAGGTCCCTAATTCCGAAGAGGGATTGGTTATTATTATCAATAATTTCTCTATTAATATTTATATTTCGGCCTACTAAACTTTAACTATATTATTTTTGAATTTATTAATAGGTAGTTAAGTCCTAACCAGTTAGGTTTAAATATAATTATTAATTTAAATTATAATCCTCCGGATAAACTTAATTTAATCCGTCCTAGCGAACCTCTCTTCGAAGGTTTAAACCCTTTTATTAAAATAGAAATTAAGTAGCGGATAAAAGGTTTCTATTTTTAAATTCTATATTAGTATAATTTTATGTACCTTAGCGATAACTTTTAAGTATTGAATTTAATATTTCGTTAATTTAGTTATTATCCTTCACAATTTTTTATAGACTTCGGTCGGTTAGTAGAATATTAAAATTTTATATATAATAGTACTATAAATATATTTAATATATATTTCTTTTATTCGAATAAAAGAGTAACCCTATATCTTTGCTATTAATCTTATAAATATATTCGTTTAAATTTTTATTTTTTATTTTACTACTTTTATATAAATTTTATAATTGAGTTTACGGTCTAGCTAGACCCTTAGGAATCTCGTAGATTTTATTAATTGAAGTACTATATCCCTAAATTAGAGAGTTTCCGTCCTTAGTACCCTTATTTATATAAAATATATTAGCTCTATCTTATTCGCTTTAAAGTTTATACCTTTTACTCTTATTTATTCCAAATATATTTCCTATACTACCTATAAGGTCCGGTAATTCTCTTCTATAGTACGCGCTACTATAATAATATTAACATCGTTTCCAAAACTAATTATAATTAAATTTAGAATTATAATTGATTTTTAATATAATAGGATAATAAAGAGAATAAATGAAATAGGAGAGAGGGGGGAGCCTTAAAATATATTTATAGTAATAGTATAGGGGTAGAATATTTTATTATTAAAGAAGAAAGAATTTCTTCTACTAATTGAAGCGTGCTTCAACTGTTCAGAGGTGGATGACATTCACTGTCCCAGAGGGGCTCATGCTTCCATGACCCGCATCCACCGAACGGATTATTGAGGGACGGTTCGTTTAAAGCCGGGTTTTCTAGCAAAGTTCTTAGGCCTCCTATTGGTCAACTCAAATGCACGTCCCAACAGCTGGTCAGGGCGTCTGTCAAGCCTATTTCTAATTAGTTAATTTACGGATAGTGTTTCTAACAGTCTGCGCCACGGCGTACTGGGTCTTTCCTTTTCTTAATAATAGTTAGTTAATAAGTTTAGTAAACGGCTAGTAAATACTTATCGCTACTGTTAATTGGTCTGGTACCTTCTTTGGCCAACCGTTTATGTTATAAACTTCCCGTTATTTAACCTCGACTTTCAACCTTCTATATTAATATTATTACTAATACTATTACTGCAATTCAATTTTAATACCCAGTTTACCGCCAAATAAGTTATTATAGTAGTTGTAAACGTCTATTATTAAAAGGTAGTAGTTTTCCCATCCGGCAAGCGACCGGCGACCGATTAGTAAGGTAGCTAACGTAGGGTATAAGAATTTCGCTTCCCCAATCTCGAATTTTAAATTCTCTCCTCTATTTATTATTAATTTAAAATTCTACCTTTAAAATGGGTATTAGGCAGACTATCCTATTAATTACCAACCTATAATTTTATTTTCAAAAGAGTTACCCTTGAAAGAAAGGAGTGTTAGCCCTTGTAAAATTATTAAAGCTAATAATAAATTAAGTATTCTAGAATTAGTCGAGGTTTATGTTTGTAATGAAATAGATTATTATATTTTTAAATTCTAGAGCGATTAAATTATTTCGGTTTACGTATAGACTATTAAATAGACTATCCTATTAATTACTAACTTAAATTCTACTTTCGTAAGAAAGGTAATAAAAATTTACAATTAGGTATTGCCCTAAATTCGATAGTAAATGTAGATCCTTCTTTCTAAATCCTATTTATTAAATTAATTATCCCCTTTCTATCTATTTATTTACTATATTATTAACACCCGATATTGTAAGTATAGAGGATTTCCTTTCGTTTCTAGGGGTTTCTTTCTCTTTAGGAGTTTCTTTCTTTTTAGGGTCCTCCCTTATATATTTTTCCTTTCGTTATTGTTATTATAAATATACGTACTAGATATTATAAAATGTATTATTAATATAAACCCGATGTTGAGTTTGCTAATAAGTAAGATCCTATTAAATTCGTATAAAATTGTAAAGAATATTGTAATAAATAAGTAGAAGTAAATATCTATTAGGTTCCTATTTATTACTATTCCTAACGTTCCCTTTGCTAATTAACTAGTATTGTCTATTTAATGGTAAATCCTTTAAAATACGTAAATCCTATTAATAAAATCCTAATACGCTGTATCGTTTTACTATTTACGGGTGAATAGGATACTTAGTAATAGGTAATACTATAATCCGAACTACGGGGGGTTGCGGGTGCGATTCGGGTAGTATCGGTTGGCTGGCCTATTGAATAATTAATATCCTATTATTAATAGACTATTTATTATAAAAAGAGAGATATTACCGAGCTATCCCCTCCTCCTAACCGACTACAACTAGTATAATAACTAGTATAATAATTAGTACAATAATTACTAGCTCCTCCCTAATTAAGACCGTTACTACTTCGACCTTAATATAAATATTATAAGGAAGAATTTAATAAGCTACTAGAGCGAGAACTTCAATTATTTCTACTTATAGTACTATTAATAGTATTATTACTAATAGTACCCTTTATACTAATACTATATTAAAGACCCTTAGCCCCAGCCCCGGTACTTACCTCGGTACCAATCCTAATACCGGTCCTAATACCGGTCCTAATACTAGTACTACCTCAATTAATATAATAATTTCGAAGAATTATTAATGTTGATAGATAGCTTCAAGATCGAAATCGCATTATGCGTTCAATTATACCTTTCTTTCCTATAGGAAAGAATTCGCAAGTATATCTATTTATAATTATAAATATAGATATAATTAATTATACTTTTTATATAGGATTTTCCTAATACCGTCGTAGCCCGCCGCTAAATTAATTAAATTCGGCGTGATTATTGTCGTCGTCGTTGTAACGGTTAACCAATCTCAATTACTCCTTCTCTTAATAGTTAGAGATAATATAATATTGGTATTTACAATAGGGATAATAATAAGGATAATAATCTAGATAATAATATAAATAATAATATGGAAGATAATAATTTCAATTTTAATTAAAACTCCGACCCAAATTTAGATCTAGATTTAGACCCTAACGATAACTATTTTTTTTACTTACTATATAATACTATTCGGGTTATAGTAGATAAGTATATCGAGTTTGGCATTTATAAATATTATTGGCTGGGTACCCTATATAGTAATACCGATTTTGAGAATAAGTTCTATATACGTTATTGAAGGGTATTTATGCGGGGGTTGTTCTTTAATTTCGATAATGGGGAAGAGAGGGAATATTGCGATTAGTATTAATGTAATAACGATTCCCCCGAACGCATACAATCTATAAATCCCTTTAGTATACTGGCACGTATACTTTAATGTAACGTTCGACGATAGTCTCCCGCTTTGCTACTATTTTATTATAGTCCTAGACTTCCCGATATAGTAGTAGATAGATTTGAATAATCTATACTACTATCCCCCCCTTAGCCTTACTAATTCCCCGGACTTCCCGGTATTAAATTTAAAAGGGATCCCCTATACTATAGATTCGACGATCTTCTAGTAAGGGCTATATCTAATATCGATTTCAATATGATTAAGGTGTTTCAAGTAGCCGAGAAAGAAAACAATATAGAATAGTATCTACAATATAAAGAGAGATGGTTTAATATATATATTATTGCCGGATATTGTTATTAATATTATAATTGTAATAACCGAAGAATCCCTAATAACCTTAAATATTTTAATACTAATAATAATTTAAATTTTAGTAATATTCCCGATCTACTAATACTTAATTAAATCGAGGAATAATTTATTGCTCGGGTATATATATTCGTCGATATCTAGGTTATTAAGGGTTTTTAATATAAATACTCTAATTATATTATCAATTTCCTTTGTAATATTAGTTACGTTTATTACTAATTACCCTTACTACCCTACGATCTCGATATTATTATCCTTCGACTTTATAAAGTTAGGGATAAACCCTATATTGTTAGAAGAGTTAGATAGGCTATAATAATCAACCCTAATAAGTTTTATATTTAACTTAATTATTTAAAAGTTAATTACTTTAGATATTGGAATATTGAGATTATTAAGGCCCGGTTTAAGGAATTAGAATAATTTCCTAATAGTAATGTATATAATAATTTGGTAGTCTATAAAATTAACTCCGATAATTTCCTTAAAGATGATAATCTTAATTTCAATAAATAATTAAAGGATAATAAGGAGGAGGATAATATTTTCGAACTAGAAATCGCCGCCCTCCCTAACCTTATAGCTAATTAGATAAATATAGAATAATTTTATTAATAATTAGGTAGAGGATAGCCTACTTAAATTAGTACTTAAATTAGTAATGTACTAATTCAACCTATTTCCAGCTAACACCCTCTAGTTCAACTATTCCTTAAACCCGGTCCGTTACGTAACACTCTTATAAGGGAATGGGATAAATTTTAGTTTATCCTATTATAAGTATTCTTAACCCTCTATCCTTAAAATAAAACCAATTTTATTAAACCCTGAGTATAGTCTATTAATTTTGAGGATTATGTTAAATATACCTTTAAATAGTATGATAGTCGCTTTGTACAATATTACCGGTTCCCTTTTATTATTTTTAATATATTAATATATAAATAAATTAATTTAAAGAATTAATTCTTTATTTACTCGGGTTATAGTAGAGTAAATAACGAAGGGTTGGCTAGTATTAAGTAATTAAGGGAAGTAATTAAATTTAATGCTCCCGAAGTACGTCGGTTATTTAATTCGGTTATCCGGTTTTCTAATACTATATAGAGTATATAATTATATTAAATGTATAAAAGTTGTAAACTTCGTATTTATATCCAAATTTTAGGTATACTAGTTATATTTATAATATTTAGTATAGCCGATACCTATTAGGATAGCCTTACTTAATATATACCCAACTATAAAGAATAAAAGGTTACTTTTATTGACAATTGTAATAGAATTATAAGAAAGAACTTTAAGGAAAATCCTTATATTGCTATATACTATTTAGAACGTTGCTTTAAATTATTTAAAGAGTATATTTTAATATTAAAATTTAAAATCGAGGATTAGTAGTATTGTGTTAAATTTTAAGCAAGAGGTAGTGGCTATAATTATAGTATTTACTAGGTACTATATATTGAGGTACCTAAATTAATTAATAAAAATGTACGGCGGGAGTTTATTAAATTATAGGGTTATTATATAACCGTTTTTAACCCTGAGCCTAAAAGAGTTAATTAATAGAGCGAAGGAAATCCCCTATTTATTATTATTAGGGATAGCCTAAAAGAAGAAAGCATATACCTATTTACTTTCGATTTTCTTTCCTATATAATTAATTAAATATAATAATATAATTAGTATACTAATAATTATTACCTTCGTATTAAGCGGCTTAACCAAAGTGCTTTATATTCTAAAGATCTAATTTTAAAAGTATACCGGTTTTACTTTCCTAGGAATCACTATTTAGAAACCCACTTTATACGTAATTTTAACCCAAAGTATTAGCTATACGATAGGGTAAGAAATAATAACCGTATAAATAACCACAACCGGACTATTACCCTAGTATAGCGTACTAATATAAATATCTAATTATATACTAATTATAACGCTGTTATTAATTATATTATTAAATACTATTTAAAGGTAGAAAAGTAGTTAAAGCCTTTTAAAGAGATTACTTAATAAATTACCCCCTAGGTTGCTTCTAATAACCCTATTATTTCTTTTACTATAAAGATAATAAATTAATTAATTACTAAAAGAGATTAGTTTATTTAAAAGATTAATTATCTTCTTCTTAGCTTATAGCTTAATTAAAGTATATATAAAATTATTAATATAAATTATTATTATTCTAATAGAATCCCTAAACCTGGAGTACTTATTAAACAAAATCAGCCAGTTCAAATTTATAATTAATATTCTAAATATTTATCTCGCCTAAATAATTTTAAAAATATTAATTATTTCGAATAATTTACCCGATTTAATAATAATCGCCGTTTAAGTAATTGTACTAAGAAGAGGGTATTTAATTATTATCCTATATATAAATCCGATATAGAGGATCAAACCTAATATAAAGACTAATACAGAATTAAATTGATATTGTATTATCCCCATTGTATTCAGTTAGATTTATTTAATATTTATAGTATAAATGGAGTTTAAGAATTAAAAATATATTTTAATATATATTTTATTTGTATAGAAGTTTATACCGGTAATATAAATTACCTTTATAATTATTATAGTAACCTCCCTAATAGAGAACTTAATGATAAATTTGAACCTCCTGCCGAAGAAGAAAGGTAATAAGAATTATAGTAAGTATTAATTAGAGAACTTCCTATTTACTAACGAATTGAAGATAATATAGATTTCGGGATGCTTAGCTTTAGGGATTAAGATGTCTTATATAACTAGTATAATTACTTAGATTATTAGGATTTATTACTATTGGCTCGGGATTATTAGTGCAATATAAAAGCTAATAATACCTATTTAGGAGCTAATATTAATATTATTACCGCCTTTGCTATCGATAATCTTAACCCTACTTAGAAGGTTATCTTTAATTAGTTTATAGTTTATTACTAGTCTATTCTAAATTATAATAATAATAATAAATAGGTTAGGGCTATCCTACCTCTATTTCTATAAGTTGATAGTTGTAGAGGTACTGGTAAATTATATCTCATTAAGCTTCTATCTTTTAAATTGGAGTAAATAGCTATAGGTTATAGGAAGGGTAATCCTATTATTCGTAGTACTCCTACTAGGGTAGTTGCTAATAATATTAATAGTTAAACCCTATATTTTTTATTTAAGCTGTTTATTGCGTTTAAGAATGTTAATTAAAATAATTTAGAAGTGGCTATTGTAATATTGTAGGGTGTTAATCTTATTAATTTGTAGCGAAGATTACGATTATATTGATATTTTATTATAAATAAAAAGTTAATGCTGGGCCTTCGAATATTCAATTTTATTAATTAAAGACTTCGCCAGGTATTTCCTGAATGTTAGAGTTAGTTATTTGGTGGGTGGAGCGTTCTTGTATTTGGTGATTTCTATTAATTGCCGCTAATTAAATAAAAGTCGTTATTTTATAATTAATAAATATTACCCGTTATTAAGGCTATTAGTTGTATTTGTTACTATATATTTAATAAAACTATAGAATTATAGTAGATTATTCGATAATAGGGTGATAATTAAGTCTTATTTAGGGATATATTCGAAGGACTATATAATAATTTACCTACCCGTTAATACTGGCAATTATTATATTCTCGGATTAAAGTATAGTTGCTTGTTGAAGAAGTAGACCGGTTTCGATAGGCTCTACGTATTTATTCTAAGCGTAATAATGTAAGGGTTTATAATATTGAGTATATAAAAGTGTTAAATGAGTTATACCTTATGTTTCCTATTGCCTACGAGGGTGTTAGTACTAAGGATGTGGATATTATGGAAGTTAATAATCTATAGATTGAAATACTATTGATAATTTATAATAGAATTATATTTATTAAGAATCTTTAGATTGAGGCTAGGCTAGTTAATAGTACGTTGGGTACTATCTTTAATATTATTTGGGATGCCAACTTTCCTAATTAAGAGATGTATAATAAGGTATATCCTTATAGAACCCCCTTTATTATTTTAGTTAAGTTCGATCGGTATATTAGGCTATACTACTTTCTTAATTAAAAAGACTAAGAACGATTCTAAAATATTATCCTAGTATTTAAAATAATATAGAATTTTATATTGTATCGGAATATCCAATACTAAAGAATACAATTCCCTTTAATAATTGTATATGCTATTATAGTATATAAGTTATAGGGTTCAATATTAGATATAGTGGTATTCGATATTTTAAAGAAAGATTTCCAAGTAGGATTTATATATGTAGTTTATTCGAAAGTTAAAATATTATAAAGGCTTATATTCGATGTACTATTTAATTTGAGCGTTCTTTAGGTAACCTTTAACTGTACTTTCGTTATAAGAGTAGTTAACGAGGTAAGAAGGTTGCCTGAGAAGTTACTAGTCCCGGATGTTTAAATACCAAGACCCCGGGCACCCGGCATCACCACTTCCGTTCCGGTACTAGCCTTAAGTATATATATAAATATAATAATAATTGAAATTCCTTAGTATATCTTCTTCTATAAATTAATAGTATTTGTAGTTATTCCTTTCATTTTATTTTATATTTAGTATTTCTAATACTATTAATTTCTTTCTTTCCTTCTCCTCTCCCTCTCTCTTTTACTCTTTCTTTAATATTTAATTCTTTATTACTTTTATTAACTACCAACTACTCACCTCTAATTTTTAGTGCTACTATATTAATTATTTTTGAAGATAATAATTTCGAGTTTAAGTAGTGCTTTAATAATATATTGAAAGAATAAGAAGAGTAGTGCGATTTACTTGCTTTTAAGTGCTAACGAACTTCTATTAGATAGGTCGGTATTAAAACGGTATTGCTAATTAAAGATTAATTTCTTTATAAGAAGAAGATTACTATTGTTAAGCTTTCTCTCCTTATCCGGCTAAAGTAGTATATTTCCCTTGTTATTAATTATAATTTAGATTATTCTAATTCGGGATTTAAGTAACTAAATTTTACTACCGGTTTAAATATATATTAAAAAAAAAAAAAAAAAAAAGAAAGGAGTTCAATTCGATTTATTCTGCGCACCCTAGTCGAATACCTTATAGTTACTCTTTTTTAAAGTAATTATTAATGGCACTAAGAGATAGTACGTCTTACGGCGGTCTTACGTCTCCTGTTCCCTAGATCGGCTACATACGCAGTCAATACTAAGATTTGAAGATGAGGATATTCTGAGAGAGATTAGTAATTTACTAATTAAACGTTTATAAAAGATAGTTATAGTAGGGAGTTGAACGCGAGAGCTCTTTAGAACTTACACTAGTAGCAGTTGCGGGCGTCCCCTTAACTGCTATACTACGGGCGTCCCTATAGCACCCCCGGTGGGGCTAGTGATAGTAAGGTAGTTGGAAATAGACTATATTGCTTGATTGGAGCGTTTTGGAGGGTGTTTGTTAGTTTATAGGTAAGATAATAGAAAGATTCGCGGAAGGGGTTAGATCTGGTGATGTTTTGGCTGGTGTTGTGCCCCTGGGTACGAATTCGAGTTGCTAAGAGCCTTCCCGTGCTCCCGTCTTGGCATTTCGACATCTGACCTGCTTACGTAATGTGGATCCAAAGCACGCTTCAATATACACCGGGCATTGCTTGAGCTGAGGATCCAGCATCGCACCGGTGTCTGAGAACTATTTTAATAAAATTAATCATTTATTTAATAATCTATATTGGGAGTTTTATTTCCTATAGGGTATATAGTAGCTACTTATAATTAATTCCATTGAATACTCCCTTTAAATCGAAGAGTATAAGGGATGTTACGGCCCCGAACTTTTAAACCGTATATACTATATTAGTAATTATTTAAATTATAAATTCTATTAAACGGCCTATCCGATTAGTTATTTAGTCCTTTAATAAGAAATTAAACTCTTTAACTACCTGTATTAATCTTTTAATTATAAATATTTCGAGGATTTTTCTAATATTATCAAATAGTAATATAAATTTGTATATACCCGCTAGCCTTTATTAGGCGGTGTTTTTTCTAGGTTTTTTAACAATAATTACTTTCATATCCTTGAATTACTATAAGAAATGTCCGAATTAAAGGTTAGCGGATATAAAATATATTATAATCTACTAGAATAATTATTTATATAATTTTAAAACTTTATTTAAATATTAATTAACCTTAAGGGCTTTATTAAGTAGTATCCGGGAAAGTACGTCCTAAATATCTTCTTCGGTAATTAATTCATTAATAATTATTGAATTAGTACCCTTTAGTAACTTAATCTAATTCAATAAATAATCCGTAAGAATATTTACCTTCGGAAAAAAACAGTCGGTAAAAATCTCGGCCTTACTATTATAGTCTCCGATTTTTACTATTTGTTTATGAATTTAAAGGGCTAATAATTTGAACGGATTTATTAATTATTAAAATCAGGTTTGGATCCACTTTTCTAATAATTAAAATTAATTTAGGTTTTTTAAAACCTCCGCAACGCTTTTATACTACGTAATTTACTATACTTTTACTATTATCTTCTTTTTCCTTATTATAACTTTAATAAAATCCTTCTAATTTAATACTATTTAGTATCCGAATTACATTTAATATATCCGCCGTACTTCCTTTATTGTTATTTTATATTCTAATATTTATTAATTTATTTTTTTCCCTCAATTTTTCTTCTAATATAGGACGAATTCCTCTATTATACTTATAAATTCCCTATCGAACCTATAAAAAGTAAATCCGATATCTTTTATTATATTAATCCTTTCTAGAATTAAGATCCGTTTCTCCGCCGCTTCCTTTACTTTTATTATATTTATAAGACTCTAACTATATCTTTCTTTTTTTTCTACTTTTCTATTCTTTCTTCTTAATTAGATTTAAATTTTTCAAGGGTAATAATTTAAACTAGTTTATTTATACCGCTATATTCCCTAATATTCGGCCTTAACCTCGGGTAATAGTTATATATAATCTATCGTTCTATTTCTTTCTTTTTATATTATATTTTCGAATTTTATTAATTTACTATAGGGGGTAAATAAATTAAATTTCCAGTATTATACCTACGTAAGGAGGCGAATAGTCCCTAAATCAATCCTATTGTCTAAATTCTACTTAAAATAGTAGAAGTTAAAATCCTCTATTATAATTTAATTTCCCGCTAGGGGGCCGGTTTCGAAGAATTCGAAAAACGGTAATCCTTATTAGTATTTTAATATTCCTTATATTAAAATAAGGGAGTAGATAGAATAAACGGTCGTTGGGTCCCTATAACTTTTAAATATTATTATAGCCTAATTTTTCCTAAATTAGAAATTGAAGTCTTTTAAATCTAACTTTTTTATTTATATATATTACTATCCTTCCTCCCTTTAAATAATGAACCCCAAAATACCTCCCGCTGCTTAAATAATAAATATTCCTATTTAAATTCCTACCCAATTCTTAAATTATTTTAATATTATAAGTCTCCTCTTATTTAAGTAAAAGTTTCCCTCTCTTATATAATTTCCCTACGTTCTAATAAAGTATTTTCAATTAGACTATTAATTACCCTAAAATAAGGTTCCTTCTAATTTTATAGCGGAGGATGAGGGTATTACTTTTCTTAGGGAGGGTTGTAGCTGTATAGGAGCTATTACCGTTATACGTCTAGTTCCCCCTTATATTCTATAAATATAGGTAGTAAATATTAATTGGGCTTTATAGGATTAAAGGTTTCAATCGGAAGGTTTAGCCGACGATCTTCCTCGGCCGTCCTTTCTTCATACTTCCTATAAATTATTTTTCTAAAGTAGTAATAATATAGGAATTGGGGGGGGGGGGCGTCCAGTAGGATACATTTATTTATAAACTCTATTATTAATTCTAATACTTTTCTAATAAGGTTCTTATAAGGGGCGAACGCCCGTAGTCTCTTAGTATATACGACGGACGCTTTTATAATAACCTTACAAAAAATAGGACACTCTTTATAACTATAAATAAAATATCCCTTCTTTTTATATAATTTATAATAAACGAATAATTAATCTTCGTTAAACGGGCAATTTATTTTGCCGAAGTAATCTCCTTTATATTTAACTTTACTATATTAGGCGTAAATACCTTTTTAGTAATAAAACTTTACTATATATTTAATTCCCCAATATTTATATTATTATTAAATATTATTTAAAATTTAGAATAATTTATATAGATATACGCCGCCGTCCTAAAGGAAATTCTTTTTAAAAAAAGTATATTACTAACGTAATAGTAATTTCTATAAGGAATAAACCCTTACTTTCTCTATCCCTTCTCTTCTATAGCTGAATTCTAATAATAATTACCTTTATATTTCCTTCCTTCGCTGCTTTTATTAAAATTTCTACTATAATATAATTATTAATATTAATTTAGAGTATATTTCGGACTAGCACGCCTACGGTACTTATAGTAATAAAGGTATCCGGATTAAAAATTTCTTTAACCTATATTTAATTTTACTAATACTAATTATATATAAATTTATCGAATATAATTATATAATTTCTAATTATTAGTATTCTAATAACTATATTAATTATTAAACCGGATTTCTTCTTACTTAAATTTATAATTAGAATTACTTTCGTATCTTCATTTAAATAATTTATAAATTCAATAATAATCGTTATTTCTTTAATTATAAATTACTATTTAAAGTTAAAAGGGGTAAACTTTCAAGTAATAAAAATAAGTAAATATTAAGGAATAGTACCAATCTTATTCGGGATAGCTTTTGCTATAATATTAGCCTAGCGCTTTAATACCTCCTAAGCGCCTTTCTTAATTTCCTTTAGAATATCCTTTTTTAAATTATTAAAATCCTTCTTAGTAATAAATTGGTCGATTCTAACCTTGTTAGCCTCGGTTCGTAGGGACCTGCTTTTTCTAATATATACCTTTATAAATTCAAAAAATAATTTTCGATTTAGCGTCGGTCTTCAGTCGAAATAGTATTGTAGTTTGTAGATTTATTCGCTTTAGCGATCAATATCTTTAGTATTTTATTATTTTCTCTCTTATTTTCCGAAATTTCCATAGTAAGTATAGCTTGAAGGTCGTTACAAATTAAAATTTCTACGAGCGGGTTATAAATATCATTTTCGAACCTATAAATACCGCTATCGATAACTATTAGTAATAACAATATAACGCTATCGTTACGTTCGTCGTAGGATATCGTAAGGGATATAAACGACCTTCCTAAATCGATTACCGTTATTAGTTTTCGTTTTAGAGCACTCCTCGACCAGAAATCGGCGTTTCCCGGTTTCGGCGTCATTGGATTAATATAATAGAAAATATTAAATTCACCTTTCGCAAGTTTAATAGAGAATTTATAAATATTATGGAGGAATTTATCCTATATTAGAATGAAAATCGAAGGAAAAGAGTAAATCAATAAATATTAGGATACAAAATAATGATAAAAGAAGCGTAGCGGATATATTAAATATAGTTTGGATATTGAATAATATTAGAATAAAAGGATTTTATTGAAGTTATAATAAAGAAGAAAGGAATAATAGTGAAATTATAGTAGGCTACGTAATATAAAAGTATTATAAAAGTTTTAAAGAATTTGAATTAATTTTAATTATTCAAGAGGTAGGTTTAAACCCGAAGTTACCGACTAATAAATCTGTTTAAATTACTAACCCTTTAAACCTACGAAAGGGTAATAGAAATTGGAAATTATAGTAGCAAGGCCAAGATTCTTACCGACTACTTTTTCCTAAAGGTAAATGTTCTTATAGACTATCTACTAAATTAGATCAAATTCTTGGAAGGCGTTAACCTAATAACTATTAATAAATTAATTACCGAAAAGAATATTTAAGATGTACTTTCCTAAATAGTATTTAATAAAACCCCCGGGGTTAATTAATCTTTAAATAAATTTCTAAAATTATATAAAGAATAATGATAATAATAATCTTGTTCCCTGTACTATATAACTATAGTGCCATCTTGGCATAGGGTCCTTCTCTATTTCCCTAGAGGGGAAAACCGTACGGCGTTAAGCGCCGCCGGATGAAAACCCTTAACTATATTTCGATTATAGATTTTATACCGCTCCTACTTTACTTATAACTATAATAATTCTTACTTACCGCTATAGCGAACTAATTTCGTCTCTCCTACTATTATATTATCCTAATATTAAAATAATAAGAATAATAGGAATAAAATTTAAATTTAGAACGTTATTTCCCTTTACTATCCTTCTATCCTAATATTTACTACTCCTTCTTCTACTTTCTCCCCACTACCCTATCCCGTCTTCCTATCTATTATACTACTTCCCTACTTCCTTATCCCGTTTATAATTACCTCCGCCCCGGCCCTTTACTTTTTACCCTATAATTCTACCTTTATTTATAATAATATAAGGACCCTCTCCTTCTTTTATATAATCCTCCCTATAGCGCCCCTTCCTAACTCCTATCCTCCTTCTTCCCTATTATAATTTTATTTACAATAGTTTCCTCTAACCGTTATCGCCCTATCCCAATCGATTTAACCTCGGATATAAAGGTCTCTTCTTTTAAATTATCCCTTAACCCTATATCCCTAGTATATTTAGAGTCCGTAGCCTTCGCCCGCTTCCTCTATAATTTTCTTAATTTTATAATTCTTTAAAACCGGTATAGTTTTTTTCCCCCGTCCTTCTAATTTATACGCTAACCCAACTAGTATTATCTATAAAATTCCTTCCTTATATTATACTTTAAATTTAATTATTTACTTAAAGACCGGCGATAAATTTACCTCCCCAACGCCTTCCGTACGGTTATTATTAGTAAGGTCTATTACGTTTCGGCGTCCGGTAGGTTCTTTATTTTCTATTCCTTTCCTTATTATTATTTAACTCCTATATTATAATTACCGGTTCTCAAAACGCAATTTATATTTATACTACTAAAAAATATATATTAAACGTCCCTACTTGTCTTTACAACGTTTATAACACTATTTAAACGGTAATTATTATTATATTATCTGGTAGTTAACCTAATTTTGATTAGAGACTTAAATCCTTCGTTCGTATTACTAATAACTTTACTAATTATATATATATATATATTTAAAGTATAACGACCTCCCTATTAATATTCGTACTTTTCTCCGCCCCCTATATTTCAATATTGCCAATTTTCTATAGAAGGGTTACTATAAATTAATTATAAAGAATATTTATTACAGTTATACCCACTCCCTCCCCGGCAGTAGTATTATAAACTTAGTCCGGATTATCCTTAATTTTAATAGCAGTACTATCATTTTTATATATATTATATCCGGTAGTAGTATTATTACTATTCTTATTCGTATAGTCTTTAATATTAGTAATAATAATTTTACTCCTAGTAGCCTAATAGCCGGCGATACTCCTAACTATTACGCTCTAAATAAGGATTAGGTTTAATAGTACTATAAGGTTACTACGAATTAAACTTATATATTAGTATTATTCGAATAATTCCTGTAATATAATTAAACGTTTCGTTAAGTAGCACTTCGGTTTTCATTATAATTATAATTTAAATAGTACCCGTAACTAGTATAATTATCCCTCTCTATCCCTATATTTTATTATTGTAACATTACTAATATTTTATTCCTTTTTTAGGAATATTTTATAAATTCCTTGCGCTACACCTCTTTTAATTTAATTATTAGACGGTATTCCTTCAGCCTCTCTAATTTTAATGCCCAAAAAAGAATCCTCTCGGCTTTAATTACATTGTCCAAATATTCTTAGAATTCTTCCTTTATTAGTATTATGGTTCTTGCACAGTGGGCACAAGTGTAAGGCAAATTGTATATTGAAAAGGTTCGACAAAGAGAGAAAGAGTTCTATATATATAGATAGGAGGGCGGATTGCACTCTTATACTAGTGGGCGCACGCGGTAGTTAGGGATCGCAATAGTCATATATATTTGGAGGCTCCTAAACTATAGCTCCTAAGCAGTAATCCTATAACATTACCCCCTACTAATTTAAGGCCCCACCTTTCGGTCCGCCGGCTGCCCTACTTTAATATAGTTAATTCGGTAATTGCAATTCCCTCCTCTTTCCTTCTTCTTCTCTATTAATCATTATAATAACAATTATAATAATAACCCACCCCTACTATTCTTTCCTTTACTATTCTATTATTATTACTATACGTCCCTTTTCGTAAGCCCCGCGTCCTTTTTCAATTAATCCCGAATTTCTAATTATACTTTCCTTAATTTAACTCCCTACTAACCTCCTTATAATTAGAAGAGTAACCCTCCGCGCACCCACCCCATTCCCTACATACACCCAAAAACCCAAAATAGTGGGCCCAGACAGCCGATGACACCTGACATCGTAAATCCCGTTTTTACCCGCAAAATTTCGTCTTTTCAATGTACGTAACATTGTTATACCTTAGTGATTTTTTCCTCCTTTTTTCACACGGCCAGTTACACCCACTTTACATTGCCAGCTATCGCATATCGCGACGCATTACTAGTATACAATAATACAACACTCTTAACGTACATAATTAAATCAATTACCCTTAATTATCTATAAATATAATTAATCGCGTACAATTGCTAATAATCGATAGATATCGTCTCTAATTTCCCAGAATGCCTCCTCTTCAATATAACCTCGCCGTCGTTGTAATTCGACTTTTTCGTTATTTACCTTTATAAATAATTATACCTCTTTCGATAGTAACGCTAAATAGACTATCCCTCCCAACGATAGCGCCTTTATTCTATTACTAACCGACCTAGATTCTATAATAGATAAGGTTATTAAAATATATTATTAGTATAAATTTAGAGTATCTATACTTCGTACTAACTACTTTAAGAAGGGATTATATATTAGTAAACTCTATTACAAAGTCTTTTAATATAATTATACCGAACCTATACCCTATCCAAATGCTAATCCTTATAAGAAACAACGTACGACTATTCGAAAGATTGCCAACAAATATCCCTTCCGCATTATAGTACAATACTTGAAAAAGAACAACTACAAATATACTATTAGGGCACTCGATCGTACACACAAAGGCTACCCTCTATTACGAGATTTATTAAACTATTTAATCTTTAAATAATAGTTTTTAAATATTAATAATTATTAGGATATTACGAATTTCCTTCGTTAATAGGAATTAACTATACGTATTATATACGCAATAGTTAAAGAACGTTACCCTAAGCTATTACTTATATATAAGGACTTTGAGAATATATGATAAAAGATACGTCAATAAAATAACGGGGGTTATACTAATATATAAATATTTGTATACAATTTCGAAAGTAATAGGCTTATAGTATTTTAATACTACCTTTTTAATTACTATAAGAATAACGAAGGTTAATAAAAGGAGGAACCAAGCATACTACAATACAATTTCTAATATTTAAAGAAGTAAGAGAAAATATAGAAGTAATATCTATATACCTTACTCCTTAATACTATATATAAAATGAACCGTTATTATATGCCAATCGTATAAGATATTGCAATCACCCTTAAAAAATCGTCTATACCAATCTTTTAAATAATTATTAATAACAAGAAGGACGAAGGATTTAACTAGTTTATTAATAATATTAGGAAGACGATAGAGGAATTATCAATCCCTAAACTATTAATTATTATTATTAACGGTGATAATTAATTTATTAGGGCTATTAACCGAATCTATTAACCGTTCAATATTAATACTATATATAGTATATTAATTGCAACGTAATTGAATACTTTAAGGATGACTAGGAGTGTATGGAACCTAATAATAAGTAAAATAAAGATAATAGGGAGGGTAACAAGAAGTTTGAAGAGGGGGAGGATAGTAGTAATAATTCTAATAACCCAACCTTATATATATAACAGTTATATCGAGAGCCAATTGACTAGAGTAATCAAAATAACCTTAATTGATTATACTATATATATTAAAAGGTCAAAATAATTACTAGAATGTAGGCTAGGTTTAGTCCGCTTTCTAATAAAGTCGCTAATATAAGAGTAGGGTTTTTTTATGTATAGTAATATATAATTTATACCCTATCGATAACGGAGTTTAAAAGCGCTTTATTACTTCTATATTATTAATTTAGGGATACCTAGGAAACTATTATTAATTAAATTACGAATAATTTACTCCCTTATAAGACTAAGTAGGCTAGTTACTATATTAAGTACTATTTTAATTATAGGTAGCGGACTATATTATTAAATAAATCTAATAATAATTTTTTAAAATCGTATAATTTATTTATTTGTAGTAGTCTAATTAATTTTTATCGAGTTAATAACTAGTACGTTATCCGTCGTTATACCTACTTTAAAGAGGTTGTTGCTAAGTTATTATTTTATATATATATAGACTAAATTGGGCGCCTATAGGTAGGTAATACTCTTCTTAATATTATATTGTAAGTATATAAATTACTTATACGTTAATATAATTAATTAAAAATTACCCTCCTTATTACGAATTATCCGAATATATTTCTTAAATTATATACTAAATAATTTAAAATCTAATATAGTCTCCCTTGTACCTATAAAATAGAGGTAAAGAGGGAAGCTAGCAAGACGGTCTTAATTATAAAGGATAATTACCATCTATTCTGGTATTTAACTTAATAATGGATAAGACTACTATTATCTTCTACCCGGGTTAACCTTATATTAACTACTATATTAGGATATAGTAGATAGATATCTACATTTTCACTAAACCGCCAAGGGTATACCCAAAGGTCGCCCTCCTAAATAGGGTAGTCCGTTTAGAAATAAAGCTATTCTACTAAGTGCCTTATCAATTAGAGTAGCCCGAAGTAAGAAAGTTAGTAAGAAGGCGGTAGTACCCCGTAGTAGATTAAAGAATATTTAATTTATATAAGTATTAGTGCGGTGTAATTATTCCCAATATAAGGCGGGGCCTAATATCGAGTAGTTTAATACCTAAAATAAAGTACGTAATTGTATTGAAATTACTAATAATAATAATAGTAATAATAAGTTAGGAAGGTATTGGGTGGCGAGAGCACGGGAGCAAAGAGTAAAGGAGTAGAGAATTATTAAAATATTATTAACTTCCTCGTCTAACGAACTCTTTAAGCTATTTAAGCTATTACATATTAATATTTAATAGTAGAGTACAATCGAGTCTAATTATCTATAACCAATATTAATTGAATAGAACTGTTAATTTCAACAGTATCGTTTTACACTAAACACTATACAGATATCACCAGAATTACGTAATTAGGTAACCCAGAAATCTAACTAAGGTCCCTAATATGCAAAACGACGAAACTTATACCCAAAATACGGTTATTTACATGCTAGCTGCCTTGGGGGTTTTTGGGTGTATATAGGGAATGGGGTGGGTGCGCGGAGGGTTACTCAATTAGAAATCGAAAAGATTATTATATTATCCCCTACTAATCCCTATACGCCCGGCTCTAGCGCCTACTACGGCCGCCCGCCTAGCTTTAAAAATAATACACCCTCCTTCGTTTATATTTATAAATCAGAAGGTATTGCCCGCAAGGGTTAAATTGCAGCTACTTAAACTTAAAAAGTAATTGTAGCTATAATTACTATTCTTCGTACCCTTAAGGCGAAGGAGGAGGCCCGCCGCGCCGTTTGTACTAACTTTGCTACGGAGGCCGAGGCCCTACTAAAGGCTATTAAATTTGTAAATCAATATTTTTTTCCTTCTTTTATTTCCTTTTTACTAATTTAAACGATTTTTTTATTCAAGGCGACTACGAGTCTGCCCCTACCAACGAGCCGGTCTACTATTATTGCATTCTTAATAGCCTACAGTACGCGCACTCCTCGGCGGGCCACGCCTACCAAGAGTATACCCGCATTCGCCACGCCTACGCCCCGGCCCCTAATTACCTATTATCAGTTATATATATTTAGGATTCGCTATCCGATAACAAGTATAAGGGTACCTACGCTACTCGGAAGAATAGTATTGGGTATATTAAATATTCGCCGGTTGTTCGCTATTCTTAGGTAGTGCGTACTACTACCCGGCAATTCGCCTAAGGTTACGCTACCTTCAAGAATAAGGGCTATACTAATACTTCCCAATATATATTACCCGTTTCTCCTTTTTTTTTAATTAATATACTAAATAGATTTTAATTATATTTAGGGAGACCCTCAATACTATTCTTATTAGCCGTGTTGTAGGCGTTGGTACTGCAGCCTTCAAAATTTTAAAGAATTGCCTAAACTCTATTAAAACTTTATTTAGACTATTTAATTAGCTTTATTACTATTACCTTTAGTACGGAAGAAGAGGAGGGTAGTATAACGGAGGAGGAGGAGGAAGAGGAGGAGGAGGAGGGTAGTAGTAGTAAGGAAGAGGAAAATATAATAATAGAGAATAATATTAATATTCAAATATTAATTTATATTGTTATTTTCGCTTGTAGGCCCGGTACTGTTAGTAGAAAGGGGGAGGGCGTTAGTTAATAGTAATTACGGCTTCGATTTACTTTTTAAAATAAAGATCCTACCCTTGGGTATATACCTCCTTCTATTTAACTATTTCCTATATATAATATTAATATTAGAGTCCGTTATTAAATTTAATAGGGCCGAATTTAGCCTCAAAGAGGTTTAATACTTCTATCTTTTGGAATTCTTCTAACGGTTCTTATATAAATTTAATATACCCTACCTATTTAATTAAGACTTCTCTAACGAAACTCCGACCTACGGTTATATTCTTTATATATAGGATTTTATTTATTTTGTATTCTTCCTTACTATTAATTATAATTGCCGGTAATTAGGGATTAATATATTCCTAAATAAAGAGAGGGGATTCTTCTATCCTTTTTATTTAATTAATATAGAAATTCGTAAGTCCTTTCTTAGGTACGTTCAATATAATAATATATAGGAAGGGGACGTTGGTAATAGTATATTTTATATATAATTAATCGAGTTTCTTCTTTAATTGTATTATTAGGAAATTTCCTAAATTTATTTAAATTTTATTTCTAAATTGGAATTTCTCCGTTAGGCGCCTTTTTTTTCTACTTATTACTCTATCTCTTATATAGCCGCCTTTATAAATACTCAGTATAGATCTATAATTTATTAAAGTTTTTAGATAAATTCGGCTTTTCGTTATTTAAAGGAATTTAATTTTAGGGGTACTATTGGACGAAGTATTGAAATAATAGTGTTAGAGTAATAATTGTAGGTTGTAAAAAAGGGAGAGATACTAATAAAGGAGTTAATACGGTTATTAATCGCTATTTGTATAGTAAGGAGCCAATAATCCTAATCGTCCTACTATTAATTAATATAAATACGTAAAAAGGTTAATACCTTTTAATTTATCCTTTTAAGGCCTCTGTTGATTTATAGGTAGTAAATTGTATTAAACTTCCGGTTAATATTTGGAAGGAGGTAGAAGTAGGCCTAGAATTCACTTATCTAATTAGTTCCTTCATTATTAATAATAGACTCTAACTATTAATAGTAGCGAATAAAGTATTAGAAGAAGTATTTTGTATCTCTTTTAACGGTTATATTTTTTATAGGTTTTAGAATAATTTCTTTATTTAAGCGGTCTTTAATAACCTAAAAATTATAGAAACCGTAAATTAGCCGCAAATTTATAATAAGGTTTAATAATAATCTTGTTCCCTATACTATATAACTATAGTACCTTTCTGGCATAGGGTCCTTCTCCAGTTCCCTAGAGGGGAAAACCGTACGGCGTTAAGCGCCGCCGGATGAAAACCCCCAACTACATCTCGGTCGTGGATTTCACGCCGCTCCTACTTTGCTTACAATTATGACGGTTCTCACCCACCGCCACAGCGAACTGATCTCGTCTCTCCTACCGCTGCGTCATCCCAACATTAGAATAATAACAATGTCTTATTCCCTTCTTAGGAGTGTCTTACAAATTCCTCGCGCTACTCCTCTTTTAATTCGACTACTAGACGGTATTTCTTCAACCTTCCCAACCTCAATACCCAAAAAAGAATCCTCTCGGCTTTAATTCCATCGTCTAAATATTCTTAAAATTCTTCCTTTATTAGTAGCTAATTTTCGGGGTCCGATTAAAAGAGAATATCCGTATTAAGGCAATTCAGAATTATATAGGCAAAGGTCTCCTTTTCGAACCCGTATATATAGATAGGTATTAGGACGTCTAATACTTTCCTCCGGTAGAAGAAAACCCGAAGGCTAATAACCTCTATCCTAATTTAAATTAGAAGGGAATTCCTCGCTTTAATTAGTAGGTACAACTCATTATCTTCATCCTCTAACGTCCGTTACCTCCCCTTCTTTTTCTTTATATTAATTATATATAATTAAAGAGCCTCTCTATTAAATTTAGGGGTAAACTTGGTAATAATAAATTTATATTCCTAATTTAATTTAATTACTATTATTGCTAAATAGTAATTATAATATAATATTTATTTTCAATTCATTATATCCTCTAATTATTCCTCTCGGTCGGCGGCTATCGGTCCCAGGATTTATAATAATAGTAGTTAGGTCCCTAATTCTAAGGGGGGACCGGCTATCATTATTAATAACTTTTCTATTAGTACCTATATTCTAGCCTACCGAATTTTAATTATACTGCTTTTTAATTTATTAGCGGATAGTTAACCCTTAATCTATTAAGTCTAAATATAATTAATAATTTAAATTATAATCCTCCAGACGAACCTAATTTAATTTATTTTAGTAAGCCTCTCTTTAAAAGTTCGGACCTTTTTATTAAAATAGAGGTTAAATAGTAGATAAAAGGTTTCTATTTTTAAATTCTATATTAACGTAGCTTTATACGCCCTAGTAATAACTTTTAAATATTTAATTTAGTATTTCGCTAACCTGATTACTATCCTTCGCAATTTCCTATAAATTTCAGTTAATTAATAGAATATCAAGGTTCTATATATAATAGTATTATAAATATATTTAATATATATTTCCTTCGCCCGAATAAAGGAATAACCTTATATCTTCACTACTAATCTTATAAATATATTTATTTAAATCTTTATTTTTCATTTTACTACTTCTATATAAATTCTATAATTAAATTTACAGTCTAACTAGACTATTAGGAATCTTGTAAATTCTATTAATTAAAATACTATATCCTTAAATTAAAAAATTTCTATCCTTAATACTTTTATTTGTATAAAATATATTAGTTCCGTTTTATTTACTTTAAATTTTATATCTCTCATTCCTATTTATTCCGAATATATTTCCTATATTACCTATAAAGTCCGGCAGTTCTCTTTTATAATATATACTACTATAATAATATTAATATTATTTGCGAAGCCGATTATAATTATATTTAAAATCATAATTAACTTTTAATATAGTAGGGTAATAAAACAAATACATAGAATAAAGGAGAGGAGGGAATTTTAGGGTATATTTATAGTAATAGTATAGGGGTAGGATATTTCGTTATTAAAAAAGAGGGAACTTCTTTTACTAACGATAAAATTAGTTATTTATTTAATAATCTATATTAGGAGCTATATTTCCTATAGGGTATATAGTAATTACTTATAATTAATTCTATTGAATATTCCCTTTAAATCGAGGAGTATAAGGGACGTTACGGCCCTAAATCTCTAAATTATATATACTATATTAATAATTACCCGGATTATAAACTCTATTAAATAATTTGCCCAATTACCTAATTAGCCCTCTAATAGGAAATTAAATTCTTCGGCTATTTATATTAATCTTTTAACTATAAATATTTTTAAGATTTTGCTAATATTATTAAATAATATAAGTTTCTATACGCCCGCTAGCCTTTATTAAGCGGTATTGTTTCTAGGTTTTTTAAGGATAATTATTTTCGTATCTTTGAACTACTATAAGGAATACCCGAATTAGAGGCTAGCGGATATAAGATATACTATAACCTACCGGAATAATTGTTTATTTAATTTTAGGAATTTATTTAAATATTAATTAACCCCAAGGGCCTTATTAGGTATTATCCGGGAAAGTGTGTCCTAAATATTCTCCTTAGTAATTAGTTCACTAATAATTATTAAGTTAATACTCTTCAATAATTTAATCCAATTTATTAAATAATTTATAAGGACGTTTACTTTTAGGAAAAAGTAATTAGTAAAAATCTCAATTTTATTACTATAGTCTCCGATTTTTATTGCCCCTTTGTAAATTTAAAGGGTTAATAATTTAGGTAGATTTATTAATTAATAATTCCGGGTCTAAATTTACTTCTCTAGTAATTAAAATTAACTTAGGTTCTTTAAAACCTCTATAATACCTTCGTATTATATAGCCTACTATATTTTTACTATTATCTTCTTCTTCCTTATTATTATTTTAATAAAATCCCTTTAATTAAATATTATCCGGTATCCAAATTATATTTAATATATCCGCTATACTTCCTTTATTACTATTCTATATCCTAATATTTACTAATTTACTCTTCTCCCTCGACCTTTCTTCCGGTATAGGACGAATTCTTCTACAATACTTATGAATTCCCTATCGAACCTATAAAAGTCGAATTCGATATTTTCCGCTATATTAATCCTTTCTAAAATTAAGATCTATTTCTCCGCCGCTTCCTTTACCTTTATTATATTTATAAAATTCTAACTATATCCTTCTTCTTTTTTTACTTTTCTATTCCTTTTTTCTAATCAAATTTAAACTTTTCAAAGGTAATAGTCCGAACCGGTTTATTTGTACCGCTACGCTCCCTAATATTCAATTTCAACCCCGGGTAATAGTTATATATAATTAATTATCCTATCCCTTTCTCTTTATATTATATTTCTAAATTTTATTAATTCGCTATAGGGGGTAAATAAATTGAATTTCTAGTATCGTACTTATATAAAGAGGCGAATAGCCTCCGGGCTAATCCTATTCTCTAAATCCCAATTAGGATAATAAAGGTTAAAATCCCTAATTATAATTTAGTTTTCCGCCGGAGGGCCGGTCTTGAGGAATTCGAGAAGCGGCGACCCCTATTAGTATTTTAGCGTTCCTTACGTTAGGATAGGGGAGTAAATAGAATAGACAATCGTTCGGTCCCTTTAGTTCTTAAATATTATTACGGTCTAGTTTTTCCTAGATTGGAAGTTTAAGTCTTTTAAATCCCACTTTTTATTTATATATATTACCGCCCTTCCCCCTTCTAAATAATTAACTCCGAAATACCTCCCGCCTCTCGGACGGTAGATATCCCTATTTAAGTTCCTACCCGGCTCCTAGATTGCTATAACGTCGTAGGTCTCCTCTTGCTCGAATAGAAGTTTCCCTCTCTCATACAACTTCCCCACGTTGCAATAGAGTATTTTATGATAAGGTTTATTTAAATATATTTATAGAATTAGTCGGGAGTATTTAGGGGAAGGAGGTATCTATATTTGTATATTCTCTATTACTTAGTACAGCTATATGTTTTATAGTTCTTGAGGAAGCGATGTATTTGAGTTTAAAATAACGGCCAATAGAATTTTTTTGTAATAGCGGCGATAATACCCTTTCGTCCGGGGTAGTTTATAATTTTAAATTTATAAACCTGCTAAATAAATTGTATTTATGATTCGTTGCGCGGGTCTTAGGTTTAAGTATCTACTTCTTTAGTTACGGGTTGTTTAGGGATTTAGAGTTTATTTCTATATATAAGCCTTCCTTAAGAGTTAATATTGTATTTAGTTATTTATAATTAGAGGCCGGTACTAGTAAGGAACGACCGGTCGCCTTTCTTTACTATTAGGTAAACGTTTCGGTAAATAGTATTAGCGAAGATAGTTTGGTTCTAAAGTTTCTGTAAATCCGGATTATTAAATACTTTAATATTAAATAGATTTATAACCTCCCCGCCGACCGAAATTGCGGTTATACGTATATATTTATATAAAGCCTTGTTAAACATAAATTATAGGTCTCTTACCTTTAAATCCTCGCTATTAGGGTAGTCTTATTTGCGCTTTAATATAGCGTCGGGTACTATAATTTCCTTATTAGGATAATAAATTAAATTGAAATTAAACCAAAAGAATTCTTTAACCTAGCGGGTTTACTATTTTAATAAATACTACTACTCTATAAAATATTCCAAATTCCTATAATCGGTTAAATAGTAAATTAGTAGTAAGAACGAAGCTCTACGGATTATTAATTAAAGTAATGAATAATAGTAAATATTTCCTTATTATAAAATAAGTAATTTCGTTTAATAGAGGTTAAATTTTAAGAGTAGAAAGTAATAGTATATTTACCGCTATTAACCTCTTATATAAGCACTCCCTCTAAGGCGAATCCGTTATAATTGGTCTTTAGGAAAATTAATTTATTGGGGTCGAATTCTATAAGGATAGGTACTTTAGTAAATAAATCTTTTATTATATTAAAAACCTACTATTATTCTTCTCCCTATATAAATTCTATTCTTTTATCTATGAAAATATTTAATAGGCTAGCAATTTTAAAAAAGTTCTTAATAAAAATCCGGTAGTAGTTTATAAAGCTTAGGAAGCTTTAGATTCCTTTTTATAACCGGGGCGCTTCCTATTCTTTAATTATATAAACCTTTTTAGGGTCCGCTTCGATATTAATTGCTATATATATAATAAATCTTAAATATTTCACCCTTTTTATTACAAACTCGTACTTATCAAGGTCTAAGTATAAATTAACCTTATTCAACTTTTTAAAAATTAAGCGAATTTTATATATATAATCTAAACGGGAATTATTAGAATAGATAAGGATATCGTCTACATACGTTAATACAAAATTGTCTAAATATTTCTTCAAAATAGAGTTAATATATTTATAAAAGGTAGCCGGGGCGTTGCTAAAACTAAAAGGAGTAATTATCTATTTAAAGAGCCCGAAGTATATAAAGTAGGCTATTTTCTATTTTTTACCTTCCGCTATCCTAATTTTATAGAACGCTTATACAAGGTCGATCTTCGTTAGTTATTTCGCTCCCTTTAAATTATAAAGCATTTCCTTAATTAGGGGGGGGGGGGGTAATAATTAGGCTTAGTAATAGCGTTGAATTTCCTATAATTGTAGTAAAAGTATAATCCACCTCCTAGTTTCCTTATGAATAGTACCGGTACTATAGCTTCCGAACGGTTGAATTTAATAAAACTTTTATTAAATAAATCTCTAAATATTTTCTTTAATACTAAAAGTTTTTTGTAGAATATGTTATATAATAAACCTACTAATATTAGGAGGTCGATACTATACATATTTTTTTTATTTTAATATAATAGTCTACGCCCAGCTTATATAGGTTTAATTTATTAACCTCCTATTTTATAAATAATAGAATAAAATCGTAGAGTTCTACGGGGATAATCTTCCTAAATTCTACCTCTATCTTTAATTTTTTTAGTGCTAGGGCCCTTTTTATGTTTTATAGTAAGAATACTATAATTAGGACTACGTAATCTCTTTTAAGGTTGCGGATAAAATTAATAAAATATATAACCCCTACTATTATAATTATTTTTATTTTTAATTCCTTAGTATAAGGAGTACGTTAGTTAATATAAGGGAGCTACTTATAGGTACTTCCGTACTAGAGTCTCTTCTAATATAGGATAGAGAAAGATTTGCTATAGGAGAGTTAAAGCTTCCTTAGAATGATTGGATATTCTAATTGGGGTATTACGTAAATATTAATTAATTGACGGTAATTACCTACTTTTATAAAGAAGGTAATTATTTAATTAATTTTGATTCCTTTTATAACCCTAGAAACCTCTTTAATTTAACGGGTTTTAATATTAATATAAGGGAGGTATAAGTCTTATATAAGGGTTTCATTAATTATAGTATAATATTAGTAATCTTTATTTATTAATATATATATAAAGTTTTTATTTTAAATCATAATTAGTATTTCTATTACTTCTCCTTTTAGTACTATTACGCTAGCCGCTATTCGAATTTTAATATTCTTGGGGGATAGGGATAAAGGAATGTGAATAGTTATTATAAGGGGGAATTCCGGATCCCGATTATAAACCGGAATTAGACTTTTCCCTATTAGGAAGGAATTAACGTATTATCTTTGCTTCCTTTAAATAAAGGGGCGTAAATATTAGTACTAATAATAATAAACGTAATAGAAGTAGCTTAAATCCGTATTCTATTCGAATTAATAATTAGGGTATATAGGTATTAAGTTTATATATAGCCACTCCTTCTATACTTTAAATAATAGTTTTATTTCCTCTACTTATAGTAATCTTCATTTAAAATCTATTTAATATACTATTTATCCGTACTACTAGTTAAATGGTATTAGTTTTAGGCAATTTTAGTGGCGGTTATAAGGATATTTCTATTTATATTTTAGAATACGGAATTAGTCCCTACCAAACCGGTAGTACTAATAGAAGTAATAGTAGTATATAAGGATAGGGTAGAGCCGTGATTATTAGAATACAGTTAACCTCCCTTATTTTTCTTCTAAATTTAATAAAGTATTTAACCGGGTCTAATTTATTTAAAGTTTTATATAATAATATAAAAGTATTTCACGTATTGATTATATTCTATAAGTATGGTAATAGGGATTAGTAATTATTCAATCTCTTTTACTAGAAAACCCTTTGATTAAATAAAGCGAAAGTCGTTAGTCCGAATAGTATTGCTGGTAATAGTAAGTATTTATTTAAATTTAGGTAGGAATTCGCCTAAGGGTTCGTCCGACGATTAAATTATTCTATAAAATTAGGCTTACGCTTTCTCTATCTCCTACTCGCTATTAAAAATGTATATAAAGTATTTAAAGAAGTAACGGGGGTTATAAGTTCCGTTTGGTCTACCGGTAGCTTAAAAGGTTTAAATTCGCGGGCGTAACTTTGTGGGAAGCAAATATAAAATTTAATACTACGCTACTTTATTATTACTATAAAGCCGTTTAGGTTATTGAAATTATATTTGAAAATTAATTAATTTATAAAAAAATAAAATATATTAGTATCTCTATTCTAAGTAGACTAATTGAGTACCTTCCTTTTAAATGTTTCGATAATCGACAGTTATATTAATATAATAGTAAGTACTATAGTTTAACTATTGAATAAAGTATAGTATATTCGGCTAGAATTGTATTCGGCGAATTTAGTACGAAAAATAGTTATTTAATTAATATTTTGGAATAGCCTAATTAAATGGTCGGTCGAGGGGGTAAGACAGGGGGGAGCGGATATATTTGCGTATTCGGGTACGGTTGGGGGAAGGCAAATATCAAATTAATTAAGGAGAATATAAAGGGAGGGGAATTCTCTAGAGTTCTATTGAGGGTTTTACTAATTTATTTACAAGTTAAATTATTAAGGGTTCGCCTGGTTATTTTATCAGTTATTCTATTAATTATTCTATTAATTATTCTATTAATTACTCTACTAATTATTCTATTAATTATTCTATGAAGTTTGATTATCGAAATCTATCTACTAGGGGTTTCCGTCGGCTATTGTAAGGATTGCGAGCTTCTATAAAAGGTTAATGTAAAGGTCGAACCTAATATTATAATTTTTGTATAGTAGGTATAAGTACAAAGCAAATTATATATTAAGAAGGTTCGATAAAGAGAGAAAGAATTCTATATATATAAATGGGAGGGCGGACTACATTCTTATATTAGTGGGCGCACGCAGTGGTTAGGGGTCGCAATGGTCGTGCATGTTTGGGGGCTCCCAGACTACAGCTCCTGGGCGGCAGCCCTATGACAATTAGTAGCCAATTTTCGGCGTCCAACTAAAAAAGAATATCTATATTGAAATAATTTAAAATTATATAAGTAAAGGTCTTTTTTTCGAACTTATATACATAGATAGGTATTAGGGCGTCCGGTTTCTTCTTTCAGTAGAGGAAAGCCCGAAAGTTAATAACCTCTATTCTAATTTACATTAAGAGGGAGTTCTTCGTTTTAGTTAGTAAGTATAATTCGTTATTTTTATCCTCCGGCGTCCGTTACTTCCCCTTCTTCTTCTTTATACTAATTATATATTATTAAATAGCTTTTCTGTTAAATTTAAAGGTAAGTTCGGTAATAGTAAATTTATACCGCCGACTTAATTTAACTACCGCTATCGCTAAGTAGTAATTATAATATAATACCTATTTTTGATTTATTATATCCTGTAACTATTCCTCTCAATTAACGGCTATCGGTTCTAGGATTTATAATAGTAGTAGTTGAATCCTTTATTCCGAGGGAGGATTTATTATTATTATTAATAATTTCTCTATTAATACCTATATTTCAATTTACCGAATTTTAATTATACTGTTTTCTAATTTATTAATAGGTAGCCGACTTCTTAATTCATTAAGTTTAAATGAAGTTAATAATTTAAGTTATAGTCCTTTAGACGAATTTAATTTAGTTTATTTTAACGAACTTCTCTTTAAAGGTTCGGCCCCTTTTATTAAAATAGAGGCTAAATAGTAGATAGAAGCTTTTTATTTTTAAATTTTGTATTAATATAGTTTTATATACTCCGGTAATAACTTTTGAATATTTGGTTTAGTACTCCGCCAACTTAATTACTATCCTTTGTAATTTTCTATAAATTTCGGTTAGATGGTAGAATACTAAAACTTTATATATAATAATACTACGAATATATTTAATATATATTTCCTTTGCCCGAATCAAGGAGTAACTTTATCTTTTTACTATTAATTTTATAAATATATTTGTCTGGGTCTTTATTTTTTGTTTTACTACTTCTATATAAACTTTATAATTGAGTTTACAATCCAACTAGACCTTTAGGAATTTTGTAAATTCTATTAATTAAAGTATTATATCTCCGAATTAGAGAGTTTCCGTCCTTGGTACCTTCGTCTATATAAAATATATTAATTCTATTTTATTTGCTTTAAATTTTATACTTCTTATTCCTACCTATTCCGAATATCTTTCCTATACTACCTATAAAGTCCAATAATTCTTTTTTATAATATATATCATTGTAATAATATTAGTATTCTTTACGAAGTTAATTGTAATTATATTTAGATTTGTAGTTAATTTTCGGTATAATAGAGTAATAAAGAAAATAAATAGAATAGGGGAGAGGGGGGAGCTTTAGGGTATATTTATAGTAATAGTATAGGGGCGGGATATTTTGTTATCGAAGAAGAGGGAACTTCTTCTATTAATAAAAAAATTAATTATTTATTTAATAAGAGAAACTCTATCCGCACGTGGATAAAACTCTATCCGCACGTGGAAAAAAAAAAGCCAACTTCAATAATATTTTTCTAATACTCACAGTTTTAGTAGGGGGTTATAAACTATATCAAAATTTTTCTTATTTTTTCGTCTATTTGATACTACCTAGAACGTCGAGGTAGATGCCTTAAGAGTAGAGAAATCTTAGAAGATACGAGAGAGAAATAAAGAAAATAATAAAGATATTAAAATATTAAAAAGGGTTAAAAGTGGGATTTAGCTAATGCCTAGCCTAGTAATGGGGGTATGTATACCCAAAAATCCGCAAAATATCAATAAATAATCCGGTATCACTGTCACGGCACCATATGACATGGTCCCGTCCCTCTCGGCGTTCCGCCACCGCAACCTAACCGTTATTTAGTCAGCTCTGTCAAATCTCTATTTGGTTTATATATATAATTTAGGAGCAGAGTTTTCGCTACTCTCTTCTAATCTTCTCCTCTTCGTACAATATTACATCTTCTCTAAATTCTTCCTAGTCGGTATCGTAACAATATATTATACCTTTTCTACTAAATTAACAGCCCAACAACCTCCTTATTATTTCGCCTCGACTTACTTTAAAATTAGTACCGACCTCTCCTAATCCCCTAGTCCTAGCCCTATTATACTATATATACAACCTAATTACACTTTACCAAAACTCCCCCTCAAAAAATACCCTAGACTAATAATTTTACTTTTACTATTATATTCCATTACTATTACGCTACGTACCCTAATTACTTACGATACTTTACCTCCTTTTCTTTACGTAATATATTATTAACGTTCTATTACTAAAACTCTTATATTAAATTATAAATAATTCTACAAATTCATTAAACGCGCCCACCCCCGGCTTTAATACTATACCTACCTACGAAGCTACTATTCGGACTCTCTTCTGCCTAAATACCCTCCCCTTTTCTTATAAAATAATTAAAGGCCTATAGGAAGATTTCTCTAATTTTATTTCCGCTTTAAAAGTAGACTCTAATATCCTTATTTAGTTTTAATTCTACTTTACTACTATTAAAGACTATTTCGGCCGGATTTATAACAAACTTTACACCGCTTAATAGGAAACTTTAAACGCCCAATAAACAATTAATTAAATCTAGTAGGCCGCTACCCAAAACCTTACTACAACCTCCTAAATATAATAGGACCTTACTAAAGTTATAATTAAGGCCGCTACTATAATTATATAGGCCTAATAAGTATAATAATAATTTACTATAACTAAAGATTAAGCCCGGTAATAAAATACTAATATAATAATAGTACTAATTATAACCGCCCTAACTACTAGTATTACCCGCCTATATAGTATTAAACCCCCTATATTTAATAATATTAAAATATCCCTATTTAAATGTTAAAAAGAATATACTAATTAGCGGTCCTAATTAATTATTAAATTAGTATTCGACTTCGTTATATATCCAACCCCGGCCGACCGTATCCTTTATATTTCTTAATACCTTTCCAATAATATTTATACGCGCATTCGGGTTAAAGTCGATATTATTACCCTTAACTTCTATAATGCTTCGGCCTAACCGACCGGGCTCTCCGATTTCTAAAATATCCTTACTTACCTCGACCCTTATTATATTACTTTAAATATTTATACTGAAATAATATAGGAAATAGATTATTTTAAATAGGGTAATACCCCCTTCACTAATTTTATTACTATTTTTATTAAATTAGCCGACTAATACGAATTCAATGGATAATACTATATTAACGCCTTTAAATTTAAAATTAATAGTACTTTTTAAAATACTTTAATTAGTATTATTATATAATTAATAACCGATAATTTTAATATATAAATTAAATTCCTCCGGATTTTAATTAATAATATTAATAATTACTACTACTAGAATAATAATTCTTCAGCCCCGTTTCACCCGCTACCCCTAATTAATAATATTAGTGACCCTATAATTTTTAATAAAATCGACGCCCCTTAAAAGGGACTAATTTCCTAAATTGAGAAGGACCGTTACTAGAAATTCAATTTATATATATACTATAATACTTTTAATTATTATACAATAATTTATATAGCGAAGGCTAAATTAAAATCCATTAGCCTTACTACTACTTCCGTACTTCCTTAGAATATAAGAAAAGCCTAACCTTTAATATAAATTACTATTAAAAGCGAAATTCGAAGGAATTAAAGGACTTATATTTATATTCTATAGGACCTAATATTAATTTTTCTTTTTCGAATTCCCTTTATTTTAGTACCGGTTTATTAGTCCCTTACTCTATTATAATCGACTCCGGCTACTCCCTAATAAGTTTTATTAATTCTTTATTCGTATATTATTATAATATCCCTATTATATTACTCCTTTAATTATATATTCTTCGTTTAATCGATAATTAGGAAGGCGGTAAAATTTTATATATTTATATCCTATTCTACTCTTTAAGTTCGTTTATAAACTGTTTAGCCCTATTCATATAACTATTCGGCGGCCCGGATATAATCCTCGGCCTCTTTTAGTTGCGAAAATATAATTTAAGGATCGATTAGTCTAATAATTCTATAAAGTTCCCGGGTTTTATTACTATTAAAATTCCAACCTTTATTAAACCCAATTAATAAGTATTTTAAAATATTCCCCTTAATTTTAACCCAGCTAGAATTAACCCTTTAATTACTATACCGGCTATTAAGCCCGCCCCCCGGGATAGATTTAAATTTATTATAAAATTTAAAACATTCTACCGCCATTCTATAGTAAAGGGGAAATTATAGTTACTAATAAATACGTACCCGAATAGCCGTACCTAACCCTAGGATATCTCTATTTAAATATTATCCACCCCTAATTTTATTTTTATATATAAGGAGTCTAGTATTGAAATTTATAAATATACGCCGGATTAATTTTACTACCTTACTAAACCCTCGGCATTAGGACCCTCCAATACTATAAATAGCGCCTAAGCGCCCGATAATTTAATTAACCCCAACTAATTTCTTTCTAACTTTAACAATATTATACTTCAGGCTATCTTTTAAAACTAACCTACCGAATAGCCCCTCTCCTAACTAATTATTAATTATAAAAATTAGATAGTAGAGAAGTTATAGTTTAAAATTATTTTAATAAAAAATATTTAAAAGTATATTAATAATAAATTACTACCGATTTAATAGGAGATTTTTAATACTCTCTTAAATTATCTTTAACCGAAATAGAAGGCCTTTAACCCTAATACTATTAAAATAATACTACCCTACCGCCCTTTCAATTATAAGATTAATTTAATCCCTAATTAGAACCCCCTTTACTACCGCCTATAACCTATATTTTAAAAGGAAGTCCGCACTATCTATAAGTATTTAAACAACTACCTTACTATTAATTTTATTTACCTAAATTTCTTACTAGCGGCCGCCCTAATTTTACTTATTAAAAAGCCTAGCGGGGGCGTCCGTATTTATATTAATTATAAGAATTTAAATAATATTACTATTAAAAATAAATATTCTATCCCCCTTATTAAGGAAATTATTAATACCCTCCGGAAAGTAAAATAATTTAGTAAATTTAATATTATAGAGGCCTTTAACCGGCTATAAATTATTCCTAAAGACGAATAGAAGATTATATTTATTACTAAATTCGGCCTTTTTAAATACTTTATAGCGAATTTCAATATAATAATCGTACCTACTTCCTTCTAATACTATATTAACTATATTTTATTTAATATCCTTAATAAATATATTATAATTTACTTCAATAATATATTTATTTATAGTAAAACTAAGGCGGAATATAAGTATTATTTTAAAAATATTATTTTACAGCTCTACAAAACGGGCCTTACAATTAATATCTAGAAGTACGAATTCTATAAATATAAAATTAAATACTTAAGCTTAATCATTTCCTAGGACGGTCTCTATATAAATTTAGAAAAGGTTAACGCTATATTAAATTGGGGCGTCCCCGAAATACTAAAAGACTTTTAATATTTTATCGGCTTTATAAATTTCTATTACCATTTTATTAAAGGTTTCTCGAAGATTGCCCAGCCCCTAACCGTACTAATATCTAAAAATAAATAGACTTCGCCTATATCCCTAACTACTATAGTTATATTCGAACAATTAAAAGTCACCTTCATTTCGGCGCCGATCCTTACTTACTATAACCCTAATCAGAAGATTATTATTGAAGTAAATGTATCGGATTAGATTTTTAGAAGTATTTTATTATAGATCGATAAGGAAGGGAAATATTACCCTATTACCTTCTTTTTATCGAAGTATTCCCTAGTAGAATATGATTATAAAATTTATAATAAGGAATTATTCGTTATTATTAAAGTTTTCGAAGAATAATATTCTGAATTTTAAAGCGTAAAGGAACTAATCGAAATTATTATAAATTATAAAAATTTATAATACTTTACCTCTATAAAATTCTTTAATTAGTAGTAAGTATAGTAATCCGAATTCTTTAGTAATTTCCACTTTTAAATTATTTATTGCCCGGGTATTTATATTGTAATCTTAAATATATTATTCTACCTCCCTAATAGTACTCCGGCTAATAAATAGAATATTAGCGATGACCGAATTACTAATTATATACGTATATTCTTATTTAAAGAAAATTAAATTAAAGAATTAAATTTTAATAAAGTTAAAATAATACCGGCGAAGCTATTCGTCCTTAATATTAAATCCCCTATTAATAATTATATTAATATAGCCTATTTCGCCTCCCTAGAATCCCTAATAGTCTTCGCAATATTCTAAGACCCTAATTATAAAACTTTCCCAAAATAATTACAAAAAATTATTAATGCAACTATAACCGATTATATAATAATTAATAATAGGATTTTAATTAATAATAAGATTTTTATTCCCCCCTACTCTAAAATTAGGCTCTAGGTCCTATAATATACTTATAGTTTAATTCCAAGCGGCTACCCCGGATAATTTAAAATTTATAATTTTATTTAACGGATTTATATTTAGCCAAACCTCTCCCATAATATAATTATTTTTATTTAGGGCTATTACTTCTATACTAAAATTAAAAATTCCCGCTTCGTACTACCTAGCCTCCTCGAATTACTATTAATCCCCTTTTGTAATTAATCTAATATTTCTATCGACCTTATTGGCCCCCTCCTAAAAATAAAATTAGGTAGCCGTATTTATATTTATATTATAGTCATCGTCGATAAACTAATAAAAATACACTACTATATTACTATTTATAACTTATTAGTTAGGGAGACCGCGACCACTTTCTTTTATAAAATTTACTACCTTTACAATACGCCGGATTCTATTATTTCCGACCGTAATACTTAATTTATCGCCGCCTTCCAATAAAAATTCTACCGTTTATTTAGTATTAAATAAAGGTTATCCTCCTCTACCTACTCTAAAATAAATAGTTAAATAGAAATCGTTAATATCTATATTGAATAATACCTCCGTACCTTCTATTCTTACTACTAGGACGATTAATTATAGTAGTTCCCCTTCACTGAATTCATAATTAATAACCATATTTCCAAAATTACCAGCCTTTTACCGTTCTTTACCAACTATAAATAGTACCTAAGGATAGGCACCAAACCTCTTAACTACTAGACCGGCCCTATATTAGTAGTGTAATATTAGGAATTCCTTAATATATATAATATTAAGGAACGGGTCGATAAAGTTACTTTTAGGGTTCAATTATTTATAGAAGAAATTTAGGAATATTACTATTATTATACCAATTTATACCGGTCCGACGCCCCCCGCTACGCTATAAATAATAAAATTTAAATAAATATATAGTATTAAAACTAGGGCCGCCCGGCCCCTAAGTTCTTTAATAAATAAACGGGCCCTTTTACTATTAAGAAAATATACCGCCAAACTATTACTATTATTATAAATCCTTTATATAAGGTCTTCCCGGTTTTCTATACTCCCCTCGTCTATCCCTATTAAAAAGGCCTCCTAAATTAAACTGTATTTAATAAGGCCCTAAACTAACGGGCCTATAGTATTATTACTTCGTTAATTAACCCTAGGAAGGAAAAATAATACTTTAAATATATTTTAAATTTATAATAAAATAAAGATAATAACCTTAAATACCAGATTCAATAACCGAAGCCTTACTGCCCTAATTAGTAACCTATTAAAGACTTTTAGGTAAATACTAATAATATTAAAGATTTTTATATTAAGAATTTAAGGAAGCCCGGCCCTTAATTGTATAAGGATAGTACTAAAATACCTATTTATTATAAAAGTACTAAATTAATAATTAATATATTACTAAAGTAATTATTACTACAAACTACCCCTTCCTACTCCTAACCGAACTAAATAATTAGGGTAATTATATTTAACTCTAAATATCCAATAAAGTCTCTACGGGTTTTTCTTCACAATTACTCTACAATAGTTTTACAATTTTTATAATTTTAAGGATATAGGACCACTTCATTTAATATATTCAATAGCGAGTCGCTATGGTTATACCGCCTTTCTAATTATATTATTTAAATATTCTACTATAATTACCCCAACCGATTATACCCTTAGAATACTAATAAAAAAACCTAATCTCTAATTTTAGTAATATAATACCTTCAATATAGGAATACTAATATATTACAAGCAAGGCAGCTACTTTATATTTTAGTCCAATTCGGATAATTAAATATAATTTAATTAATAAATTCTTTAATACTCTTAAGAATCGTATCCTTAACGCCAATAATTATATAAAATACCTTAACTTTAATATTGGAGTAGAATTAGAACTTCGCTAAAGTCTATTACATATAATTAATATCTCCCTTTATAAGATAAGGCTTAATATTTTCAATTTAAGTATAATACTCGACCGTAAGTGTATTAAAAGCGGGGTAAGGACCGCCGGTAATTATAAATATATTACAATACAAATTAATAGTAATATAAATACTAGTATATTAATATAATATCAATAATTCATTTAAATACCCCTACTAATACCCCGCTAGTATAATATTACTTACAATTTTTTTAATAGCCTTTTTAATACCGATAAAACCCTAATTACTATAGGTATCCTCCTTAATTATTGTAAAATTCTCAAAAAACTTTTACATTTTAGTAATAATACTTATACAAATAATTTCGTCCTAAATAAATTCACTATCCTCCTTCTTTTAGAAAGAAATAGCCTAAATAATTAGGGTAGTAGTATTAAAAGCGTTTTCAATTATTAATAGAACAGCCTTATCTCGTTAACGAAGCTTTAAACCTAGGATTTTTAAGAATACTTACGGGATTATAATTATCCTTAAGCGTATGGTAACGGTAATACTTCTTCTTCTTCCTTATAGGAAGAAGGTAGGGAATTTTTAACGGGGTAGTACCATCGATTTTAATATTTAAATTATAATGATAAAGGTAGGGTATATAGCCGAATCTAAGTACGAGGGTCGATATTGCGGCTTCGCAGGCGGCGGTACGTCCCTTAGCTATTTTAATAATATAATATATATTTCCTTCTAAAACCTTCTTTACCTATAGTAATAATAGGAAAGCGATAGTAAAATAAGAATAAGGTACGAATATTTTGTTAATAATACACTATTATAAAGGGAAGTAATAATATATTATTATTAAAAAAAAAAAGGAAGGAATAAGAGTAGGAGGAAGGAGCGAGAGAAGAAGTAAGGGAAATACACAATATACAGTACTCGTATTATTAAAATTAAATTGGGATTAGCGTAGCGCTATTTCTATTACTAAGGGCAATAGCCTTTTAATAGGCAGCGTATAGCCGGCAATGCATTTTAGCGAACGTAAACGTATAGTAATACTATTATAATAGGGGAGCAGAGAGTTTATAGTACTTTTGTTTTATTTATAATTAAAGTTAATTACATTTTAAAGCCGGAAGTATTATTACAATACCATATAATATAGTCCCGTCCCTCTCGGCATTCCGCCACCGCAACCCAACTATTCTTTAAACAACTCTATTGAATCTCCACTTAGTTTATATATATAATTTGGGAGTAGAGTTTTCGCTGCTCTCTTCTGATCTTCTCTTCGTGCAATATTACGTCTTCTCCAAGTTCTTCCTGGTCGGCATCGTGACAATTACTTTTATTTCCATCCGACTTTTTTTTAATTAAGTTATATTTAGAAAACCAAAGTGGATCTACGTGCGAATAGAGTTTTATCTACATGCGGATAGAGTTTCTCTTTAATAATCTACATTGGGAATTATATTTCCTATAGAATATATAGTAGCTACCTATAATTGAAGCACAGCTAATATAGTTAGAGAATAAAGTATTTATACGAAGTGAGCGAGTATAGCGGAGCTTCTTTCTAATGGGGCGACGGCCCTATTATTAATCCCTATAAGTTCTCTATCCTATGAGTAGCCTAGTCGTTGGGTAATCCGTTCTTTGGATTGGTTAGAATCCTTCCTATCGTAATCCGTTTCTATAATTGGTTAGAATTACTTTGGTCCGTACATCCGACGGGGGTCCCCGGGGGTGTCCCCCGGGTTTCTTTCTTTTAATTCTAACTCTTTCAACGGGGGGTCCTGGGGGGCGGAGCCCCCTGGTTGGAATAAATAGAATAAATAGAAAAAAAAATTAAGAATAAAAAAAAATAGTGAGTAAAATTATATAAATTATATTTTACCCTATATATTTAGTATTACCTTGCTCCGTAATAGTTAATTGTACTTTACTATTATATTGCGAGTATATTTTACTATAAGGAGGAAGTATATATTTTAATACTATCCCGCAAGGCCGTTAGTCGCCGAAAATCCTATAACCCGCCGAATTTAATAAAGCCTATAACGCTTAATAGTAATATTATTATTACCAACGAAAGTACCCTCCTAGAAGTATTAAATAAGGATATTAACGTCTTAAATACTCTTTAGGATAGCGAACCCGAAAACTCCGACCCGCCTATAAATAAAAACGTTTATTTAATTACATTAGAAAGCGTACTATATGATTATACTATCGAGTACCTTATCAACACTTTTATAAAAAAATAAGTCTAGACCCTTCCAAGCCCTTAGAAAATCCCTTATTAATACTCTTATTCTAGTGGACAATAGTATTTTCCGTTCTATTATCTTGCTAATCGTTCGAACGGTCTAAATATTCGACCCTTTTAATAATAATCTTACGAACTAACTTATAGAATTCGAAAATTTACTTTATATAGAAAGAATTGAACGTGAAAAGTTTAAAACGAACCTTGATAATACTTTAGCGAAATTAAACGTTACTATAATTAATTAGGGTATAAGTAGAAATAAGATTAATTATACTAGTAGAGAATTAAATATAGGAAACGGAAATTCGTTAGGAAATAACCCGGGGGTTATTTATACGGTTAGTATTACCGGGGCTCTTTTTAAAATTACGATTATTTTTAGAAAAGCGCTATTCTCCGACCCGGACCTATTTATAGTTAATTAAAAGAATGCTATCCTATGTAATAAGGTATATATTATTTAGAAAAGCAAAATCCTTATAGTATAGGAATTAAATTATTTCTGTTTTTCCGACGAATATACTAAGATCCTTTACATTAATTACTTATTAAGCCCCGAAGTAACTATTACCCTTAAGAAGGATTCAATAATTATTGTACTTAAATTTAATATATTTAATAAATAGAAATAGTAAATTAATAGGGAATTTATCAAATATTTAAATTCCCGCTATAATAATATTAATTTCAAATTTAAAACTATACAGTACTTCGATAAGTTCAAATAAAGTAATTCATATTTTACTAATTTCAAAACGGAATTTATTAAAACGGCTGATTATTATCAGTTTAATAAAACTATAAAGATTTAGGGGGGATAGCTCAGTTGGGAAGATCTGAGCTTAGCCCCCTTTCGGTTTTATTCAAAAGGTCGTAGGTTCGAATCCCGCTCCCCCCCCCCCCTTTTCATCCGGTTTTTTACCGCCGGATCGGATGAAAAGATCTTCCCCGCTATCGCTCCACTAAGTATTTATAGCGAAATTAAATATAGGGGCCTACCCTAATCTAAAACCCTAGGTACACGTGACTGGGTACGTATTAAAAATCTTATCCTAATCGAAGACGTACCGGCCTCCCTGTTCCGCTAATAGGGTTTAGGAATTAGAATTCTACCTCCGAAATCTATTTTAGAGTTACGGTTCCGCTCGGATAGAACCCGTCTAGTCCTACGACATTAGACTAATTAATATTATTTTACTAAAAATCCCAGTTAATTAAAAATAAGATGAAGATTTCGATTAAAGAAAGTAAGACCCTACTTCCCTACCCCTACCCTAAAAATAAGATAAAAGAAGAATACTTATTTCCGGAATAAAGAAAAAATACTACCGAAGTATTAGGTAGGGAAGTAGGGCTTTAAAGAATTAACTAATTAGAAGCCGCGAAGTCTACCGGGATTAAAGAGATAACGTACTGAGAGAAAAGACGAAAAAAGTAATTAAGGCTCCTCGGGCCCCCTATAGTAAGGTAGGACGAAGGGTTCGGATTAGGGTTAAGGTTGGATATAGAGAAGCTGAGGGTTTTTATCCGGATTTTAATAATACGGTTTTTCCCTTAAACTACAAACGAAGTAGCACCGCATACCCCCCTAGGTAGACTAGTATAGCTAGTTAGCGTGTATAAGACTAATATATATAAAGATTTACTACCTTCGGAATAAGATTTTAATCAAATTCCGTATTATAATTTCTAGTTAGTACTAGTATTTAGGAAATGATAATTTCGAAGGGTAGCTATCCCTCTATAGGGATTTGGCACGTTATTTGGAAGATAATAAATATTATATTAAAGTTAATTAACTATAAATTAGTAAATTTGGTGGGAATAGTAATAATAATGATTCTATTAAAGGAGGAACCGGTTTTAAGGATCGTACTATTAATTAAAGTAGCGATACTATAGACCTCAATATAATCTATATATCCCGGGCTATCTATTCCAACGTTATTAATTAATAGATAAGCGAAGGCCTTTATAGAAAATACAATTAGGATGGTTGTATTATATGCGATTGTAAAAATAGTATCGATTACGGCGGTAAATTTCCGTAATTTACCGGTTCTTATAGTAATTATAATTATTAAGGCTATAGAGGCTATACCGGCCGTAGAAGGCGCAATATTTATTTTAAGGCTAGCCAACCCTCCTCCAATTAGTAAAGTTATGGAATATCAATTTCCGTACTATTAGTACTAAGGGAGGCGAAGGTAACGAGGATAAATATAATGTACTAAACGCTGATAGTTAGGGAAATAATTTCATTTTATAAATAATTATTTATGAAAATAATAAAGTCCTATATAGGAGAAATTCTAGGGTAATACTAAAATACTAGAAATAGTAATTATTAATTTACTAAATAATTTTACTTAAGACGTAATACTCTTTTCTTTTTATTACCTATTTAAATTATATACAATATCATATACTATATTCGTATATAGTAGTTATTTAGCCCTTGCCTTTTAAGATATATATTCATAAAATGAAACGGCCTTATTACTTTTAAATTCGCTTAGTTTTAAAAAGTTTACATTAGCGAACGGTGTTATAAAGGGCTTTATTACCGAGGGATTAGCTACGAACTTCCTTATTAGGCGTTATATAAAAAACGTTACTTTCTTAATATATAACCTCTCCCTAATTTACCCGGTAATTTTAGGCCTACCTTAACGAAAATACTACAAATTATGTATTTTATAAACCGGTAGAAAAGTAATATTCTTTAATAAATATAATACTAAATACCTCCCTATTAATTTACTAACTATTTTAAAAATTATACCGAATACTAATTACTATTCCTTCTTTCCCTAATATCGTTAAACCAATAATCCGCGAAACAATATAGTAAATAATAATAACTTTACTTCTTTAAAACCTTAAATAAGAATAGACAATTATATTATAGGAATAAAGACTTCTCTTTCGGCCTTTAATTCCCGAAAATAACTACTAATTAAAAGTATTCTAGGCACTTTACTATTTAATCCAATCTCGACCCCCTTAAATAATCTATTATAATTTACTATTTAAATTCATTGTCTAATAAACTATTCCCCCCGTAAACTCCCCAGAACTTTAAACGGAGATAGTAAATTATATTAAGAAGATATATAAAATTTCCATTTTTTTATTATTAGGGTCGGGAAATTCGGATAATATTAGAAGCCTAATTGTAAATCTAATAGGGCTATAAAAGGTACGGAAGGCTAATTGGGAGGAACCTAGAACGATGAAATTAGGACTATAATATATAGAACGCCCTATTATAAGCCTAGTAAAGCCAATGGGCCGGGGAAGCCGGACAAAGAATTCTATTACGAGCCTAGTAAAGCTAATAATTGACCGGAGGAGCCGGATAAGAAGTATACAATTATTACTACCGTACCCTATTACAGGCCCAATAGGGCCGCTAAATTTAGGAAATTTAATTAAAAGAATATAATAGGTTTTTCGCCCCTAATTAGAATTAGGAATTATATAACCCGATTGGCCGCTAATATTGAGAAAATAATAATAGTATTTTCTAACCGCCCGGGAAGAATGAAAAGCCCCTCACTAACCTTCCGGGAACTACTCTCTTTGAAGCGCAGCTGTTATAGTCTAAAGAAAGAAATGTGTTAACACAAAGTAAGCGAGCATAGCGGAGCTTCTTTCTAATAGTATAAGACCCCTATAAATTCTTCGTACCGTAAGTGGTCGGCTCCAGGTCTTATCCGTCTATTTAATTAGTCCGTCGCTTAAACTATCCGCTCCTTAGATTAGTTAGATTTCTTACCGCCCCGGTTCGTTCCTATAATTGGTTAAAGTCTATCCAGCCTATACTTATTATTAATTAATCAAAGTCCGTTATCTCAAACAATACAAGACAAAGCTCTATATTTGATTTCGTAGGTTGACTATATATCGTAGATCTTTATAAATTCTAGAATGAGCTATTTGGTAGTAGTATATAAATATTTAGTATTTATATCGGTATATAAGTATTTAGGATTCGTACTAATTTGTACTAATAAGTCCAACAGGGGTCCCTAGGGGTATCCCCCGGGTAGTATCTCTCCTTTAACCCTAACCCTTTTAAACCCTTTTATTAGGGGTCCCCGGAAGTATCCCCCGGATTTATTTCTCTCTTAGTATAATACTTTTAAAGGGGGTCCCTAGGGGTCTCCTCCAAATTTATTTTTATCTCTCCCTTTAATATATCTAACGGAGGTCCTCGAGGGTATCCCCTAAGTTTATTTTTCTTAATATAATATATTTAAGGGGGGTCTCGGGGGTTTCCCCCGGGTTTATATCCTCTAACCCTAACTTTTATAGTCGGGGGTCCCGGGGGCGGTAGCCCCCTAGCAATTTAGAACCTATAAATTCTTTTTTAATTTATACGTATACGCATATTTACTTCTATACAATCGATCTCTATACTACCTAATTAACTATCTTTTTTTTCCTCTACTTCTACTAATTAAATAATCTTTATAATTTATAAATATAATATTCTAATCCGGATATTCCGTTAATAGCTTTATACGCTAATTAATTACTTATACCTAATTTCCTTTATATATAAACGACCGCATTCGATTAATATACAATCTAATAATTAACATACTTTCAATACAAATACTAAGTAGCATTCGAACGATAATCCGCAATCGATAATCAATTATCCATACCCGAATTCCTTTGTATACCCGCGACTACCCCCAAAATAGTAGATTCCTAATAACTATTATACTTTCTTAAAGTAATTAATACTAATATTTATTTATATAGTATTTCTAATCAAACTCATTATTTATATTATAGTATTTATTATAATTATATTCCTATATTAATTAGTATTATAGCTATATATATTATAGTATATTCGTAGAATATAACTTCTCTTAATCTATTTAGGCCTAAGCCTCCCCTATCTATATAATTACCCCCCTCTAAATAGGGCCTTTAATAAAAAGAAGAAGAAGATATTAAATTAAAATAATATAAAAATTATAAGAAAAACTTCCCTTTATCCGAATTTATTAGGAAGAGGGACTTAAATAAATTGTTCTAATAGTATTTTTAGTATTATAAAACCTAAGGAAGGCGTAAAGCAAATTTATTACAGGCTATAAATTTTATTTATAATGGTACCGGTATATTAAACCTAATTGCTTCTATACCTAATATACCTATTACTCCAGTTCCAACTCTTCCAATTTCCATTTAGGAAGCTCCTATAGCCCTTACCCCGGCTCCCCAACGTCTCGTTCTAACTCCCCTTATTACTCTAACTCTTCCCACTTTCCTTTAGGATACTCCTATAGCGCTTATAATATATTATATACAGTCCTTAACCCCTATATTTACTATTTTACCTTAATAACTAATTTAGAATACTACTCTAGATAGTTAAGTACGTATAATAGTATTATAAATACTAGAACTAATACTATAAACGTTAGGGCATTCGTTTCTCTAGCGAGGTACTAATTTATAGGACTCGCCCTTTATAGTAAAAGCCCAACGAACCTATAAAGTTATTCGTAAGGCCTATTGCCTTCGCCACCGTTAGAATAAACTTATTTTATATATACCGTCTCTTTAAATATTACGTAACCCAGTACTATTATCCCTTAATATATTAGTATTAGGTAGTCCTATAGTAAGTAATAATAGTAATAATACTGATAATAATGGTCCGGTTTAATTTAAGTATAAAGATCATAGTTTAATACACCTAAGGGATATCCGCTATCGAAGTCTAAACTTTACAGCCTTCTATATATATTGTATAGATATTACTTTTGAACTAAATAAAAGCTTAAGTACAATATAGTAATAGTATTTAGCGAATATTAAAATTAATACTAATATTAATAGAATAAGTATTCCATTAGTAGTACGAGAGTAATCGGCGTTATAACGATTTTATAAATATTAATAATTATAATTTAACCCAATATTTAGAGTATATTTAGAACGATTAATAATAATAATAATAATCTTGTTCCCTATACTATATAACTATAGTGCCTTTTTAGCATAGGGTCCTTCTCTAGTTCCCTAGAGGGGAAAACCGTACGGCGTTAAACGCCGCCGGATAAAAACCCCTAACTATATTTCGGTTATAGATTTTACGCTGCTCCTACTTTGTTTATAGTTATAACGGTTCTTATTTATTGCTATAGCGAACTAATTTCGTTTCTCCTATTATTGTATTATCCTAATATTAGAATAATAAGAATAATAGGAATAGGATTTAGATTTAGAGCGCTACTTTCTTTTACCGTCCTTCCGTTTTAATATTTACTGCCCCTTCCTCCGCCTTTTCCCCGCTACTTTATCCTATCTTCCTATCCGTTACTCTACTTTCTTATTTCCTTATTCTATTCACAATTATTTCCGCCCTAGCCCTTTACTTTCTACCCTATAATTCTACTTCTATTCATAATAGTATAAAGGCCTTCTCCTTCTTCTATATAATCTTTCTTATAGTATTCCTTCCTAATTTTTATCCTCCTTCTTCCCTATTATAATTCTTACTTAAAATAATTTCCTTTAATTATTATTACCCTAGTCCGATCGATTTAACCTCCGATATAGAAGTCTCCTTCCTTAAACTATCCTCTAATTTTATATCCCTAGTATATTTAGAATTTATAATTCTTATTCGCTTCCTTTAAAATCTTTTTAACCTTATAATTCCCTAAAACTAATATAATTTCCTCCTTATCCTTCCAATCTATATATTAACCCAACTAATATTATTTGTAAAATTCTTTACTTATACTATATTTTAAATTTAGCTATTTACTTAAAAATTAATAATAAATCTACTTCTATTAACGCCTTCTATATAATTATTATTAGTAAAGTTTACTATATTTTAACGTCTAGTAGGTTCTTTATTTTCCTATTCCTTTTTTTATTATTATCTAACTCCTATATTATAGCTTCCTGCGCTTAGAATACGACTTATATTTATACTACTAATAAATATATATTAAACGTCCTTACTAATCTTTATAATGTCCGTAGTACTATTCAGGCGGTAGTTATTACTATATTATCGGATAATTAACCTGATTTTAATTTGAGATTCGAATCGTTTATTCGTATTATTAATAATTTTATTAATTATATATATATACGCCTAGAATCTAATAACCTCCCTACTAATATTTGTACTCTTCCTTACCTTCTATATTCTAATATCGCCACCTCCTATTAAAGGGTTATTATAAATTGATTGTAAAAGATGTCCGTTATAACTATACCCCCTCCCTCCCCGGCGGTAGTGCTATAAACCTAATTTAAATTATTTCCGGCTTTAATAGTAGTACTATTATTCTTATACGTATTATATCCAGTAGTAGTATTATTACTATTCCTATTCGTATAATTTCTAATCTTAATGATAATAATTTTATTCCTAATAGTCTAATAGCCGTCGATACCCCCGGTCGCTACGCCCTGAATAAGGATTAGGTTTAGTAGCGCTATAAGGTTACTGCAAATTAAGTCTGTATAATAGTACTATTCGAATAATTTTTTAAATGTAATTAAGCGCTTTGTTAGGTAGCACTTTAGTTTTTATTATAATTATGATTTAAATGGTACTTATAATTAATATAATTATCCTTTCCTTATCCCTATATTTTATTATTCTAGTATTACTAATATTTTATTCCCTTTTTAAAAATATTTTACAAATTCCTTGTATTACTCTTCTTTTAATTCGATTGTTAAATAATATTCCTTTAACCTTCCTAATTTTAATGTTTAAGAAAAAATTCTTTCGGTTTTAATTCCGTCGTCTAAATATTTTGAAAATTCTTCCTTCGTTAGTAACCAATTTTTAGAATCCAATTAAAAAAGAGTATTTACATTAAAGTAATTCAAAACTATATAGGTAAAGGTCTCCTTTTCAAACCTATACGCGTAGATAAGTATTAGAATGTCCGGTACTTTCCTCTAGTAAAGGAAAGTTTAAAAACTAATAATTTCTATTTTAATTTAAATTAGGAGGGAATTCTTCGCTTTAATTAATAAGTATAATTTATTATTTTCGTCCTCTAATATCCGCTACTTCCCCTTCTTTTTCTTCGTACGGATTATATATCGTTAAATAGCCTCTCTATTAAATTTAAAAGTAAAGTCGGCAATAGTAAATTTATACCGCTAATTCAATTTAATTATTACCGTCGCTAAGTAGTAGTTATAGTACAATATCTATTTTCGAATCGTTACGTTTTTTAATTATTTTTGTCGGTCGGCGGCTATTAATTCCGGAATTTATAATAGTAATAGTTAAATCCCTAATTCCGAGGAGGGACCGGCTACTATTACTAATAATTTTTCTATTAGTACCTACGCTTTAACCTACCGAATTTTGATTATACTACTTTTTAATTTATTAGCGGATAGTTTACCCTTAATTCATTAGGTTTGAATATAATTAATAATCTAAATTATAATCCCCCGAATAAGTTTAGTTTAATTTATCCTAGCGAATTTCTTTTTAAAAGTTCGGACCCTTTTATTAAGGTAGAAGTCGAATAGTAGATAAAAAGTTTCTATTTCTAAATTCTATATTAGCGTAGCCTTACATACTTTAATAATAATTTTTAAATATTTAGTTTAGTATTTTATTAACCTAATTACTATTCTTCGCAGTTTCTTATGAATTTTAATCGGTTAGTAGAATATTAAAATTCTATATATAATAGTACTACGAATATATTTAATATATATTTCCTTTGCCCGAATAAAGGAATAACCTTATATTTTCACTGTTAATTTGTCAAATATATTCGTCTAGGTTTTTATTTTTTATTTTACTACTTCTATATAAATTCTATAATTAAGTTTATAGTTTAGTTAAACCTTTAGGAATTTTATAAATTCTATTAGTTAAAGTATTACGTCCCCGAATTAGAGAGTTTCCGTCCTTAGTACCCTTATCCGTATTAAATATATTAATTCTATTTTATTTATTTCGAATTTTATATCTTTTACTCCTATTTATTTCGAATATATTCCCTATATTGCCTATAAGGTCTAATAGTTCTCTTTTATAGTACGTACTATTATAATAATATTAGTATTATTTATAAAGCCGACTATAATCATATTCGGGATTATAATTAATTTTTTATATAATAGGGTAATAAAGAGAATAAATAGGATAGAGGATAGGAGGGAATTTTAAAGTATACTTATAATAATAGTATAAGGGTAAGATATTTTATTATCGAAAAAGAAGGAACCTCTTTGTCACGGCACTGGCAGGTGCACTCCAGTGCACTCCGGTCTCCCCACCAGCCCAGTACTGAGGGTGCGGCCCGACCGTAGGCACGTAACTACGCGCACTAGCCGTGCCGAGCCTGGGGTTAAAACCCCAAACGCCAGGCGCGCCTTTGTACATTTCCTTCCTTTTTTCCCCATCTTATAATTCTATAATAGACTTGGAATCAACGTATTTAACTTGTCTCTCGTAACCACGTCGCTCGTAACAATCACAAGATCGATCTTTATATTTCCAGGGAGGAAACAAAACATCCCATTATATCTAAAACTATAGAAGCTCCGTATCGCATCATTCCGTAATAGCGCATACGACTAAGGAAAAGGCTTCGGCTAAATCCTTACCCTAAAAAAAAACCTTACAAACTAAAATATTTGTAAAAGAGAGTACGCAAATTAACGAAGTTTAAAAATAGGCTATAAAAGCCTAAAAAGATAAGATTGCTACTAAGCAAATTATTTTTAATATTAATAATATTCTAATTACCCCCGAGGCTGTAGTGGAATAGGATAATATATTCTATCGACGGTTACTATATATTATTACTATTAAAAATAAATAGGATACTTAATTTAGGACCCTCGATATATCTAATTTCAATAATAAGGATATTCTTAATAATATTAACAAAACGATTACATTTTTCAACTAGGAAATTACTATAAAGATAGCCGATATACGATACACCTTTAAGAAAGAAGATCTATACGCATTCCTATATATAAAGATTAGTACGATTGTAAAATATTATATAAAGAAGGGAAATAATCCCGCCTTCGCTTTTAGACTACTAATAGCTATTAGTAAAAAGTATTAGTCTTACTACCTTTATTGTAATAAATTCCGTATAGGACCCTTACTAATAAATTTCCCCATTTTTAAAAACCTTTATTAAGACCCCGCCAGTTTTAAAACGATTTTTTAAGAAATTAAATTATATATTATTCTTACTAAACCAGTTTTAATCTAATAATGTAAGTACTAAATTATTACTATTAACCTAAATATTAACCTAAGTAAAATATATAAATATACCCTAAATTTCCTTAATTATTGGAAGGTTACCAAAAACGAGAATACAGAATATAAAAAGAAAGTTACTCTTTTCGAAAACACTTTAATAAATTCTTAAACAAATACTTTAATAATAGGCGCTCCGGTTACTACTAATAAAATCGAAGAATTATAGAAATTTCAATACAAAAATATATCCCTCTATAAAAAAGTCTAAAATTTATAGGAAGAGGTCTAATATAGTATATCCCAATTAACCGCGGCCTTTAATAAATAAATTCGCAAGGAAAATAAAAATTTAAAAAAAGAGTAAAATAATAACTATAATACTAATAGCGAACCTATAAATAATAGGGACTATAATAATTGTAACGATTATTCCCGTCCTAGCTACTGAGGTTCGTATAACGACCGGAATTTATTATTTATTTATAAATAATTTTAATCCTCCGTTCCTATTAAAAGTTATTATAATTGCCCGAAGTTACTAGCCGAAATAAAGAAGGTTAAAGACGAACTAACCGATACTTAGAAAAAATTAATATACCTTTAAAATTCTTTTATTACCCTAAATATACAAGCGGACGAGCTAGGCATTAAAGTGGTAATAAAGGAGAGTAAAATCTCTAATTTTAATACCGTTATTACTCGATTTACTAAAAAGGCTATAGTTCTATATAAGAAGAAGAAGGTTACTATCGACTTTAGTACTAGAAATTTAGAAAAGTAAATTAGCTACTTCGGCGATAATTCGGACGACGAAGACCGTAGTCGAAAAAGTACGCCTGCTATTAATATTTCTACCCTTAATAATAGCCGACTATCGGTAAAGGAGAAAAATCCGCTGTACTTTTATAATAAGAAGGATAAGGATACTATTACTTTCGACGTATAGTACCGTTAAATTTAAAATAAATTAAAGTTTAATACTAATTATTTTACGAATAACGAAACTAAAAAGATATATATTAAAAACCGTACGACTGGCAAAATAGCCTAAAATCTAAAATTATACCTCGGTAAGGGCCTATACTATATTAAAACCTCCTAATAATTATTAGATTATTTTAAGAATAAATACTATAATTATAATAGGAAGGAGAAGGCTATTCTCGAATTCAACGAATTATAATTTAAAATAAGCTAGGACTTCTAAGAATTCCGTAATACCTTTATACATCTAATTGGAAAATATAATCGAACTGTTAATATATAAAAATAAAAATTTAATTAGAAACTTTCTATTAATATCTAAAATATTTTATTCTTCGGGTACAGTAAGAATATTATAAATTTTACAATATTCACTCATATAGCTAAAAAATATATAGAAAACACTTAGCGTTTATAGAAAGTAAAATAAAAGGATAAGGGTAAAAATAATAAGAATTCTTCCTAATTAAATTCTTTTAGTAAGGCCAAGGGTTTATTTTTATCCTCATCCGTAGCCAAAAGCTCGGGCTCGAATTCAAACTTTTATTATCCCCCTAAAATATTTAAAGAAGAAATTTATAAATTATTAGAGGAAGATAAATATTTTATTTATAAGTAGACTAGATATCGTTTCCGGGATTATCCTAATAAATATTATAATTCTAATTATATTAATAAATTAATTAAATAATTCGCCTATAAAATTAAAAAGGAAGTGGAGGAGGCGAAAAATTAATTACCCTAGGAATTATAGACTCCCTCCTAAGGATAGAGTTAGTACGTAGTTACCAAAATATATTAATAGTAGAAGTAATTAAAGTAGAGAGGAATTTCCTAAATAATTACTTAAGAGGGGAAGTATTACTTACTTCCTATAATATAACCTATAATAGAAAATCATTATTTATAAAGGACGTACTTATTAATTCGGGAATAAACGGAAATATCTTTATAAATAAGAAATTTACTAATCGCCTTATCGATGCTATTTATATTAAATAACTTTAAAGCTTTAAACTATATGCTATCGGCGGGTACAATAACTAATATAGCGAAACTATTAATAAATACCTACGCGGCACTCTCCGGGTCTAAAATCGGATTTTACCAGATAAAATAATGATTATTATTAATTCCGGATATAATTTCATTCTCAGTAAATATTAAATATAACGGTATTGAATTTTAATTAATATAACCAATAGGAGATTAATCTTTCTAAAAACTAAAGAAGAGGAAGAAACCTTTAAAATAAAAGCCCGGAAGGTATTAAGGGAAATTAACCGCTAAATCTAAAAATTAGAGACTATTATTAAAAAACTTTTAATATTTAATATAAATCCCCTAAAAATAAAGTTTAACCGACTTATTAAATTATTTAAGGAACTGAAAGTCCATTTAAAGAAATAGGGCGAAAAAGAAGAACTCCTTAAAATAGAATAAGAGTTCTATAATTAATACTTTCTAGTTTTAAATAAGAAATTACCTACCTAACGAAAATATATTACTATATTAAAAGAGGAGCGGAGAAACGACCCTTATTAAAGCGAGGATTCCCAGGGACGATATCGCTTAAAGTAGGACGGAATCGGTTAATATAAACATTATAACAACCTAGTTATTATAGGCGTAGAAACTTTCCTAATATACGCCGAATAGAACTATATAAGCATTACTAATCTTTACGAATTAAATCGGTTTATTAAAAATTAAAAGCGAAAAGACCAAATATTGAAGGAGGATAAATAGGAATTCCGTAAGAGGATTAAAAAAGAAGTGCCAAAGTATATACACTAATATTTAGATATTTTTAGTAAGAAGCAATTAAATACCTTATTAGAATATCGATTAAGTGACTATAAAATCGAATTCGAGAATAGGGTAAAATTAGAAGAATTTGGGTATAGTCTACTATATAAAATAATTATCGATAAATTGGAAATATATTAGAAATATATAAATAAAACTTTTATAAAGGGATTTATTAAAAGTAATTTAATACTTTAGGTAGCGCCTATCCTCTTCGCCCCTAAGGCTAATAGAGGGTTACGGTTTTATATAGATTATTAGAAATTAAACGCCGTTACTCGGAAAGATTATTACCTACTCCTATTAATTAAGGAAATAATTACCCATATAAATTAAATAAAAATCTTTACGAAGATCGATATACAGTAAGTATTTTATTGGATTCGGATATATTCTAACGATGAAGAATTGATTATATTCCGTATTTATTACAGGGCCTATAAATATAAGGTTTTACTATTCGGGTTAATTAACGGACTATTTACTTTCTAACGTTATATTAATAATACTTTAATAGGTTATTTAAACGATTTTTATAATATTTATATTAATAATATTCTAATTTTCTCTAATAGCCTAGAGGAATACAAAATATATATAAAGAAAGTCCTAGCCCGCTTGGAAGCCGTTAGTTTATAAATTGATTTGGATAAGTATGAATTTTATATTAAAAAAATAAAATTTTTAGGTTTTATTATTAGGAAGGACGGAATTATCGTAGACCCCTAAAAAATAATAATAGTAAAGGACTGGCAAGTACTAATAAACGTATAAGGGGTATAATCTTTCTTAAATTTCTATAACTTTTATTATAAATTTATAAAAGATTATAATAGGATTATAAAATCCTTAATATCCTTTACTAAGAAAGGAGAGGAATATAATTAGAGTAAGGCTTACTAAGAAGTATTCGAAGAATTTAAGGTACACCTTTTAAATACGCTTATTCTAATTTATTTTAAATATAACCAATTAATTAGGGTTGAAACGGACGCTTCCGACGGTATAGTAGCCGGTATATTATTTTAGGAGTTAGAAGGGGATTGGAAATTAATTATATTCTTCTTTAAAATAATATATAGGGTTAAATATAATTATTCTATTTATAATAAAGAATTAATAGCCATTATTCGAACTTTATAATATTAGAGAGTAGAGCTTGTAGGTTTATAAATACCCTTTTTAATAATTATTAATTATAAAACCTTAAAATACTTTAATACAAAACGTTTACTAAATTTATAATAAGCTAATTAGGCCGAATTTTTAATTTAATACTATTTTATAATAATTTACCGGCTAGGGAAGGATAACGGGGCCGCTAATATGCTTTCTAAGAAGTCGGAGGACTTAAAGACGTAGAAAGCTAGGCAGGAAGCCTACCGTACAATCCGCATCTTTAAAACGCTTAATAATAGGATTATAACGTATTCGGACGACCTCCTATCGATATCGACTATTACACACTATATATCATCAATTATCGCATTAGTCGATACTAAAATTATAAAGGTGGATCTTACAGTCCGGATAAGTACATTAGAGGATATAATATTAGAGGGCTACATTTTAATAAACCGGTTATTATTAGAGAATAAAATTTACTTTAATTTTAAAATTTATTAAAATATAGTTCGTCGGGGGGAAAATAGCTACCAATTAATCGCTTAAAATAAATTACTAACTCGCTATAAGAAATTAGTAATACTTCCAAGTATATTATAAACCCGGGTAATTTACAAATTATATTCCGGAATTATTACAGCTTACCTTAAGTGTAATAAAATTAGAAGGTTCGTAGCCGCTTAGTATTAGTAATTAGGAATAATAGGAGATGTTAATTAGTTTATTACTAATTACCTAATATACTATACTTCGAAGGTATTATACGATAAGACCCCTAGGGAATTATACCCAATCCTACCGCTATAAAAGATTTAATATAGTCTAGTAATAGATTTTAAATCTATATTAAAGGATAAATAGGGTTTCGATAATATATTAATAATAGTCGACCGATTAAGCAAAGTAACCTGGACTATACTATATTATACGACAATTATTACTTAAGAAGCGGCGAGGATATACTATAATAAATTTTACCGGGTATATAGTCTACCTTAGGAAATTATTTCGGACCGGGGTCCTTAATTTATCTCTGACTTTACGAATGAATTATTAAAAATCCTAAATATTAAATAGAAATTCGCCTCTTTTAGGTATAGCTAAACCGTAGGATAAACCGAAATTATAAACGAATATTTGAATTAATAATTAAAACTATTTATTAACTACTTCTAAAATAATTAGTTTAAAACTATCCTAATTATAAATATAGTATAAATAGGAATACCTTATAATAATTTAGGTAGTTTATAACTATATAAAGTTTTAAGGGGATTCCCTATATTAGGAATATTCGATTAGGAAGTGCAAACCAATCTAAATAAAGTACGCTTAATATTAAAGGAGAAGCTTAATTATGGAAATACCTAAAATATAATCCGGAGAATATAAAGTTATATCACTAAAGTAAGAGAATTAATAATAAGAGTATAGGAGAAAATAGCGAAATAGGCGAACTAATATTATTAAATTTCCAATTTCGATATAGGCGATAAAATATTTATTATTAAATAAAATAAATTATTTAACCGTCCAAACTAGAAGTTAAACTTCTTTATAATAAATAGATAGTTTATAATTAAAGAAAAATACAATTATTTATTCTAATTTAATATCCTTAAAAGATAGAAGGGTATTAATATATTCTATACCGACCGCCTTCGTAAATACCCCGACAATCTACTACCCAATTAATAAACAGAGCTATTAGAAAGTAAATATATTAGGAATAATATTAAATAGGAAATAGAGAAAGTATTAATATCGAAAATTTATTATAGAAGACTATAATATTAAATAAATTGGAGAGGTTGCGACCTAGACCCGGAATATTATAATATATAGAATTTCAAAAATATTATAGGGCTACTATAGGCCTTTTATAAGGAGTACCCCAAATAACCAAATTTTTTAAAATAGTTAGATATTTAATTAAAAACAGCGGATATAAAAGAATTTAATAACAATTACTAAAATGATAATATTTCCGTAAGGAAGGGTATTCGGACTACGAAATAGAATATTAATATAAGGAAATAACTAATTTTAAAAGAAGGAGTATAATAGTAAAAAGGCTTATTTAAATGCAATATTAAGAGAATTAATCCAATATATTATAATAAATAATTAGTATAATTAGTAATAGCGTAGGGGCCTAGAATTAATTAATTAATTAAAAGCCCGAGGATACCCCCCCTCTATTTAAAAAGCGATTATATTCGAACTAAAATAACGGCGACCCTCTTTTTATTTTAATTAGCTATAGAACTGGGCAGGGACCCACTTTGTATGTATAATAGATTTGAACGTTTTTTATACGATTCGGGACGAATTTTTTTGTACAGGGGGGGTAATATCACAGTACTGGCAAGTACACTCTAGTACACTCCGGTCTCCCTACTAGCCTAGTATTAAGGGTGCGGCCCGACCGTAGGCACGTAACTACACGCACTAGCCGTGCCGAGCCTAAGGTTAAAACCCTAGACGCTAGGCGCGCCTTTGTACGTTTCCTTCCTTTTTTCCCCATTTTGTAATTCTACAATAGACCTGGAATCAATGTGTTTAACTTGTCTCTCGTAACCACGTCGCTCGTGACACTCTTTTATTAATAATAGAATTAACTACCTATTTAATAATTTACATTAGGACCCGTATTTCCTATAAGGTATATAGTAGCTGACTATAATTAATTCTATCGAATATTCCCTTTAAATTGAAAAATATAAGGGATATTACAACCTTAAGTTTTTAAATTATATATATTATATTAGTAATTATCCGGATTATAAATTCTATTAAATAGTTTACCTAATTACTTATTTAACCCTCTAGCAAGAGATTAAATTCTTTAATTACTTATATTAATCTTTTAATTATAAATATTTCGAAGATTTTTCTAATGTTACTAAATAGTAATATAAATTTTTATATACCTACTAGCCTTTATTAAGTAATACTTCTTCTGGGTTTCTTAAGGATAATTATTTTCGTATCCTTAGATTATTATAGGAAATACCTAAATCGGAGGCTAACGGATACAAAATACGCTATAACCTACCGGAATAATTACCTATATAATTGTAAAAACCTATTTAAATATTAATTAACCTTAGGGGTTTTATTAGGTACTATTTAAGAGAATATATTCTAGATATCTTCCTTAGTAATTAATTTATTAATAATTATTAAATTAACGCCTTTTAGTAGCTTAATCCAATTTAATAAATAATCTATGAAATTTTTATTTTTAGGAAAAAACGGTTAGTAAGAATTTCGACCTTACTATTATAATTTCTAATTCTTATTGCCCCTTCGTGAATTTAAAGGGTTAATAATTTAAATAGATTTACTAATTAATAACTTTAGGTCCGGGTTTACTTCTCTAATAATTAAAATTAATTTAAATTTTTTAAAACTTTTGTAATACCTTTATATTATATAGTCCGCTACATTTTTACTATTATTTTCTTTTTCCTTATTATAACTTCGATAAAATCGTTTTAATTTAATATTATTTAGTATCCGAATTATATTTAATATAGCCGCCGCGCTTCCTTTATTACTCTTTCATATTATAATATTTATTAATTTATTTTGTTCCTTCGATTTTTCTTTTAATATAGGACGAATTCCTCTATAATACTTATAAATTCCCTATTGAGCCTATAAAAGGCGAATTCGATATTTTCTATTATATTAATTTTTTTTGAAATTAAGATCCGTTTCTCCGTCGCCTCCTTCATTTCTACCGTATTTATAAGATTCTAACTATATTTTTCTTCTTTTTTTTACTTTTCTATTCTTTTTTCTTAATTAAATTTAAATTTCCTAAGGGTAATAATCCGAACTAGTTTATTCGTACTACTATATTCCCTAATATCTAATTTCAATTTTAAATAACAATTATATATAATCGATTATTTTATCCCTTTCTCTTCGTATTACATTCTCAAATTTTATTAATTCGCTACGGAGGGTAAGTAAATTAAATTTCTAATATCATACTTATATAAAAAAGCGAATAACTTTTAAATTAATCCTATTTTCTGAATCCTAATTAGAATAATAGAAGTTAAAATCCCTAATTGTAATTTAATTTCCCGCCGGGGGGCTGGTCTCCAAGAATTCGAAAAATGGCGATCCTTATTAGTATTTTAGCGTTCCTTACGTTAAGATAGGGGAGTAAATAGAATAAATAATCGTTAGATCTCTTTAATTTTTAAATATTACTATAGTTTAATTTTTCCTAAATTAGAAATTCAAATCTTTTAAATCCTATTTTTTATTTATATATATTATTACCCTTCCCCCTTTAAATAATTAACTCCGAAATACCTCTTCCTTTTCGGACGGTAAATATTCCCACTTAAATTCCTATCCGGCTCCTAAATTATTATAATATTATAAGTTTCTTCTTATTCGAATAAAAATTTCCCTTTCTTATACAATTTCCTTATATTTTAACAGAATATTTTTAATTAGATTATTAATTACTTTAGGATAAAGTTCCTTCTAATTTCGTAATAGAAAATAAGGGTATTATTTCCCTAGGGGGGACTATAGTTATAAAGGAACTATTATTATTATACGTCTAATTCCCCCCTATATTCTATAAATATAAATAATAAATATTAATTAAACCCTATAGTGTTAAAGGTTTCGGTTAAAAAGTCTAACCAATAATTTTCTTCGGCCATTTTCTTTTCGCACCTTCTATAAATTATCTCTCTAGGGTAGTAATAATATAGGAATTAGGGGGGGTATTTAGTAAAATACTTTTATTTATAAACTCTATCGTCGGCTCTAATACCTTCCTAATAGGGTTTTTATAAAGAGTGAATATCCGCAGCCTTTCGACGTATATAACGGACGCCTTCGTAATAACCTTCTAAAAAATAAGGTATTCTTTATAGTTATAAGTAAAGTATCCCTTCTTTTTAGACGGTTTATAATAAATAAATAACTAATCTTTATTAAATAAGTAATTTACTTCGCCGAAGCGATTTCTTTTATATTTAACTTTACTATACTAAGTATAAATATCTTCCTAGTAATAGAATTTTACTATATATTTAATTCCCTAATATTTATAATATTATTAAACGTTATTCGAAATTTAGAATAGTTCGTACGGATATATACCGCCGTCCTAAAGGAAGAAGTTATCCTAAAAAAAGTACGCTGCTAATATAATAACAGTTTCTATAAGGAATAAACCTTTATTCTCTCTATCCCTTCTTTTCTATAATTAAATTTTAATAATAATTACCTCCGTATTTCCCTCCCTTACTACTTTCATTAAAGTTTCCACTATAATATAATTATTAATATTAGCCCAAAATATACTTTAGACTAGTACACCTATAATACTTATAGTAACAAAAGTATCCGGACCGAAAATTTTTTTGACCTATATCTAATTCTATTAGTACTAATTATATATAAATTCATTAAATACAATTATATAATCTCTAATTATCAATATTCTAGTAACTATATAAATTATTAAACTAGGTTTCTTCTTACCCAAATTCATAATTAGGATCGTTTTTATATTTTTATTTAAACAGTTTATAAATTTAATAGTAATTATTACTCCCTTAATTATAAACTACTATTCAAAATTAAAAAGGGTAAATTTCTTGATAATAATAATAAATAATTATTAAAGGGTAATACCAATTTTATTTAAGACGGCTTTCGCTATAATATTAGCCTAATATTTTAGTACCTCCTAAATACCTTTCTTAATCTCCTTTAAAATATCCTTCTTCAAATTATTAAAATCCTTCTTAGTAATAAATTAGTCGGTTCTAACTTTACAAACTTTAAATCGTAAGGACCCGCTTTTTTAATATATACCTTCGCGAATTCGAAAAGTAACTTTCGAACCTAATATTAATCTTCGGTCGAAACAATATTATAATCCGCAAATTTATTTACTCTAATAATAAATATTTTTAATATTTTATTATTTTCTTCTATTTTTTCCGAAGTCTTCGTAATAAATACAGTTTTAGGGTCGTTATATATTGAGATTTCTACGAGCGGGTTATAAATACTATTTTCAAACTTACGAATACCGCTATCGATAATTATTAGTAATAATAATGTAATACTATCGCTACGCTCGTCGTAGGATATTGTGAGGGACGTAAACGACCCTCCTAAATCGATTGCCGTTATTAGTTTTCGTTTTGGAGCATTCCTCGACTAGAAATCGGCGTTTCCGGTTTCGGCGTTGTTTAATAATATTTAGAACGATGAATATATTAATAAAAACAATAATTACTATTAGAACGGCGAAAATATCCTTATTAATATTAATAGTAACTTTTCGCCTCATAATATTCTATCGTTATTCCTATTTTTATCGTTATAAGTATTAATACTATTACATCTTCGAAATCCTATTATAGGGGCTATCAAAATACTATTAACGCCCGCTACATCCAACCCTAATATTATATAGTCGGACCTTATAATTCCTTAACCCCAATTAGAGGATCTAGTTAATTGAGAATATATACTTTATTCCAACCCCCCCTTCGATAATAGTATCCCTTTTTCTTCTTAGCTATTATTTTCAAAATAAAGTACTTCCTAATCGTAATAAGGGTTATTTAGATATAGTAAATAATATTATATTTAATATCGAATATAAGGAATATACTTTATACTATAAGAAATAGTTTAATTTATACTTTAAATATAGTATATATAAGTATTATATTAATAAGTAGAAGAAGGAGAGACCCGGGGATATGCCGTTCTACTCTACTAATAATCTTATAGACTTTAACAACGTCGATCCGGCTTTACCCTCCCTTTCTCCAATTAAAAAATAACTAATTGCCTATAATAATAATCTTATTCCCTATACTATATAACTATAGTACCTTTTTAGCATAGGGTCCTTCTCTAGGTCCCTAGAGGGGATAACCGTATAGCGTTGAACGCCGCCGGATAAAAACCCCCAACTATATTTCAATCGTAGGTTTTACGCCGCTCCTACTTTACTTATAGCTATAATAGTTCTTACCCACCGCTATAACGAACTAATCTCGTCTCTCCTATTGCTATATTATTCTAATATTAAAATAATAAGAATAATAGGAATAAAATTTAAATTTAGAGCGCCGCTTCCCTTTACTATCCTTCTATTCCAATATTTACTACCCCTTCCTCTACCTTCTCCCCGCTACCCTATCCCATCTTCCCGTCCGTTACTCTACTTCCCTACCTCCTTATTCTATTTATAATTATTTTTACCCCGGCCCTTTATTTCCTACCCTATAATTCTACCTTTATTTATAATAGTATAAGAGCCTTCTCCTTCCTCTATATAATCTTCCCTATAGTGCCCCTTCTTAATTCCTATCCTCTTTCTTCCCTATTATAATTCTTATTTAAAATAACTTCCTCTAATTATTATTACCCCAACCCAATTAATTTAATCTCTAATATAGAAGTCTCCTCCCTTAAATTATCCTCCGGCCTTATATTCCTAATATATTTAAAATCCGCAGTCCTCGCTTACTTTCCTTATAATTTTCTTAATTTTATAATTTCTCAGAACCGGTATAATTTCCTCCTCGTCCTTCCAATCTATATATTAACCTAATTAATATTATTCGTAAAATTCTTTACCTATATTATATTTTAAATTTAATTACTTACTTAAAAATTACTAATAAATCTACTTCCGTCGACGCCTTCTATACAATTATTATTAATAAAATCTACTATATTTCGGCGTTTAATAAATTCTTTATCCTCCTATTCCTTTCCTTATTATTATCTAACTGCCGTATTATAATTTCCGGCGTTTAAAATGTAACTTATATTTATATTGCTAATAAATATATATTAAATATCCCTACTAATTTTTATAATCTTTATAATACTATTTAAATAGTAATTATTATTATACTATTAGGTAATCAAATTAATTTTAACTAAAGATTCAAATCCTTCGTTTATATTATCAATAGTTTTATTAATTATTATTATTATTAGTCTTATATACGCTAACTATTTATATAATTCGCCCTATGGGCATGCGGTGCTGCTTCGCTCGTAGTTAGTAGGAAAAACCGTACTGTAATAACCGGATGAAAACCCTCCGTTTCGCTATCGCTACAACGCTATATCGGTTCTATACCGTCCCGTTTTCCTTCCTCTCAGTATAACCTCACTATTATAACTAAGGCTATAAATTTTTATTATATACGTAGCCGACCCTACCCCAATTAGTCGCCACCCTCCTTCCGTCTTCCTATTATTATTTCCTTATAATTAGTAGCTTTTTATCCTATTTTTCTTTAATTACATTATTCTAGGTCGCCCAATTTATTTATAAAGGAAACCTCAACCCGGCTCTCTTTTTCCTTCCCTCTTTCCTTCCTTATATTATATTACCGCCTCTGCTATATTATATCCGTATTCCAACCGAATCCGCCGCCGTCCCGTATCTATATCCAACCCAACCTAGCATTACTACTATTATATTATACCGCGCAAGAAACCTCCCAGCACCGCAAAGAGATACCGACGCAGTATCGGTCGTCGGCGATATAGAATAGTTAATACCCCATTATCCTTCTAGTTTAAATATAATTTAATTTCCTTCCGGGATTATCGTCTATACATCTAATATACGTCTGGTCGGCTTCTCATTAGTTCTAATATAATCCTATTCTAGTTAGGTAACTCCTAGTTTCGGCTAGGTTTTTTATATATATAATCAAACTACTCTAGTCTATACCTCCTAACGCTTCTTCTATTTCCCTTGCTCTTTCAATTCTAATTGCCAATTCGTACTCTTATAGCCTCCCTAGCCGTAGGGCCTATTATAGAATCTATTTAATATTCATTTCAAATTTATTATAGAATTCTTTCTTATTAATTAATTATATAAAAATATTTTTACTTTATAACCAAATTTATTCTATCTCCTAATATTCTAATATAAAATATTCGAACGTCTCCTTCCCCACGCTATACTAATAATATAACATTATTATTTCTAAAACTTTTCTCTCGAAAAGAAATGCCTATAGGCCTATTTTCCCGGTTCTTACTTATACTAGTAGGGAATTTATAACCTTTAATAAATAATATAGTACAAGATTCTTATCCATATTAAATTATATATAGAACTATAGTATAATTCCGTCAAATTATACGCGCATTTCTATAATATTTAAATATTTCCTCTTCTTTATTATTTTAACAACTTTTATATATTATTTCGCTACTTATTCTTTTTTTATCGCCTCTTCTAACTATTTCTTCCTCTCCTCTAGTATAAGCTTTCTTACCTCCCCTTATAGTACTGGTATATCTTCAATTGGGGCTTATTACATAGTCTATTTGGCCTTTACTTTATTATTAATTAGCGCTAGGTACAGTAATTATTATACTCTTTAGTTCCGGATCTCGGCCACTACCTATATTGGTGTGCCTCGTACGAAGGCTACTGTTAGGGAGCGTGCTAGACGTTCTTTGAATGCCCGGATTCTCTTATTCAAGTAAAGGTCGAAGGGGGGTAGAAGGTTTCCGTTTCGAGGCTAAAGGTTAACGCCGCCTTGTACGTACCGGATACCACCCGCAGACATTTATTCTAGGTTGCGGCTAAATCGCGTACTAGTCCGTATAGTTCTCCCATCGGCTCCGTTGGGGTATGGTAGGCTAATGCGCCATAGGCCACCGCTGCTCGGATTGCTTTAGTGTAAACTTCTCGTGCGCGTACGAGGCTATTTTATTAATTATATATATATACGCTTAAAATATAATAACCTCCCTACTAATATTCGTACTTTTTTCCGCCCTTTATATTCTCATATTACTAATTTCCTATTAAAGGGTTATTATAAATTAATTATAAGGGATATCCGTTATAGCTATACCCCTTCCCTCCCTAGTAGCGATATTATAAATCTAATCCGGATTATCTCCAGCTTTAATAATAATATTATTATTCCTATATATATTATATCTAATAATAGTGTTATTACTATTCCTATTTATATAATTTCTAATACTAATAGTAATAATTCTATTCTTAGTAGTCCAATAGCCGTCGATACCCCCGGTCGCCACGCCCTAAACGAAAATTAGGTTTAATAGCGTTATAAAATTATTACGAATTAAACTTATATAATAATACTATTCGAATAGCTCCTTGAGCGTAATTAAACACTTCGTTAAATAGTATTTTAATTTTTACTATAACTATAATTTAGGTAGTACCTATAATTAATATAATTATCCCCTCCTTATCCCTATATTTTATTATTTTAGTATTACTAATATTTTATTCCTTTCTTAGGAGTATTTTACGAATTCCTTGTACTATTCCTCTTTTAATTCGATTATTGAATAATATTCCTTTAACCTTCCTAACCTTAACGTTTAAAAAAGAATCCTCTCGACTTTAATTCTATTGTCTAAATATTCTTAGAATTCTTCCTTTATTAGTATTTAATTTTCGGGGTCCGATTAAAAGAAAATATCTATATTACCGCAATTTAAAATTATATAAATAAAAGTTTCCTTTTCGAACCTATACGTATAAATAGGTATTAGAATGTTTAGTATTTTCCCCTAATAGAGGAAAACTTAAAGGTTAATAACCTCTATCCTAATTTAAATTAGGAAGGAACTCTTTACTTTAATTAGTAAATATAATTTATTATCTTTATCCTTCGATATTTATTACTTCCCCTTTTTTTTCTTTATATTAACTATATATTGTTAATTAACCTCTCTATTAAATTTAAAAGTAAAATTAATAATAGTAAATTTATACCGCCGACCTAATTTAATTACTATTATTACTAAATAGTAGTTATAGTGCAATATTTATTTTCGATTTATTATATCCTCTAATTACTCTTCTTAATTAATCGTTATCGGTTCTAAAATTTATAATAGTAGTAGTTAAGTCCCTAATTCCGAAGGGGGACCGGCTACTATTTTTTAATAATTTTTCTATTAATACCTATACTTCGGCCTACCGAATTTTAATTATATTACTTTCTAATTTATTAATAGGTAGCCGACCCTTAACCTATTAAATTTAAATATAATTAGTAATTCAAGTTATAATCCCTTAAACGAACCTAATTTAATCCGTCTTAATAAACCTCTCATTAAAGGCTCGGACCTTTTTATTAAAATAAAAATCGAACGGCGGATAAAAGGTTTCTATTTCTAAATTCCGTACTAGCGTAGTTTTATACGCTTTAATAATAATTCTTAAGTATTTAATTTAATACTTTACTAATTTAATTACTATCCTTCGTAATTTCCTATAGATTTTAGTCGGTTAATAGAATACTAAAGCTCTGTATATAATAGTACTATAGATATATTTAATATATATTTCCCTCGCCCGAATAAAGGAGTACCCCTATATTTTCACTATTAATTTTATAAGTATATTCATTGAAATTTTTATTTTTTATTTTACCGCTTCTATTTAAATTCTATAATTAAGTTTATAATTTAGCTAAACCCTTAGGAATCTCGTAAATTCTATTAATTAAAGTACTACGTCCCTAAATTAGAAGATTTCCGTCCTTAATACCCTTATTTATATAAAATATATTAATTCCGTTTTACTTACTTCGAATTCTATACTTTTTATTCTTATTTATTTTAAATATATTCCTTATATTACCTATAAAGTCTAATAATTCTCTTCTTTAGTACGTACTACTATAATAAAATTAATATTATTTACGAAATTGACTATAATTATATTTAGGATTATAATTAATTTTCTATATAGCGGGGTAATGAAAAGAATAAATAGGATAGAGGAGAGGGGGGAATTTTAAAATATACTTATAATAATAATATAGGGGCGGGATATTTTATTATTAAAAAAGAAGGAACCTCTTCTAGTAATAATAAAATAGTTATTTATTTTATAATTTACGTTGGGAGCCGCATTTCTTATAGGGTATATAATAGTTACTTATAATTAATTCTATTGAACGCTCCCTTTAAATTGAAGAATATAAAGGATATTATAGCCCCGAACTTTTAAACTGTATGTATTATATTAGTAATTACCTAGATTGTAAACGCTATGAAACGGCCTATCCGGTTACTTATTTAGCCCTCCGGCAAAAAATTGAACTTTTCGACTACCTATATTAATCTTTTAACTATAAATATTTTAATGATTTTTTTAATATTATTAAATAGCGATATAGGCCTCTATACGCCCGCTAGCCTTTATTAGGCAGCGTTTTTTCCGGGTTTTTTAAGGATAATTATTTTTATATTTTTAAATTACTATAGGAAATACCCGAATCGGAGGCTAGTAGATACGAAATATATTATAGCCTATTAGAATAATCATTTACATAATTTTAAAAACCTATTTAAATATTAATTAACCCCGGGGGCTTTATTAAACGCTATCCGGGAAAATATATTCTAAATATCCTCCTCAGTAATTAATTTACTAATAATTATTAGGCTAACACCCTTTAATAATTTAATTTAGTCTAGTAAATAATCCATAAAAATATTTACTTTCGGGAAAAAATAGTTAATAAAAATCTCGGCCTTATTAATATAATTTCCAGTTTTTATTACCCTTTTATGAATTTAAAAGGCTAATAATTTAGGCGGATTTATTAATTAATAATTTTAGATCCAGGCTTACCTCTCTAAGAATTAAAACTAATTTAAGTGTTTTAAAACTTCTATAATACCCTTATACTATATAACCCGCTATATTTTCACTATTATCTTCTTCTTCCTTATTATGATTTCAATAAAATCCCTTTAATTTAATATTATTTAGTATCCGAACTATATTTAATATATCCGCTATACTTTCTCTATTACTATTTTATATCCTAATATCTATTAATTTACTTTTTTCCTTCGACTTTTCTTCTAATATAGGACGAATTCTTTTATAATATTTATAAATTCCCTATTTAGCCTATAAAAGGTAAATTCGATATTTTCTATTATATTAATCTTTTCCGGGATTAAGATCCATTTTTCCGCCGCCTCCTTTACTTTTATTATATTTATAAAACTCTAATTATATTTTTCTTCTTTTTCTATTTTTGTATTCCTTTTTTTTAATTAGATTTAAATTTTTTAAGGGTAATAATTTAAATTAATTCACTCGTACTACTACATTGACTATAATTTAATTTCGATTTTAGATAATAATTATATATAATTAATTATCCTATCCCTTTCTCCTTATATTATATTTTTAAATTTTATTTATTCGCTATAGCGGGTAAATAAATTAAATTTTTAATATTATACCTACATAAGGAAATAAATAACTTCCGGACTAATTTTATTCTTTAAATTCCAATTAGGATAGTAGAAGTTAAAATCCCTAATTATAATTTAATTTCCTGCCGGGGGGCTAATTTCGAAGAATTCGAAAAGTAGCAACCTTTACAAATGTTTTAATATTCTTTATATTAAGATAAGGGAGTAAATAGAATAGACGATTGTTAAGTCCCTCCGGTTTTTAAATATTACTACAATCTAATCTTTTCTAAATTAAAAATTTAGGTTTTTTAAATCCTATTTTTTATTTATATATATTACTGCTTTTCTCCCCTTTAAATAATTAACCCCGGAATACTTCCCGCTTTTCGAATAATAGATATCCCTATTTAAATTCCTATTTAATCTCTAAATTATTATAATATTATAAGTCTCCTCTTATTCGAATAAAAGTTTACCTCTTTTATACAATTTTCTTATATTCTAATAGAGTATTTTTAATTAAATTATTACTTACTTTAAAATTGGGTTCTTTTTGATTTTATAGCGGAGGATAGAGGTATTACTTCCATAGGGGGGGTTACGGCCGTATAGGAATTATTATTATTATACGTCCAATTCTCCCCTACGTTTTATAAATATAGGTTATATATATTAATTAGGCCTTATAGGGTTAAGGATTTTAATTAGGAAATTTAACTAATAATCTTTTTTAACCGTCGTCTCTTTATACTTCCTACGAATTGTCTCTTTAAAGTAGTAATACTATAGGAATTAGGGGGGGCGTTTAATAGGATACCCTCGTCTATAAATTCTATTATCGGTTCTAATACCTTCCTAATAGGGTTCTTATAAAAGGCGAACGCCCGTGGCCTTTTAATGTATACGATAGACGCCTTCGCAATAACCTTCCGAAAAATAGGGTACTTCTTATAATTATAAGCGAAATATCCCTTCTTCCTATATAATTTATAATAAATAAATAATTAATCTTTATTAAATAAATAATTTACTTTACTAAAACAATCTCTTTTATATTTAGCCTCGCTATATTAAGCGTAAGAATCTTTCTAACAATAAAACTTCGTTATATATCCAATTCTCTAATATTTATAATCTTATTAGACGTTACTTAAAATTTAGAATAGTTCGTACGGATATACGCTACCGTCCTAGAAAAAGAGGTTGTTCTAAAGGAAGTATATTACTAATATAGTAACAATTCTTATAAGGAATAAACCCTTACTTTCTCCATCCCTTCTTTTTCATAATTGAATCCTAATAATAGCTACTTCCGTATTTCCTTCCCTTACTACTCTTGTTAGGGTTTCTACTATAATATAATTATTAATATTAATTTAAAATACGCTTTAAATTAATATACTTATAGTATTTATAATAATAAAAGTATTCGGACTAAAGATTTCTTTAACTTATATTTAATTCTATTAATATTAATTACGCGTAAATTTATCGAATATAATTATATAATTTCTGATTATTAGTATTCTAGTAACTATACGGACTATTAAACTGGATTTTTTCTTACTTAAATTTATAATTAGGGTCGTTTTCGTATTTTCGTTTAAGTAGTTTATAAATTTAATAGTAATTATCGCTCCCTTAATTATAAATTACTATTTCAAATTAGAAGGGGTAAATTTTTTAATAATAATAGTAAATAATTATTAAAAGGTAGTACTAATTTTAATCGGAACAACTTTCGTTACAATATTGGCCTAATATTTCGGTACCTCCTAAGCGCCTTTCTTAATTTCCTTTAAAATATCCTTCTTTAAATTATCGAAATCTTTTTAGTAATAAATTAATTAGTTCTAACTTTATTAACTTCGGATTGTAAAGACCTGTTTTTTTTAATATATACTTTCGCAAATTCGAAAAGTAATTCTCGAACTTAATATTAATCCTCGGTTAAAATAGTATTGTAGTCTATAGATTTATTTACTCTAATAATAAATATCTTTAATATTTTATTATCTTCTTTTATTTTTTCCGAAGTCTTCGTAGTAAGTACGGTTTTAGGGTCGTTGTATATTGAGATTTCTGCGAGCGGGTTGTAAATACTATTTTCGAGTTTACGAGTACCGCTATCGATAGCTATCGGTAACGATAATATAATACTATTGCTACGTTCGTCGTAGGATATTGTAAGGGACGTAAACGACCCTCCTAAATCGATTGCCGTTATTAATTTTCGTTTTAGAGCACTCCTCGATTAGAAATCGGCGTTTCCGGTTTCGGCGTCGTTTTAACTAATTGCCCATATCTACGTATATATCAACGTCTATTTTATCTAGGGAATTTAATATTATTACCACAGCTATATTATTAATTTTCTTTAAAATTTTAGCTTAGTATATAATCGATTACCCTTTCTATTAAAAGAATTTGATATTATTATACTCTATCTACAGAATATAAATAATTAGGAGTAGATTAACCGATAATTTCGTCGAAATTATTATATTAATAAATGTAACGTTCAGATATAATTAGATTATTTAAAGGATAACCACCCTAGATATTATAATATCGTTATTAACGAGACCCATCTTTTTAAATTACTAGAATAAAGCAATATTTTTAACCGCTTCACCCCCTATATTTTCAACAAGGATATTAATATTAATAAGGAAGACAATGTTAATATCGATAACAAGGAAATAACTATTATATCAAACTTAATAATTAACCAAACTTAATTTAATTAATTTATCAACTAATTAAATAATTAAGGGTATGGATAGGGATAGCAATTAGAGTATTTACCTCTTTGATATATTAATATCAATCCCGTATATAGGCCCAAGCTTCCTTTACATCTTACTCCGGTATTAAACCTAGACCCAGCCCCAGCTACTCTAAATCCTTCTATTATTCCGGCTATTTAGCCTACCCGTACTTCTAATCCTAATTTCCTATCTACCCCCTCATTATTAGAATTAAAGCTAAACCTAAAGCTATAATTATCAAGACCGGATAAATAGGGAAGAATCCGTAATTTTATATAAATACTAGGGTTTATTAAGCCTACTCTAATTAGCAAATTTAACCGGTTATAGTTATTATTATTATAGGTATTCCTAACCCTCTACCCTTAAAACTAGGCCGACTTTATAATTTAATATCTTTATAAAGTACTATATCGTAACTATATTAAATATACTATAAAGTAGAAGAATAGCCGCTTTACTCGCTATCCCCGGTTCCATTTCATTACCTTTAATATTTTAATACGCAATTAGATTAATTCAAAAAACTCTTTCTATATTCGTTATAACCCCGACTAGGGCAATCTATAGGTAGAAGATTTCAGGGCGGCTTTTAAAGGCCGTATTAACTAGAGCGAATAAATCCTCCGATTTATTGTAAAATATACAAATATATTACAGGGTACCCGACTATACTAGGGGGCTAAAAAGTAGGCACTAAAAATATTTATTTACGGATTTAGTATACTTACGTTCTTTATAACCTTTACACCCACCAATATATATTGGAAGTCTTTAATCAAATTTATATTTCGGTATAATAAATAATTAGAAATTAATAAACGCAAACGCAGTAGAATCATATAGGAGAATCTTCGCAATAACCTAGCGATTGGTATATAGGACTTCCAAAAGAGGTATAAGGCCTTTCGGTAGTATATCCTTATATTTAAATTCCGTATTACCAACTATTAGGATTAATATAAATAGTAAACCCGTAGTAGTCCTTATAATTACAGCTTCTATTAGTATAAAGGTATATTTAAAATATAATTTCAAATACTCGATAGTAAAGATACGTTTATTATTTTTTAAGGTATCTATATTATAGCAATTAATTTAGAACCCTATAAAGCTTTTATTGCGGTTGAAGGTAATGTATTAACTATCCGTATAGGGGAATACAAATAATTGATTTTTAGTACGTTATTCCGTATCATTAATTGCATTGACCGGTATTAATATAATACAACGTATTATCTACGGCGTTATAAATTACTAAATAATTCAATAATTATAAAGTCCATATACCGCTTTAATTTCCCTTAACTGATATACAACCATCTATATATTATTTGTAAACTTAACTTATTATACAATATATTTAATATTGTACGTAATAATACTAATATTAATACTTAGAACCCTATTTTATTATTAGATTAGCTAGCCAATACTAATATCTCACTATATACTAGTATTTAAATTATTCTTTATTATATTACTGAATACTATTCGAAGGCTGACATAAAGTCGTTATTTTACTAGTAATTCGCAGCCTAGGTCCTCCTTCGTATTTCTAACCATAAATTATTACTTTTATTTATTACTAAATTAATAAATAAGTTATTATTAGAAAGAGACTAATTTATTTGGGAGGTCTATTATTATCTTCTCTATTTACTTCTATACGAGGGTATACGTATAATCCAGTTTATAGACTATCGACTAAAGGACGCCTAAATCCGTTTTATTATTAGTATTGATAATAAAGTATAAAATTATATTATTTAATATAATAAATATTTTTAGTAAAATTTAATATTTGACGAATTAACCTATTTATAGTTCTGTATATATATTAATTAGAATTCTCGACTATAGTATTTCTATAAGGAGGCTCGTATATTGAAATATATATCTAGATATAAGGGGGATATTATATTTGATATATATTAAAACTTCTACTATATTAAGATGATATTCTATTACCTTTATTATTTCGATACTAATTTAAAGGTAGTCGACGGGGTAGAGTATACTATTTAGTCCAAAGTATATAACTACTATTGAAAGATCTATAATTAGTATAAATATAATTACTATAGTAAATTATTCAAACTACTGCCTAAGGATGATATAGAAATTGTACCGCCCGATAAAGAAATATAATAGGACGATTGGATACGTATAACTTAGGAAGCCCCGGATTGGCCTATAAGCATTAACAAAGATATTAATCTTTTTAACTAACGTTCTATTGATTTCGAATATAATTAGTAGACCTATTATAGATTGTATAATAGTATTATAGCTAATATCTTAAATTATTAAAAAGGTATAAAGTTTAATTATTCTAATATATTCGAGGTTGAGGCGGTTATTAGTATTGCGGTAGATAATTTTAACCCCGACTAATACTTTATTTATAATATATTCGTCGGATATTATAAATTATTTCTTCGTAGTAACAATCTTATACCCTTAAGAATATAATTGAATAGTAAGGGTAGTATTAATAAGTCGTATATTATTCGATTACTCTTTATTCGTTTAGAGGAATTAGCACCTAATAACCGCCAGTATACCAATAAATAGAGGCTTCCTATTGTTATACGAATTGCTCCTACTAGTATGGCGGCTAATAATATTAATAGCTCTACGCTATATTCGCTACTTCGGCTACTTATTTCAAAAACTAGTATTATACTACCAAATCTGAGCCCTAACGACCTAGCGTCTTTATAGTTTAGGCTTTATTATTTGTAGTATTTGATGATGGACGAGAAGTCGATAATCGGTTTTAAAATAATATATTACTTAAATTAATAATTGAAGTAGGTATTTCCAAACTATAATAATATTTTCTTTAATAGTAAGAGTATTGTTTTAATAGGGGATTTCTATTAATGACCTCTTGTAATAGAAAAGTCCCTAATTAATATATAGTTATACGGGTAATAATTACCCGAAAATATAGTAGGAAAATTAATATACTATTCGTTCGATTGGACTATTAAATTTAGATAGATTATTTAATAAGGTAGTAATAAATAAGCGGTATTTCGAAACGTATTTAAAGGTTTACAATATTCGTAGCCTACCCGCGAATAGTAGGAGTTCTTATTTATATAGGTAAATACTAAATTATAATAGGAAGGGTACGATTTTAGTATTTTTAAAGATGTATTACGTATATACCCGATTAACAATTAAGTTAGGGAATATAATTAAAATTATTTTAAACGATTCGGGGCCCCGGTTATTTAAGTATCTACCGATTATACCAGTACTAGAACTATCGAAGTGGAATTTATTTATACTAACAACCTTTATAAGTAACTACTTTTAATTATTAGTATTAAAATCATATTAACTAAAAATGTCTAGATTGAAAAGGGTTTGGTTAATAGTACTATTAACACTATTTACAATATCGCTTAGCATTATAGTAACTAGCCTCGGGAAGTCCCGTCTTATATTTTATTACTATATTTCCTTAATTATATTAACCTTCCCTATTTTAAATAGGAAAGCCTTAATGCCGATATTATACCTATCTTTCAATTTATTCAAAAGTTTATAAAAGGGGCTACTTTCTATACGAAGAAGTAGTTCCCTATTATAATCGTTTATACTATTATAGTATATAAATCCTAAGGTATAACCGTTAATACTACTATTTTAGATATATTAAAAAAGGATTTTACGTCCGGCTTAACCTACGTTATTATTTCGAAGGTTAAAACGCTATAAAGTATAATATTCGATTACTTTTTTAGTATTAATAATATACGGGCGAAGAATAGTAAAGCCTAATTTAAATACTATACCGATATTATTCGTAGACGGCCTTAGTAAATATTACCTTTTATACTAATACTAGTAATATAATTCTACTACGGATTTTAGGTATTTCGATTATATTTAATCGACTTCAATAGTATATAATCAATACGCTTTCCCGTACGGACATTACCCCTTTTCTATTTCCCGTTTTTTTATATTCGTAAGACGACCGCCTTTTTATTTTATATATCGCCTTATTAAATAGTAATATTATTCGCTATTAGTAATAGTACTATTATATTAATACCGTCCTTACCAACCTTCTCTTTACTATTAATATAATGCGAATCAATTACCAATAGCGCCTTTACAAGAATATCCAATAATCCCACCGCTAGCCGGTTCCTATTACTACTATAATACGAATTAATCGCTAATAGTACCTTTATAAGAATATTTAATAGTCCTACTATTAACTAATCCCTATTATTATTATAGTACGAATTAATTATTAACCTATTAAATTAGTACTAACAGCTTAGAGGAAGGTTAAGACTACCGAATACTTTACGCCTAAAAAGGTAATAACTATAAGTATAGCCTAAATAAAGGTTAAAATTATCTATTAAAAGTACCTTATATTTAATAAAATAATAATTATAAATATAGCTTAGAGGAAGGCTAAAATCGCCGAATACTTTATACTTCATAAGGTAGTAGTTACAAATATAATTTAGAAAGGCTAAGACCACCCGTTTAGGATAATTCACTCCTAATAAAGTAATTTTAATAAGTATAACTTAAATAAAGGCTAAAATCGCTAATTCATTTAAATAGGAGACGTAGGCGCATTATATAATTAGTATATAATTATAACCTCGATTTCCTAGTATATATACCTTTATTATATAGGCGGAGGTAGGCTTCGTCTTAATTATAATACGAACTAACCGTTCCTAGACCTCTCTAATATAAAACGGTAATTACTTATAAATCTACCGAAAGTAAGTCGGCGATTCCGAATAAAAATTCCTTATTATAGAAAATACATACTCTGTTCCTCAGGGGGAATTAACCTTCTACGCTTCGTTATTAATCTCTATTTATTTAATTAAATTATTAGAAATATATTTATTCAGTTTAGATTATCTAGAAATTTATTAGGATTAAATAAATTTAATTTAATATCCTCTCTCCCCCTTCAAAAGGGAGGTCCTATATCGGGAAAAGAATAAGAAGAGGTTTCAACTAGAGTCCTCTTCATTATTAATTACAGCAAGAAATTATAATAAGAGGGAGCTCCTATATTAGGAAAAAAATAAGAGGAAATTTCAATTAAAATCTTCTTCATCATCAATCATAGCGAAAAATTATAATAAAGCGGAATTCTATTTATATTGCTAGTAGAAGGTCTTTAATAGATTTAAACGGTTATTTTTATATAATATACCGGAAGGTAAATATATAGAAGGTCGACCGGCTTAAGTACAAGGTTCATTTTACAATAATATATTTAATATATTCGAGTGTATATAAGATAATTCGATTGTATGTACCTAATCTGGCGGTCCATGTAATAGAGATAGATAGTCCTTTAGTTTATTATTTAATTTCTTTCACCATTATAATTTATTTAGTAAATATTATTTATATAATTACCTACCTATCCGCTAGCCTACTCGTACCTTCGCTAACATTAAATTTTATATATTGCTTAGAATTATTTTATTCCCCTCCTTTCTCTTCTTTTCTTTTCTAAACTATACTATATACAACTATATAAATCATTACTAATATTATAGTTATTTATTCCCTTCGCTTTGTTAATTTCATTAATAATCCTTCTACAAATATAATATTTTTTAATATATTTCTCCTTATTAGTTCTTTTAAATTTACATTTAATTTAATTTAGCCGCCCGCCTCCGAAACCCCTACCCGCCCTCCTAAATTCACTACGTCCGCTAACTACCGCCGCTATTATAAGGATACTTCTCCTATTATTCTTAATTACCTATTTTAATTACCTTAGTATTTTATGAACAAATTCTTCCCCCGCTATACTAAATTATTAGAGAAGGAGAAGGTTAAAGAATTTATAATTACTCCCCCCTTTATAAAAAAAAGGAAGATTATAAATTCTTTTTTTTTTATTTTTTCCTTTCCTATCTAATTATAATACTTATTATTATATTTACTAGGACGACAATAATAAAGACAAGGATAATAGTAATAGTAGTGGCCTTCCGTACGGTTATCCATATAATATTCCATATTAATATTATATACGGAATAAGTACTATTATATTAAATTTAAGACGGATAGAGGAAAGAAGTACTATATTTGTATTTAAAAGAGGGTTAATTACAACTTTAGACGTCTTAGGATATATATAATTTATTAACTACTATAGGAAATTAGAGATATCAGCAATAATAGTACTATATATAAATACTATAATAATATCTTCAATACTATTAGCCCTATAGTTCGTTTAGAGAAGGCTAGAGTTATTCTCCTATAAATTTTTATTTATTTTTTTTCTTGAATTTTTTATTTTTACTAATAATAATAATTAATATAATACTATAATAGTTCTATTAATTTTACCTTCGGGCGCGAAATTCCTATTATCCTTCGTATCTGTAATAATAAGATTCGTCGTTTTACTTCTCCTATTTCCAGCCCTATCCCTCCCGTTTTTAAAATTTTTATTACCCTCCCGGCCTTTACCTATTAAAAAAACTTCCTTCCTAATTATTTTCTCCCTACCCCCCCTCCCCCTTTCGCCGGTTATACTATCCCCCTAACCCTCCCTATTTCCACCCTAGTTAACTACCCTAATTATTCCGTTATTGAAGATCGGTTTACTACATTAGAAAGGGATATAAAATACTATTTTAAAATATTAAAGTAGTTCTAGGAGTAGGAGAAAAAGAAGAAGAAACTAAATAATACTATTATTGGTAAATTAAAGGTTCCTCGGTTTTTCGGCCCTTATTTATTTAAACGGCCTAACTAACCTTTCTAAGGAGGATAAGGAGAATAATAATATTAAAGACGTTTATTTTATTACTAGTATATTAATAATACCCTGTCTTTATTTTTCTTTTTTTCTTTACCTTTAGGTTTAAATACTAATATTTATTATTTTATTTGTAATTTATTTATATATTTTATTTTATACTATCAATAAACCCTAGTACTATATATGATTATATATTTTTTAATTTCTATACCTTTACCTATAAGCAATTACTTAAATATTTAATTACTAGTTATTTATATTAACCTTAAATAATTTAAAAAATTTCGACGGACGTATCATTAATAGGAATTAAATAAAAGTAAATTATTTATCCCTAAAATTCTATTAATCAATATATTTATAGAAGTACGTAATTTAATATATTAATATTACTTCGAGCGAATAAGGAGATTAGAGAGATTCGTGGTATTTTTCTTCTTATTGTATAAAAATTCATCTTTATTTGGTAAAGCTATTTTAATATCAACCTAATTACTTATAATTTATTAGCGTTTAATAGCAATTAAATTATAATATTCTTCTTTTTCTTTTAATATATCTTTAATACGCTTATTGAATTCTATATTATCATTCTCGAATATAATTAATATGTTCGCATTAGTGGTAGATCGTCGATAATAAAAATAGGCGAGGGTTTTAAATATAATAGATGTACAATAAGTAGATTAATGGGAAGTATAGGTAGTATATAGAAATAATGGAGATTAATAGAAAGTATAGATATTTAGTAAGTAGGATAAATATTATATATAGAATAAAATAGAACGAATATTTTAATACTACCTTCTAACGTTATTACTTTTATTTATATTTCAATACTACCTTCCAACGTTGCTACTTTTATTTATATTTCAATACTATTTTTAATATTATTACTTTCATTTACATCTCAATACCACTTCTAATATTACCACTTTTATTTATATTTTAATACTACTTCTAATATTATTACTTTTATTTATATCTCAATACTACTTTTGATATTACCGCTTTTATTTATATCTCAATACTACTTCCAACATTACTATTTTCATTTATTTCTCAATACTACCTATAATACTACCTCGCTATAACTGTAATTATAAATTCTATTATATAAGCTATATTCTTATAAATTCTATTATTAATCTTAAGTAACGATTAATTATAATGGTTCTATAGCTTAGGTGGGGGTGAACTATACTTTTACTTGTAGGACTAGTCCGGATTAGCCTCCTTTTTTAGAAATCCTTAATTCCTTAGATTTGATGTTCGATTCTCTGGACCGTTCTTCAACCTTCTAGACTCGCATTTAGATAAATAGAAAAAAAAAAACTATTAATTCGAATACTACTTCTAGATTTAATAATTTCATTAATCTAATTATAGAATAAGAGTAACCCGACCGACCAACTAACCGACCAATTAATTGTACCCTAAAATAAGATAATTGCGTAATTTAAAATAAAGTGTTGTATTGTATTATAAAATTAAGTTGTATTATAAGACTAAATTGTATTATAAGATTTAAAATAAATTAATAAGGAAGTAAGTAGAGGATGACTATCTAATTAAATTATATTAGGGGTAAATTACTTGCAAAAGTCCAAGTAGTATTAATATATAGCCGAACTTTAAATAGAATTATTAGTAATATTCGTATTGGCGTAACATTAAAGCGTATATGAATTTCGGGCTATCCTTCGGGTACTATAGACGGAAAACTTTAGGTTCGGCTTCTATAAGGTATTAGGGTAGGGTTTGTTCTATAAGTCCTAACCTTTAATTTTTTTTTTTTTTAACTTAGAGTAATCCAGCATTGTACTTATATTAAACTACCAAATTTTAAAATTTACTTAGAGTAATCCAGTATTGTACTTGTGCTAGACTGCTAAAATTTGGGCTTTTACTTAGAGTAATCCAGCATTGCACTTATACCAGACCGCCAAATTTTAAAGTTTACTTGGAGTAATCCAGCTCTAGACCTCTAATAGCTGCGCTTCAGTAAATTCTGCCGGGCTACCCGGAAGACGATGTTATAGAATACAATAATTAGTAATTAGTTTTTTAATGATAGCTACTTTATTATTTAAAAATAATAACCCCGTTAACCCCCTACTACCGTAATTAAAACTATAGTACGAAAATAGTTCCCTATTTACGAAAATAATTACTAAGGTCCGTCCGTCGGCGAATATAGGGCAAGTCGACCCTATAAATATTATAAATATTAATACCGCAGCATTTAATTAAAATCCATAAGCGAGAAAATTTATAACCGTACTTTACAATTTATATAAAGTTCGAGAAACTCGCGACCCTCTACGAAAACGGGCTGGCCGATAATTTTATAAAATATATAATAAAGGATATCTACGCTAGATAGGGATAATGGTATAAAACTAAATTCCCCGAGCGCTCTTAGAAATTTATTGATATTTATACGAGAAATATAAAACCCGACGAATTACAAGCTATAATTGTAATTACTATTATAATTCTTTTAGGGCGTTTAAACGAAGATACAATAGTTTATAAAACTATCCTAGCTAAAATTACGGAGGAGGACGTATAGAAGTTCTACGAAAAGGCGGACCGTCTGATTAAAACCGACGAGGAAATTAAAACTAAGTTCCTATAGGAGTATTAGAATAGGATTAAGGCTTTCTATAACTAGAACGCCGGAGAATTTCCCCCTTTATATACCTATAATTATAAAATTGAATTTACTCTAAAAGAATGGCCCCTTAATATTTATTACCGAATAATGTCCCTAATAGAAGCTTTTATTATTAAGAAATCGGTCGATAATCAATTCTAGAAGGGGTTTATCCGGCCTTCCCAATTATTAATAACCTTACTATTATTATTAATTCACTCCAAATAGCTTACCGCTTTTATTACAAAGTTCGGCCTTTACAAATCCTTCGTTTTGCCTTTTGGTCTTTAAAACACCCCGGGCATTTTCTAGAATTATATTAATAATATAACCTACAATATCTTAGATATTTACGCTACCGCGTATTTTAATAATATTTTAATATACTCCGAAGAAGAGGTTAAATATATAATGTATATAAATAAGGTATTTAAACGTATAATTAATATAGGCCTCTAATTAAATATTAAGAAATATAAATTCGATATAAAATGTATTAAATACTTCAAGCTAATTATTATACTAAGTAGTATTAAAATAGACCCGGAGAAAGTAAAGGCTGTTACTAAGTGGGAAACACCGTAGTCGAGGCGGTAGTTCTAATATTTCTTAAGCTTTATAAATTTCTATAAGCGTTTTATCGACTATTTCTCTATTATCGTAGCCCCTTCGTATGATTTAATTAAGAAATTAGCTATATAGTTTTAGAGCGATATTTAGTAGACGGCCTCCGAAGGAATGAAAAAGGCGTTTACTATAAGGCCGATTCTCAAAATCTTCGACTAATTAAAGTTAACGGTTATAAAAACGGACGCTTCGAATTAGGCGTTAGGTAGTACGCTATTATAGTATGATAACGAGGGGGTCCTCTACCTAATAGCTTACTTCTTTATAAAACATTCCGTAACTGAATATAATTATAATATTTATAATAAGGAATTGTTAGTTATTATCAAAGTATTTAAAAAGTAGTCCCCAGAATTCTAAGTCGCTTCGAATGGTTTCGAAATTTTAACGGATTATTAGGGTCTATAAATTTTTATAACGAATAAGAAGTTTATACCCTAATATATATATTAATCGTACTTCCTTTCCTAATTTAATTTCACTATTAAATACTAGCCGGGTACCTTCTAATTATAGTCCGACGTATTTAATTGGAAGCCGGAAGATATACTTAGTAATATAAATAATAATTATTTATTAATAAAAAATTTTTTCTTTAATCCGTCCGTATTTATAATTTATTTTACTTTTTACAAATTTAGTACTGAAGAGATATTTTCTAACGATTCAATCGAAATTAGTTATTATAGTTTTATATTTTATTAGGATATTATCGCTATTATTAATAACCTAAGCTATTATAAGTAATTTAAGATTATTTGGTACAAAATAAGAAAAATAGCGTTCGCTAAGTCCTATATTTTTAATAGGCGGGCGTATAAATACTTAGCGGTTATTTTAAACCCTTTTAATACCGCCCTTTAATTACAATTAATCCAATACTATTACAAATTTATATTAGTAAGTCACTAAGGACAAAATAAAATATACGCAATATTAAATAAGTCTTTTTATTAGTTAAAAATAGATAGGGCGGTACAATTATATTATAAAGTATACTTATAATATATAAAGACGAAATATTCTCATTTTTTCCTAATAGGCCTTTTAAAACTACTATTAATACTATTCGTACTATAGAAGAATATTACTATAAATTATATTACACTTATAACCCCGTATAAGAAAGGAGGCCGAAAGTTTAAATACATCGCTATTATTATTAATAAATTAATTAAACTATAATATTATATCCTTATAAAGATATTAACAATTAACGAATTTATTAAACATTTTATAAATAAGGTCTTTACTCTCTACAGCCTACCTAATACTATTATATTAAATAAAGGCTCCTAATTCATATTATGACTTTAAAGGGTATTATCCGTAAGGCTATGTATCGTATTACAACCCTCTTTAACTTTCTATTAATAAATTAATAATCAAATAAAATATATTAATATAGAAATGGAACGCTACTTTTATACTTATATAAATTGGGCTTAGGACAATTAATTTAATTAGCTACCTCTTACCGAGTTTACGGGTAATAATACAAAATTGGATTTAATAGGTATATTCCCTTTCTTTATTAATTATAATTTTTATTTACGAATGGGCGTTAAATTAATATAATTCTACCCCCCCAATCTTTCGGACTTATAATATATAAAGTATTTTAAATCCGGCAAAATCGCCGAACGTTTTAAGAAAATCCTTAATAAAATTATAGTAATAGTAAAACGTATATAAATATACTATAAAGAAAATACTAATAATTATTACTCTAACGTCCCGTAGTACTATCTTAGAAATAAAATACTTTTTAATATTATAAACCTCGCTATTAGCTGCCCCTAAATAAAGCTATCGCCCCTATAGGAAGGGTCTTTCGAAATAGTTATAACCGATAAGTACCGAATTATATTTAATCTACCGTTAAATATAAAATATAAATGTAAATTCTATATTAATATAGTAAGGCTATAAATAAAGGTAAGTATATTAAGGTAAGATAGTATATAGGACGTTCAGACTAATTAAAAGAGGGTAATAAAGTATATAAATAATATTAAAAATATTATTAAATAATCTTTTGAGGGGATTAATACTTATTATTTTAAAAATGGTAAATATGAGTATTATATTATTCAAGGTAAGTTTTATATATTAATTTAGGAGCCGGTTAATAATATAGAATATTATATCGATATCTTTCGCAAATTTTATATTAATAACTAAGAGTCCCTAATCCTTCTATAATAATCTATTATAGAAAAAAAGTACGAATATATTACCTATAACCTAAATAAAATCTATAATAATACGGGATTGGGACTGTCAATAACGATACTAATTATAAAATAGTCGCCTCGATACGTAATACTAGCCGCGGATACCTTCGAAAAGGTTATAAATTTAGTAATAGAGAACTTCGAATTCCTAAAGGAGGAGGATTAGTAATTTTTCTTCTATATATTCTAGCGCCCGACGGTATTTTACCTTAGGGTAATATTATAGGGCTAGTTTGTAATTGTTATTTAGTTGCGGTATTACTACGGCTATAATTGCCGGTTAATATATACTCTTTAATTGACTAATCCGTTTAGCCTTACTACCGCTATAATAGCTATTAGGCCTACGTAGGCCCCTTTAATTAGCTATATACTCCCGGAGGCTCCGGTCACGTATGCCAAGGATGCGGCTCATCCTCGCCTATATAGAATGAGCCGCTACGTACAGATTCTATAGTTTCCCTTCTTCCTTGTATAATTCTACAAGTTATATTCTACCCCATACGTTTAGTATGAGTTAACTTGCCGACACGCACTAAAAATTTACAGGCACGTACTTTTAGGGTCTGACAGCTAATATATAAAATATATCGTTTTGGGCATAAAAATCGTGATTTTCAATATCTTAAGGTAGATCATGCTAGTAAATCCCTTATAAATGCCTTGTAAATGTTGATTTCCAGCGGGTAAGTAAGTAAATCTGGCGATGCTTTTTATAGAGTTGAGGGGTTTAAAACAATTCTTATTATAGTATATTCTACTCCAAATATTTATATTTAACAGTTTAGAGCTCATATCTAGTAGATTAGAAAGTTTAGAGAGGTTGTTAGAGAATTTAGAGAGGAAGGAAGAATCTAACGATAATTCTATAGTATTATTTCTCTCCCTCTCCCCACCTTTCTCTCTCTCTCTCGCTATTTACTCCCTTACCCTCGCCTCCTAGTATCTCCCCAATTTATTATCCTCCTCCTCCTCCTCTTTATCGTCGTTAACTACTTCGATATAATTACGTACCTTATTTCGGGTATTTAGATCTTTGATATTAGGCTCTATCTTATATTGAGAGTAGTTACGGCGCGTTGAAGTTCGTATAGTACCCGGATTATATAATTTACCTTTTAGCGCGGTTAGCGTACGAATACGGGTACGAATATAGGTAAAGGTTAAACTAGATAGTGCTATAATAAATATAGGTTTATTAAATAGACCGCTTTGCTTGTACGGGTAGCCTTTAGGTATTATTCTAGCGGCCGGCTTAAATTCAAAGTATTTATTTATTGTATTCTAGTATAGTATTTAGTAGAGGAGTTATTCCGGGTATAAATAATAATTTATATATTGTTAATACAAGTATTAGAATGGATGGTAAGTTTCTTTAGTTATTAAAGCCGTTTTACCCTCCTTTAATAATATTTCCATTTTATAAGTATAAAAGAATCCATATTAAGTTCTAAAATTCCCTATATAAGGTTTAAAAGGGGTGCTAAAGAGTTTTAACTATATAAAGGGTAGTATTGTGTTGAGTTTATAGTATTAACGATCTATAAAATTAAGTGCCAACGTATATAATTTATGCGGGTAACTACCTATCTATTTGCGGTTAACCTACTTTATACGTATATAATTGTTAGATTTCGTTAATAGATTAATATATATTTTATAACGGTGATTTATATATTAGAAATAAATTTTATAGAGTTTAATTAACTTACTATAAATCAATAGACTATGATTTTTGAGGGAGCTATTATTAGTTTTATTTAGTAATATTATTCTTTACTTTTAATTAAAGTAATTTTTAGTAAGGTAGCCTACTTACTCCTCTTTGTAAGGTAAAAGCTTCTCTTTAACTTATGAGACTACGTTTTCCTGTGTGTTTCTAAATTAGCGGTGTAGAATAGATTAAGTATAGATAAATTCTACGATATCAGAGGAGTAGATTATATATTGTTATATAAAGAATAGTACGGACTTTATATTAGCGACTTTATTCAGTAAGGGATTGAGTTCTGCTTTGGTTTTAGTAATTGTTATAACCCGGGTATTGCGTTACTTAAAATCTTTAAGATTCTTTTTATTATATTATTTAATATTGTAGTTAAAGTTGGGAGAAGATGTGGATTATTTGTATACTACCTAATCCTTTTTGAAGTAGTTAATAATATTGTAATTAATATATTATATATAATATTGTTATTGTTACGGGGCAAGGCGATATTGAACGTATAGGGTAGAATATGACTTGTGTAATTGTATAAGGAAGAAGGGAAACTATGGAATCCGTGCGTGGCGGCTCATCCCATATAGGCGAGGATGAGCCGCATCTTTGGTATATGTAACCGGAGCCTCTAGGAGCGTATAGCCAATTAGGAGGGCCCGCGTAGGCCTAATAGCTGTTATAGTAGTAGTAAGGCTAAATGGGTTAATTATTTAGAGAGTGTATATTAACCGGCAATTATAGCTGTAGTAATATTATAATTAGATAATAGTTATAGGTTAACCCTACAATATTACCCCGGGTTCAAAATACCTTCGGACGCTAAAATATTTAGAAGAAAAATTACTAATCCTCCTCCTCTAGGGATTCGAGGCTTTCTATTACTAAGTTTATAACCTTTTCGAAGGTATTTACGGCCGGTATTGTATGTTGGAGCGATTATTTTACGGTTAGTGCCGTTATTAATAGTCCCGGTTTTATATTATTATAGGCTTTATTTAAATTACGGGTAGCGCGCTTGTGTCTTTTCTTTGCGGCGGATTATTATAGGAGGACTAGCAATTCCAGGTTATTAGTATAAAATTCGCGGAGGATATTAATATAATATTTTATATTATTAACCAACTCCTAAATTAGTATATAAGGCTTATCTTAAATAATATAATATTCCTATTTACTATTTTCGAAATAATAGGTATTAATTCCCTCAAAAAATTATTTAATAATATTTTTAGTATTATTTATATATTTTATTACCCTCCCTTAGTTAGCCCGGATATTCTATATATTATCCTATCCTAATATACTTACCTTTATTTATAACTTTACTATATTAATATAGAAAGTATATTTGTATTTTATATTTAATAGTAGGTTGAATATAATTTAATAATTATCGGTTATAATTACTTCGAAAGGCCCTTCTTATAAGGGCGATAATTTCGTTTAGGGATGGCCGGTAGCGAGGTTTATAGTATTAAGAAGTACTTTATTTCTAGGGCGGTATTATAGTACGTTAGAGCGATAGCTATTAGCGTTTTCCTTATAGTATATTTATATACGTTTTATTATTATTATAATTTTATTAAAAATTTTCCTAAATTGTTCGGTAATTTCGCCGGCCTTGAAATATTTTATATATTATAAATCCGAAAGGTTAAGGGAGTAGGGCTATATTAGTTCAATGTTTATTTGTAAATAAAAATTATAATTAGCGAAGAAAGGAAATACGCCCGTTAAATCCGATTTTATATTATTATTTACAAATTTAATAAGAGGTAGCTAATCGACCTAATTATCCTAAGCCCAATTTATATAAGTATAAAGGTAATGTTCTATCTCTATATTAATATATTCCGTTTACCCGTGGGTTTATTAATAGAAAATTAAGGAGGGTCGTAATATAATACTTAGCCTCGTAGATAATACTCTCTAGAATTATAGTATAAAATAGGAACCTCTATTTAATATAATAGTACTAAGTAGGTTGTAGAGAGTAAAGACCTTATTTATGAAGCGTTTAATAAATTCGTTGATCGTTAACGTTTCTACCGGGATATAGTACTGTATTTTAATAAAGTTATTAATAATAATAGTAATATATTTTTACATTCCCGGCCCCTTTTTTTATATAGAGTTATAAGGGTAATGTAGTTTATAGTAATATCCTTCTATAGTGCGAATAGTACTAATAACAGTTTTGAAAAGCCTACTAAGGAAAAATAAAAATACTTTATCTTTGTATATTATAAGTATACTTTATAATATAATTATATTACTTTATTTATACCCGGTTAGTAAAAGGATTTACTTAATATTATATACGTTTTATTTCGTCCTTAATAGCTTACTAATATACACTTATAATAATATTAGATTAATTATAATTAAAGGACGGTATTAAAGGGGTCTAGGATAATTATTAAACGTTGATATACCCGCTTATTAATAATACAATATTCGGCGAATACTATTTTTCTTATTTTATACCGGATAGTTTTAGGCTATTTATAATAGTCTAAATCGTTAATAGCAATGATAATATTCTAATAAAATACGGAACCGTAATAGTTAGTTTCGACTAATTTATTAAAAGATATTTCTTCGGCGTTAAATTTATAAGAAGCGATATAATTTATAAATATAAACGGGTCGAAGAGGGTTTTATTCTTAATTAATAATTAATTATTATTTATATTGCTAAGTATATCTTCCGGCTTACGGCTAAGCGTATAAGGCCGTATTTAGAGGGTACCCGGCCGATATTTAATAGTAAAATTAAATTAGGAGAAGAAGTACGATTAGTGTATATATTAGGGTATAAGTTTTTTATTTATTATGAAAGTCTATAGGCCCTAATAATCTATTAGAATTTTGAAACCGTTTTAGGTACCTTAGAATTCTAGGGACTACTCCTTAAATATTTTGATAATAGTTAGCAATTCCTTATTATAGATATTGTAATTATATTTAATTATAGAATATTTTTAGGAGAAATAGGCTATTAGGTAGAGGACCCCCTTATTGTTATATGATAATAACATACCGCCTAATACTCAATTTAAAGCGTTTATTTCTACGGCCGTTGGCCTTAATTAGTTGAAAATTTTAAGAACCGGTCCTATAGTAAACGCCTTCTTTATTTCCTTAAAAGCCGTCTATTAAGCGTTGTTTCAAAACTATATAACTAATTTTTTCATTAAATCGTATAAGGGGGTTATAATAATAGAGAAATAATTAATAAAACGCCTATAGAAATTTACAAAGCCCAAAAAACACTAGAACTACCGCCTCGACTATAGCGTCTCCTACTTAGTAACGGCCTTTACCTTCTTTAGGTCTATTTCGATACCGCCCGGCGTAATAATTAACCTAAGGTACTTAGTACATTTTATATCGAATTCGCACTTATTGATATCTAACTAGAAGCTTACATTAATTATACGCCTAAGCACTTCGTCTATATATACTATATACTCAATTTTGTCTTCGGAGTATATTAAAATATTATTAAGGTAGGCGGTAGTATAAATATCTAAAATATTATATGATATATTATTAATATAATTTTAAAAAGTACCCGGGGCGCCCTAGAGAGTAAAAGGTAAAATAAAGGATTTATAAAGGCCGAACCTTATAATAAAAATAGTAAGTTATTTATAACCCTTCTAAATATAAATATAATTAAACGTTATAATAATATCGAATTTTATAAAGACTTTAATATAGTAAATTATATCTAATATCTCTTTAATAAATAGAAGGAGGTAGCAAATTTTTAAAATTATATTATTAATACTGTAATAGTTAATATAAATACGGATTCCGCCTCTTAGTTTTTTAATTAGTAATAGTAGTAAGGCTACTATTAATTAGGAGGGCCGGATAAACCCTTTTTAGAATTGGTTATTAATCTATTTTTTAATAATAGAGGTTTCTATTAGGGATATTATTTAATAACGGATATTAAGGGGCTATTCTCTTAGAATAAATTCGATTTTATAATTATAAACGTATAAAGGGGGGAGTTTTCTAACGTTCCGGTTATAGAAAATTTTAATCTTATTTTAATACTTTTATAAAAGTTTAACCTTAATTTCCTTATCGGTTTTAGCCGGACAGTCTATTTTTTTATAGAATTTCTATACGTCTTCTTTAATAATTTTAATTAGGATAGCTTTATAAATTATAGTATTTTTATTTAAATATTTTAAAAGAATTATAATAGTAACTATAATTATAATTTGTAATTTATTAAGCTCTATATCTCCTATATAAATATCGATAAATCTGTAAAAGTATTCGGGGAATTTAATTTTATACTATTATCCCTACCCGGTATAAATGTCTTCTACTATACGTTCTATAAAGTTATTAGCCGGCCTGCCTTCATAGAGGGTTGCGAGCTTTTTAAATTCTATATAGTTTATAAAATATAATTACAAATTCTCTCGCTTATATTTGTAATTAAATACCGTAGTATTAATATTCGTAATATCCGTAGGATCGACCTACCCTATATTAACTAATAGATAGACCCTAGTAACTATTCTTATAGTTAGAGAACTACTTTTGCGCTATAATTTCAACCTAGGTAGTAGGAAGTTAACGGAATCGTTATTTTCGGATAATAAAGTAGCTATCTTTAAAAAACCAGTTACTAATTATTATACTCTATAAGAGAATTGCGCTTAGAGGGCTGGTAAGGGGCTTTTCGTCCTTCCTAGGCGGCCGGAAAATACTATTATTACTTTCTTAATACCGGTAGTTAATTGGGTTATATAATTCCTAATTCTAATTAGGGGTAAAAGGTTTATTATATTCTCCTAATTAGATTTCCCAGGCCCGGTAGTTTTACTAAATTTATAATAGGGTATCCTATCTAGCTTTTTAAATTCGTTAATTTTACTAAATTTATAATAGAACGTCCTATATATCGCAGCCTTAACTTTATTATTTTAGGTTCCTTTCGATCGGCCTTCTATACCTTTTATAACCCTATTGAATTCGCAATCGGACTCCTAATATCGTCCGAACTTCCTAGCTATAATAATAAAATTAATAAAAATTTGATACGTCTTTTTAATATAATTTACTATCTCTATTTAAAGTTCTAGGGGACTTACGGGGGGAATAGCCTATTAGAATTAAATTTAGATAGTAAATTATAATAGGTTACTTAGAAGGGTCGAAATTGGATTAAATAATAAAGCGTTTAAAATACCCTTAAATAGTAGTTGTTTTCGGAAGTTAAACATTAAGGGAGAGGTCTTTGTCTTTATAATATAATTGTCTATTTTCGTTTAAAGTTCTAAAGAAATAAAGCTATTATTATTTACTATATTATTTTACGGATTATCAGTATAATAATATTAGGGAAGGAAAGGGTAATAATTAGCATTCAATACGACTTTTAAAGCAGCCAATAGGTTAGTAGGGAGGTATTTAGTATTATATTTATTAAAAAACGTAACTTTTCTACCGGTCTACGAAATAAACAATTTATAGCGTTTTAATTAAAGTAGGTCTAAAATTACCGAATAAATTAGGGAAAGGTTATATATTAAGAAGGTAACGTTTTTTATATAATGCCCGATAAGGAAGTTCGTAATTAACCCTTCGGTAATAAAGCCCTTTATATTACTATTAACTAATATAAACTTTTTAGGCCGAGTAAATTTGAAAGTAATAAGGCCGTTTCGTTTTACAAAAATATAATTTAGGAAAGTAAAGGTTGAATAATTACTATCTACGAATATAATATATAATATTTTATATAATTTAAGTAGGAAATAAAAAGAAAAGAGTATTAAGTTCTAGGTAAAACTATTTAGTAAATTAATAATTATTATCTTTAATATCTTAATATTACCCTAGGGTTTCTCCTATTTAGAATTTCATTACCTTTATAGGCGATTATTTATAGAATTTAACTATTTCCCTAACTATTAATATTTAGTATATTATATTCGTCCTTATTACCTTCGCCTCCTTTGGCGCTTATAGTATAGAGGTTAATATTATTATATCCTTACTAACCGGAGGAGGGTTAATTAACTTTAAAATAGGAATTACGCCCTCCGCGGCCGCCGTAGCCTTTATAGCTTTAATAATTATAATTACTATAAAAACCAGTGAATTGCGGGGGTTTAGCGCCGTAATTAATACTATTCTTATAATTGTAAATAATATAATTATCCTAACCGTACTTTCTATAGAGGCCTTCCCTTATTCGTTAATCAATAATATTAAAATAAATAGCCCGGAATATATAAATTATATTAAAATTTATAATATTACCGCCTTAATTAATAGTACAATCTTTAAAACCGTTTCCTCTTCTAATAGAATTATTATTATTACTATTCCCGCTAAATTTATTAATCTACAATTAATTAACTTTAATATAATATTCGTTATCTTCCAAATAATATTTTAAATCCCTATAGAAGGATAACCATCCCTCGAAATTATTATCTCCCGAATATTAACGCTAATTAAAAACTATTATGAAGATTTTAGTAGAAATCTTATTCTAGAAGTAGTAAATCTTTATAATTTTGTTAAATTAATAACGGTCGGCCGTTTTAATAAATTCCGTTTCGAAATTGGCGAAATATTTATTACTTTACTTAAAACCGTTAAAGTATTCTGTAATATCGAATTTTAAATTAATATTATTATAATAAAAGTTTAGAAATTTAATAAACTCCCTACTAATTTACTATTTCCACTTGCCAAATATATTAAATTCGAGTAAAATAATTATTAAATCCTTTTCAAAAGTAATAGCTACTTCGGAGCTTAATAGATAATTAGCGTAAAAGATTTTAGTATGTTTGTTAAAAAAGTGGAAATAATTTAGCTCTTATACTATAAAGATTTTACTTTTCTAAATAATATATACTTTATTACGTAGAATAGGGTTCTTCTAATTAATTATAAATAAATTTAAATTGGAGAATAGCGCCTTCCTAAAAGTAATTGTAATTTCGAGAGGAATTCCGGTAGTACTAATCGTATAAGTAACCCCTAGGTTATTTTCTAATAAACTTCTACCTCCTACACCTAATCCTCTATCGGTACGGCTATTCTTATTTCTACCTATACCCTAATTAACTATAGTAATATTCAATTTTACTAAAGCGTTATTAAAATTCGTCTTAAACTCTTTACTCTTAATTCTTTCTATATAGAATAAACTCTCAAATTCTATAAATTAACTCGTAAAACTATTATTAAAGAGGTTGAATATTTAGACCGTTCGAATAATTAGAAAAATAATAGAACGGAAAGTACTATTATCTATTAGGATAATAATATTAATAAAGAATCCTCTAAGGGCTTGGAGGGGTTTGGATTTATCGTTTATAAGAGCATTAATAAAATATTCAATAGTACGGTTATATAATACGCTTTCTAATATAATTAAATAGACGTCTTTATTCATCGGTGGGTCGGAGCTTTTGGGTTCGCTATTTTAAGGAGTATTTAAAACATTAATATCCTTATTTAATACTTCTAGGAAAGTACCTTCATCGGTAATAATAATATTATTATCAAAAATTATAAACTTTATTAAATTCGGCGGGTTGCAGGATTTTGGCGATTAATAGCGTCGCAGGATAGTATTAAAATATATACTTCCTCTTTATAGTAAAGTATACTCGCAATATAATAATAAAGTATAATTAACTATTATAAGGTAAGGTAAATACTAAACGTATAGGGTAGAATATAATTTATATAATTATATAAGGAAGAAGGAAAACTATAGAATCTATACGTAGCGGCTTATCCTATATAGGCGAAGATAAGCTACATCCTTAGTATATATAACCGGAGCCTCCGGGAGCGTATAGCCAATTAAGAGGGCCCGTGTAGGCCTAGTAGCCGCTGTAGCGGTAGTAAGGCTGAACGGGTTAGCCAATTAGAGAGCGTGCATTAACCGGCAACTATAGCCGTAGTGATGCCGCGACCAGATGACAGTTACAGGCTAGCCCTATGACAGTTATGATATATTAGGGAAGGTCTTATTAATTATTTTAGTAAGCTGGGGGTTGCCGTCGGTTATAATTATTATAGGGTAAGGGATTTTGAACCTATTAACTACTTTTTTAATATATTAAGTTAAGAAGTTGAACCCCTCCTCCCTTTTATCATTAAGTATTACTTAAAAAACTAGTATAGAAGTTCTTTCGGGGGTAAGAATTATTATTTGAATATAGGGGAGATAGTAATAGTTAGTTTTGTACGTAATATTGATTAGGATAGTATATAGGAATTTTATTTATATCCGGCGCTGGGGGTTAATTAATTAAAATATATAGTACAATATATCCTCATCCTTATCCTCTCTTTAAAAATTAAAGTAGATATCATAGAAAGTTTTATTTTCGAAATTATTATTTAATCATTTAATAAATAATTATATATTATTATACCTTTACTTTATATTACACTATACCCTCTAACGTATATTAACGAGGTTATTATAAGTTTAAGGAATTTTAGGGTATTTTTTTTAATTATAGCGGAGATTGTTTATATTATTAAGTCCTACTATATTAAAAGGTTACTAAGGAAGTAATTTACTTCCGGTTTAACTTTAGAATTTTATATTTTAGTACGAAATATAATGTGGCCATCTAATGTACGCGATAGAGGGTGGCCTTCGTATATTAAACCTATAGCCCGGGTAGTCCAGTTCTATTTTATACGCTTTTTAATTTAGAGTACTAATTTGAAGGGATAGTAGCGCGCCTTCTTTTGTAATATAGATTATTACTTTAAATTTTTGTTAGTAATGATTAGTAGGCGGTGATTTGTATAATCGTAGTAGTATACCTATTTAATAATAGACTTATTTTCTTTATAACTTAACTTCTTAAGCTTTTGAATACGTTAGGTAATTACATTAAATTAGTAACGATAGTAAAGGTTAATAAAGTAGGTAAATAATTCGTTATAATTATTAACGGAGTCGAGAGAGAAGAAGGGATTATTTGTTAGGATGGATTAAGTAATAGAAGGGTCGAAGGTATCGTTAGAGGCGAAGGTTTCGATTAAAGAGTATAATATATAATAGGGGCGTTGCGTAGCCGACGTACGAAGGCGCTTATAAGAAGACGGTATTTAGAGTAATTGATTAATATAAAAATTAATTAAATACAATAACTTTACATACGTTAAAGGTATTGTTAATAAATATAGAGTATTAATATAATTATATATAAATTATTAGAGTATTGGAATATTAGCGTTAACTGGTAGTATAACTATATATAAAGTATTAGTATAATTGGCCGTGTGAAAAAGAGCGAAAGAAAAGGGATGATGTGTGTATTGAAAAGACGAAATTCTGCGGGTAAAAACGGGATTTACGATGTTAGGTGTTATTAGCTGAACCGCCCCAGTTTTCTGGTAGGGGTGCGTGCCTGTAAGTTTTTGGTGCGTGTCGGCAAGTTAACTTTTTAGTATCGCCTTGCCCCGTGACAGGGACCCTCTTTAAGAATATTATATTAAGAGAGAGATAAATTTAGAGAATACCTTCGGGGACCGCTAGTAAAAGGGTCAGGGTTAAGGGAAAAATATTTGGGGGATACCTTTAGGGATTTCTATTACATTTACTAGTACGAATTAATACGAATTTTAAATATTTATATATTAATATAAATACTAATTACCTATATACTATTATTAAAGAGCCGATTCTAGCATTTATGAGGTTTTACGATATATAGTCAATTTACGAAATTAAATATAGAATTTTATTTTGTATTATTTAGAAAGATAGACTTTGAATAATTGATATTCTAATTAAATAATAATGGATACGGGTCTAATAGATTTTAATTAATCAAAGGAACGGACTCAATAGACTTTAATCAATTATAAGAACGGATTACAACGGGAAGGATTCTAACCAATCTAAGGAACGGATTGCCCGATAATTAGGCTACTTATAGGATGGAGAACTTATAGGGATTAATAATAGGGTTGTTGCCCTATTAGAAAGAAGTTCCGCTATGCTCGCTTACTTTGTGTAAATACTTTATTCTCTAGACTATAATAGCTACGCTTCAATAATATATATGGAAACTTTAATTATATTTAGTATTAGTAGGTAGTTATTTAAAATACGTAATATAGTATATTATTATTTTTCCCCTTGAAGAATTTGTTCTTAAATATAGGGGTGTTATTACGGTACTTATTATAAAGTTTTTTAAAAAATATTTGGATATTATTAGAACCCTCCCGTATATTATAGCGTACGGTTTGGCGTATAGTATCGAGATTACTTTTTTTCCAAGGGATTTCAAGATATTTTTCCTTTATTATAGCGAGGATAATCTATATTGTAAGGTTATATTGTAGAAGAAGGTTATTCAAAAATTCGTTAGTTTTATTATTAACTTTATAGTCGAAGGTTTTAGTACAAAATATAAAGTAGCCTTCTTATATATATAACGGGGGGTAACCTTAGTATATTTAATTTATAGCCCGGGTAGTCTACTTCTATCCTATTTTTTTTTAATTTAGAGTATAATTTCAAAGGGATCATAGCGCGCTTTCTTTCGCAATATAAATCGCCTCTTTAAATTTTTATTATAAACCGGCTAAGGGCGATGCTCTTCGTAATCATGATGAAATATAACCTTAATAACAGAACTATCGTCTTCATATCACGGCTTTTTAAACGTATGGTTGCGCTAGGTTAAAATATTAAAACAATGGCGACGATAGAAGTTAATAAGGTGGGCGAATAGTTTATTAGAATTATTAATAGGTTGGACCGAAAAGAAGGGGTCGTTTACTAGTATAACTAATATAGTATTAGGGTTAAAGGAGGCGTTAGATTTAAGGGTAGAGGTCGAATTGCAACGAGCGTACTTCGAGGGTACAGCGGTTAAAGTGGATGGTATTTAGTACTATCGATTAATTAAGAAATTAATTGGATCTAGCCACTTTACGTACTTTGAGAGACAATTTGTGATTACTATAGTAATATAGAATACTAGTTGTTATAGAGTATTGGTATAGAGTATTGGTATAACTGCGTATCATTGGCCGTGTGAATGAATAAATGAATAAATGAATGTATTTTTCGGTTAAGTTCTACCTATACTAGATAATGGGCGGTGCCCGCGACGGTGGTTGGGTATAGGTATATAAGTACGGGGAAAAAAGCCTTATAGATTAGGCATTAGCGTGGCTGTGGGTTGAAAAACCCTATTCTTTTAATTGTATTCTTTACCTATTTTATTCTAAGCCTCCTAACTTTAGGAAATTAAAAACTTCTATATACGGTAGTAGTTTATTATCCGGGTCCGGTATTTCTACTCTAATAAATCTTATCCCTTAATATCCTCCTCCTCGTAGTATCTGGATGTGTGTGAATCCTTCGTTCCTAAGGTTTTCAACCTTTGTGAGGTAGGTTGTATAGTTTGTTCCGAATGATTTCGGCGTATTTTCCATTATATATAGGTTACAGTAGGTAATTATTAGGTAAACGAAGAAGTGTCTATTCTTTCAGGGTATTCTATATATATAATATTAGAATATTTCCGGTAAGTAATTAAAGTATTTATAGTAGGAATAGAAGTCCTAATATCCTATTCTTTCCCCGATTTATTGTATTAGGTATTTCTGTAGTAGTCCGAAGTATAAATCATTATTCTTATATTAGGGTTATTCGACTAAGTTTTATAGTTTAGTATCAGCCTATTAAAATTTCAGGTCCGCTTTTAGTAGTAGTATTTCTTTTAGGCGGCGGTTCCATTTTTCCGCTTTTAGTAAGAATTATTTCTAGATCATTAGTAGTTTAAATAATTACATTTCGTTCAACAGTTCTTCGGGCGGAGTTTATAATTGTATAAGGGTATATAATTTGGATCAACCTTTGGGCAGAGGTCTCTTAAGCCTTTATATAAGTAGGTAATTGCCGGGGAGGGTATATAGTTAGGTTACGGTTTTCGTTATTTTTTTTTAAGGATTTCCGGTAGTACGATTTTTACTAATTAGGAGGGGATGTATTTAGGTATTATTTATTAAATTAGTATTGCGGGCGTCGTAAAGGCCGGCGGGGACGTCTAATATATATTTGCCGGCGGTGTAAACATAGGTCGCATTCTAAGAACCGGCAACTATAACGCGGGAGTTAGATAATAGCGAGGAAAGGAGGAATAGGAGGATAAGGAACCTACCGGACACCAAAATATAACAAACCTTACCAACAATAACCGTACGGAAGGCGTCGGTGGAGGTAGGCCTATCGCCGGTCCTTAGGAAGGTTGTCATTGAAGCACAACTATTATAATCAGAGAATAAAGTATTTACACGAAGTGAGCGAACATAGCGGAGCTTCTTTCTAATAGTACAAGACCCCTATAAATTCTTCGTCCTATAAGTAGTCCATTAATCCTATAATCCTTTCCTTGGATTGGTTAGTTATTTGAGCTATCCGGTCCTTGGATTGGTTAGAATTATTACAGCCCATACACTCGACGGGGGTCCCCGGGGGTCCCCGGGGGTATCCCCCGGGTCTTATTTAACCCTAACCCTTCCAATAGGGGTCCCCGGGGGTGTCCCCCGGGTTTCTTTCTCTTAACTCTAACTCTTTCAATGGGGGGTCCCGGGGGGCGAAGCCCCCTGGTTGGAATAAATAGAATAAATGAAAAAAAAAATGAAAAAAAAGATTTAAAAAAACATAGAGAGTAAAATCGTTAAAAAAACCTATTCTAATAATAATAATAATAATAATAAGAATAATGATAATAATAAGAATAATAATAATAATAATGATAATAAAGCTCAATTAACAAATAGTTAATATTATACTCAAATAAGTAGCTAAAATATAGAGTTTTTACTTAGAGTTTTCCAGCTTTACATTCATAATATAGAATAGTCTAACTTTACATTCATAGTAAGCTACTAAATTATTAAGTTTTTACTTAGAGTAATCCAGCCTTGGATTTATAGTAGGCTGCTAAATTATTAAGCTTTTACTTAGAGTAATTTAGCTATACATTTATAATATAGAATAATCCAGCCTTATATTTATAGTAGGAAGCCAAATTATTAAGTTTTTGCTTGGAATAATCTAGCTTTGTATTTATTGTAGGCTGCCAAATTGTTGAAATTTACTTAGAATAATCCAGCTCTAGACCTCTAACAGCTGCGCTTCAGTAAATTCTGCCGGGCTACCCGGAAGACGATGTTAGGGCTAGCGCCCAGGATTAAAGACTCGGCTTTGCCAAGTCTACCAAGCCGAGACCGGCCGTATCGATAAGGATGCGCGCCTCCTGGTTGGTCGGATCCACCTATTTGCCTGGCCCGTGCGGTCTTGGCGCCCTACACAAAACCTTCTCAAAACTGCACCCTTCTAGTACAGTCTTCCCTTTTGCTCTCTTCGTCAAATATAGCATTTCAACCTTATACGACTACTCGCTGTGCAATACTCTGGCAGACCCGTTACAAAGGTAATTAAATTTAAGGTATAGTAAAGGTAAGGAGTTTTACGAATAGTACTAATTAGGTTAGTATACGGATTGAAAAAAACGTGGGAGGAAATTATATTAGTTCTAGAGAATTATAAAATTAAAAAGATTATAGAGGATACGGGCAAAGGCCGCAAATTCTAAATATATTAGGAATATATACTTGGGGGATAATTTAGGGGAAGAAACCTCTACATTGGAAATTAGGTCAATTAGGCTAGGGTAATAATAGTTAAAGGAAATTATTTTAAATAAAATCATAATATGGAAAAAGGAAGAAAGGAATTAGGAAAGAGCACTGCGGGGAAGATTATATAAAAGACAGAAAAGGTCCTTATATTATTATAAATAGAGATAAAACTATAGGGTAGGAAATAAAGGGCCGGGGCGGAGGTAATTATAAACGGGGTAAAGAAGCGGAGAAATGGAAAAATAAATAGAAAAATAGGATACAGAAATAGGGAGAGGATAGAGGAAAGAGTATTAAATATTAAAACGGAGGAATAGTAAAGGGAAGTAGCGCTGTAAATTAGGATCATATTCTTATTATTTTTACTATTTTAATATTAGAATAACGTAATAATAGGAGAAATGAACTTAATTCGCTATAATAGTAGGTAAGAACCGTTATAGTTATAAATTAAATAGGAGCGGCGTAGAATCTACGACCGAGACGTAGTTAAGGGTTTTCATCCGGCGGCGTTTAACGCTGTATAGTTTTCTCTTCCAGGGAACTAGAAAAGGACCCTATGCTAATAAGGCACTATAGTTATATAATACAGGGAACAAGATTATTATTATTATTATTAAATTAGTATAATCTTCCTTAGTACTTAAAAAGCTATGGTTTTTAGTCTATATAGGGCGGTCTTAATATTTGTAAATATTAGGCGGCCATTTTTTCCTAAGTTTATAGTACCTAGGGAATAGTATTACTATATTATATATTAGTATAAATATAAGGTAGGACGTAAAGAATTGTTTTATTGATTGCGGGGTAAGACCCTTGGAGATTTAATTAAATTTCGCCATTGGACTTATCATTATACTAGTTTTAGGCGTTCGGTATTTTATTTAGGTATTAAGTATTAGTTTAGCATTTAAGTATACTCCTAATTAACGTATTTCTTTCTATAATTGTATTTAGCCGATGGGGGTATTAAATAGTAATCCCTAATAGATTGCGCTCAATCTTTTTCATATTTTTCCTCTGTAGTAGGAGGTACAAAATTTCCATTTTCTTGTAATTCATTTTAAGGCTTAGGTCCGGGGCCTGCTTATAGAGGTTTAAGGTCTTCTTTATTACAGTATATATAATTTCCGAAATATTTCGGCTTATTATAAAGTAAGTAATATTATTTATATACGAGAGTGCTAATCTTTATAGCCTCTTAAGTAGTAAGGTTGTAAAGAAGAGGAATAGAATAGGGAATTATAAAAACTTTTAGGGTAGGCTATTACTTAAATAGAAGCGTGTTTTAGCTTATTTAAAGGCGAGGTTTCTATTTATAAAGAGGTTTATAGTTAGGAAGATTAGGAGTAGTAATTACTTCTAGTTTATAAGAATTCCTCTAAGTTGATTTACCCGTATGGAGGGGAAGGCAGAATCCATATTATATGTAGTAATAATATTGTATAACTTAAATTTATTAGTTCTTTTTATATTATATATTAGTATTATAATTAGGTTTGTAGCGGAGTGGGTTAGGATCATTCTTACTATATCCTTTAGGATTAGGTTTATATTTAGGGCAATTCCGGTTATCCTTTTAGTTATTAGGCGTTTAATACCTTCATTAATTTTTAATAGAAGAGTAATTAATTTCTATCCTTTATAATCATAAGGGTCCTCACCCGGTTTCCACAGTATAATCACTTAAGCCCTTTTGAACGTTATTAGGAATTTGCCTAATTTAAATATAGTAAGTATAATTATCCGGATAATTGGGAAGATCGGCTCCTATAAGTCCTTAAGGGTTTGTAGTAAGATTTTATCCAGCCCCGGGGTATTAGAATTAGAGGTGGTCTACTCGTACTGTCTAAAAGGTCTTATCGGACTGTACTCCACCCACCCCCAACTAGTAAAAGTATTCTTTCGAAAATTTCGCCAAGATTCCCCGCAGAATCTAAACATTACATTCTTTCGTAACCTAACATAGGACGGCCCAAACTCACACTCATTTACAGGGCATTTTACAATACACTTTACAGGGCATTTAGTAGCACAGTCGCACACGGGTTAGATCGCTACATCGGCTATCTATATTACAATTAGTTAGGGAAATATACTAAAACGTAATATACTAATTTGTACTATCGATTAAACGAGAGCGCTTTATCAATTTAACGATAATTAGTAACATATAATATAATAGATTAACAAGGGTAATAAGGGTAATAATAGGTAGTTTGGTGGAGGAGGTAATATAATGAGGCATATACTAAAATAATTGCTAAATTAGACTAATTGGGTAGCTAATACAATACGAAGGTAGCTAGTATAACCCCTAGATAGGTATAATGGATTAAAATCTGGGAGCTTGGGGGGCGAGGTACGAGCGGGACTAGTGCGGGTCGGTAGAGGGCGTATAGGGTTAGGGTTAGATGTGGGAAAAAATGTGGAGTACAGTCCGACAAGACGTTTCTAATAGTACGAGTAGACCGCCTCTAGAATTATATTAGAGGAAGGCTTCGCGGATCTCCTTATTTAATAGTTCGTTTAGGATTTATTGCACAGTATCTTATAGGAGTATTGGCCCTTAGTATTAATAGGGAAGTGGGGGTTCTTTTTCTACGGGGCGGAAAATTGTATTAGTTAAGTATATTGCAATATCTTCCGGGTCCGTTGATTTTTTATTATAAATATTAATTAGAGTAAGTTTATTACTTAGTACGTTTTTCTTTTAGCGAAATATATTACCAAGTTCTTTCGGCGTTTTTATTATATTTATTTTATTGCGGTAAAAATTTGTACGGGTTCCTTTATAGATTTCTTAGCATACGACCGGGTATTCGTTTCTTATTTTTATAAATAGGTTATTCTACTATAAAATACTTTTTAATCTCCCGCTAAATATAATAGAATACTCTTTAATCACTCTTTTAAAAATATTTATAAAGGATTATACGAGGTTTTCAAATTCGTTTTATATTATCAGGATTCGGATTATCCTTAGGAAGTATTTTATTAGAGTTTATTATATTTTCTCATTATATTCCGAGGAGAGGATAGATTTGCTTTAGAGAGGGTTATTTCTCCTAGTTAAGATAATTATAATAAATTCATAATAATCTAAAATTTACAAGCCTACTTTAAAGTACAACCTATTTACACCGAATATAAAATTGGAGGTAAATTAATCACTTATATATTTATACATTAGAGTATCCGGGGAGTGTAAGAATATAAAGCTTTATATTACTATTAATTCTTTCAATTTGCTTCTTTTATTTAATTATAAAATTGGGGATCCTAGGAAGAGTGGTATATATTGAAATCGTTTACTATTAAGGTATATCGTATTTAAATAGTTAATGAATATTCCTTAGCAATTTCCGCTTATTTATTTTATAAGTATTAGTAGGTATATGTAATATTCGTACTATTAACCTTCGCTATAGTTGTATAAGTTTAAGGGTTGAACGGGATTAAAAATTCGTATATTTTAGCAATATATGTCGCTATTCTTATCCTTCGGTTATTGAGACCAATTGTATAATAGTCGGGGTATTTACAAATCCTTCCTTAGGTTATAATTTGTTCTTATATATAAATTACCGGGGTTCGGCTTATAAATATTTATTCGAAGATATTATTAGTATTTATTAGGGATTTTTGGATATTAATAAATATAACTTTAAATTCCTCCATTATTACAATAGGGGGTTAGGGTTTATATTGTTATTTCCTTATCCTTCCTCGGATAGAGGAGGGGGGGGTAGGGAGTATATATTAAATATTTTTAGGACGGTGGAGAAAGTATTAGATATTATAGGGAAATACCCTTTTAGTATTTTACTCTAGACGTTAGCAGGTCTTTTATTTTTTTTGTAGTTTATTAATTATAATTGGCCGTGGGGCTATTAGAAGGTGAAGGAGTTTAGTATTTGTTTTTTTAGTCATAGGTTTTTCTTATTAATTTCAAATATTATAAAATAGCGTTTCGAATTTTCAGTTTAAATAATACCTATAGCATTTAATCTAACGTTGGCCAGCGTTTTAACCGGGGCAGAGGGTAATAGGGTTTAAGGTAGTAGGGCCGGGGTCGGTGGGGGAAGGGCCTCCGGGGCTTAAGGCTCCTCCAACGGCGGTGTCACAGGGCTAGCCTGTGACTGTCATCTGGTCGCGGCATTACTACGGCTATGGTTGTTGGTTGATGCACGCTTTCTAGTTGGTTGATCCGTTTAGCCTCACTACCGCTACAGCGGCTGCTGGGCCTACGTAGGCCCCCCTAATTGGCTATACGTTCCCGGAGGCTCCGGTTACGTATATTAAGGATACGACTTATCTTTACCTATATAGGATAAGCCGCTACGTATAGATTCTATAATTTCCCTTCTTCCTTATACAATTATATAAATTATATTCTACCCTATATATTTAATATTGCTTTATCCCGTAATAATTAATTACACCTCACTATTATACTACGAATATACTTTACTATAAGGAGGAAGTATATATTTTAATACTATTCCGCAATATTATTAATTACCGAAAATTTTACAATCCGCCGAATTTAGTAGAACCTATAACTCTTAATGGTAATATTATTATTACCGACGAAGATACCCGTTTAGAAGTATTAAATAAAGATATTGATATCCTAAATATTCCTTAGGACAATAAGCCCGAAAATTCTAACACGCCGATAAATAAAGATGTTTATTTAATCGTACTAGAAAATGTACTGTATAATTATATTGTAGAATACTTTATTAATATTATTATAGAAGATAAGTCTAAACCCCTCCAAACCTTTATAGGATCCTTTATCGACGCTACTATCCTAATGAACAATAGTACCTTCCGTTCTATTATCTTCCTATTTATTTAAATAGTTTAAATATTTAACCTCTTTAAAAATAATTTTACAAATCAATGTATAAAATTCAAAAGCCTACTCTATAACATCGTCTTCCGGGTAGCCCGGCAGAATTTACTGAAGCGCAGCTGTTAGAGGTCTAGAGCTGGATTACTCTAAGTAAATTTTGAAATTTGGCGGTCTAGTATAAGTGCAATGCTGGATTATTCTAAGTAAAAGCCTAAATTTTGGCGGTCTAGTATAAGTGCAATGCTGGATTACTCTAAATAAAAAAAAAAAAAAGGAAAAAAAAAAAATTGGAGGTCAGGACTTATAGAGTAGGCCCCACCCTGATGCTTTATAGAAGCCGAATTTGAGGTTTTCCGTCTATAGTACCCAAGGGATAGTCTGAAATTTATATACGCTTTAATCTTACGCTAATACGAATATTACTAACGATTCTATTTGGAGTTCAGCTATATACTAATACTACTTGGACTTTTATAAGTAATTTACCCTTAGTACAGTCTAATTAGATGGTTATTTTCCGCTTACTTCCTTAAAAATTTATTTTAGATTTTATAGTACGGTTTGGTTTTATAGTACAGTACAATACTTTATTTTTAATTATATAGTTATTTCATTTTAGGGTACGATTAGTCGGTGAATTAATTAGTTAGTCGGGTTATTCTTACTTTATAATTAGATTAGTAAGGTTATTAAATTTAGAAGTAATATTCAAATTAATAGTTTTTTTTTTCTACTTATCTAAATACGAGTCTAGAGGGTCGAAGAGCGGTCTAGAGAGTCGAGCATCGAGTCTAGGGAATCGAGGGTTTCTAGGAAGGGAGGCCGATCTAGATTAGTTTTATAGGTAGAGGTATAGTTCACCCCTGTTTAAGCTATAGAATTATTATAGTTGGTTATTACCTAGGACCGGTAATAGAGTTTACGGGAATATAGTTTATATAATAGAATTTATAGTTATAATTATAGTAAGGTAGTATTGCGGGTGGTATTAAGAAATAAATAAAAGTAGTAATATTAGAAGTAGTATTAAAATATAAATAAAAGTAGTAATGCTAGAAGTGGTGTTAAGATATAAATAAAAGTAGTAATACTAGAAGTAGTGTTGGTGGGTCTCTGGCATTCACTGAGCACAGCATTCACTGGGCCGAGACCCCACTCTATGCCCTGCCCAGACCGCACCATATCTAGCCTTCCAGACTTTGCCAATCTCCCTCTTTCTCCTCCAGAGCACTCAATCAATCGTATCCAACCGCTTGATCTCGTTGGTGATCCCACAAGTAGTATTGAGATGTGAATAAAAGTGGTAATATTGGAAGTAGTATTAAGATATGAATAAAAGTAGTAATATTAAAAGTAGTATTAAGATATAAATAAAAGTAGTCACGTTGGAAGGTGGTATTGAGACGTGAATAAAAGTAGTGACGTTAGAAGGTAGTATTAAAATATTCGTTCCATCCTATTTTATATATAATATCTATCCTATTTACTAAATATTTATACTTTCTATTAATTTCTATTATTCCTATATATTACCTATATTTCCTATTAATCTATTTATAATATATCTATTATATTTAAAACCCTTGCCTATCTTTATTATCGACGATCTATTATTAACGTAAGTATATTCATTATATTCGAAAATAATAATATAGAACTTGATAAATATATTAAGGATATATTGAAGGAAGAAGAAGAGTATTGTAATTTGGTCGCTATTAAGCGCCAATAAACTATAAGTAGTTGGATTAATATTAAAATAATTTTACTAAGTAAAAATAAATTTATATATAATAAGAAGAGAAATGCTACGAATCTCTCTAATTTCCCTATTTGTTCGAAGTAATATTAATATACTAAATTATATATTTCTATAAATATACTAATTAATAGAGCTTTAGGGATAAATAATTTACTTTTACCCGATTCCCGCTAGTAATACGTCCGTCGAGATCTTTAAATTATTTAGGGTTAGTATAGATAACCGGTAGTTAAATATCTAGGCGGTTACTTATAAATAAAGGTATAGAAGTTAAGAAGTATATATTTATATATAGTATTAGGGTTTATTAATAGTATAAAGTAAAATATATAAATAGGTTGTAAGTAAGATAGTAAATATTAGTATTTATATCCGAAGGTAAAGAGAAAAAAGAAAAGTAAAGATAGAGTATTATTAATATATTAATGATTAAATAAACGTCTTTAATATTATTATCCTCCTTATCCTCCTTAGAAAGGTCGGTTAGGCCGCTTAAACGAATAAGGGCCGAAAGATTGAAGAATTTTTAATTTGCTAGTAATAGTATTATTTATTTTCTTCTTCTTTTTCTCCTATTTCTAGAACTATTTTAATACTTTAAAATAGTATTTTATATCCTTCTCTAGTATAACAAACCGATCTTTAATAATAAATTAATTAAGGTAATTAATTAGGGCGGAAATAGGGAGTGGCGGGAGGATAATATAATTGGTAAAGGGGGGAGGGAGGGTAGGGAGAGAATAGTTAAGAAGGAGGTTTTCCTAGTAGGTAAGGGCCGGAGGGATAATAAAAATCTCAAAAGCCGGAGGAACAAGGCTGGGGATAGGAGAAGCAGAACGACGAACCTTACTATTATAAATATAAAAGATAATAGGAATTTTACGGCCGAAAGTAGAATCGATAGAATTACTATAGTATTATATTAATTATTATTATTAATAAAAATAAAAAACCTAAAAAAAAATAGACGAAAATTTACGGGGGAATGATTCTAGTCTTCTCTAAACGAACCATAGGGCCGATAGTATTAAAGATATTATTGTAGTATTTGCGTATAGTATTATTATTATTGATATTTCTAATTTCTTATAGTAATTAGTATATTATATATATCCTAGGACGTTTAAAATTATAATTAACCCTCTTTTAAATATAAATATAGTACTTCTTTCCTTTACTCGTTTTAAGTTTAATATAATAGTACCTATTCTATATATAATATTAATACGGAGTATTATATAAATAATTATACGGAAGGCTACTATCATTACTATTATCCTCGTCCTTATTATCATTATTCTAATAAATATAATAATAAGTATTATAATTGGATAGGAAAGGAAAAAAGAAAAAAAAAAGAACTTACAATCTTCCTCTTTTTTATAGAAGGGAGAATAACTACGGACTCTTCGACCTTCTCTTTTTCTAATAGCCTAATATAATAGGGGAGGAATTTACTAATAGGATACTAAAATAATTAAGATAGGCGATTGGGGGTAGCGGAGGAAGTATCCTTACAATAGCGGCGGCGGTTAGCGGGCGCAGCGAATTTAGGAGGGCGGGTGGGGGTTTCGGGGGCGGGCAGTTGGGTTAAATCAGGTATAGACTTAGAAGAATTAGTAGGGAAAGATATATTAGAAATATTATATTTATAAAAGGATTATTAATAAAATTAAGAAAATGAAAGGAATAAATAATTATAATATTAGTAATTACTTACGTAATTATATATAGTATACTACAGAGAAGAAAAGAAGAGAGAGGAGGGGAGTAAAATAATTCTAAATAATATATAAAACCTAGCATTAATAAGGGTACGAGTAGGTTAGCGGGTAAGCAGGTAGTTACGTAAAGGGTATTTATTAAATAAATTATAATAGTAAAAGAGATTAGACGATAGATTAGAGGACTACCTATTTCTATTACGTAGACCGCTAAGTCGGGTATATATAGTCGAATTATTTATATACATTCGAATATATCGAATATACTACTATAAAACGGACCTTATACCTAAACCGGTCGACTTTCTATATATCTACCCTCTAATATATTATATAAAAATAATTGTTTAAATCTATTAAAGACCCTCTATTAGTAATATAAATAGAATTCCGCTTTATTATAAATTTTTTTATTAAAGACTACGTTCAAATAATAAAACGACGCCGAAACCGGAAACGCCGATTTCTAGTCGAGGAGTGTTCTAAAACGAAAACTAACAACGGCAATCGACTTAAGAAGGTTGTTTACGTCCCTTACAATATCCTACGACGAGTGTAGCGATAGCGTTATATCGTCGTTACCGATAACTATCGATAATGGTACTTATAGGTTCGAAAATAGTATTTATAACCTACTCGCGGAAATCTTAATATATAATAACCCTAAAACCGTACTTACTATAAAAATTTTGGAAAAAATGGGAGAAGATAATAAAATACTAAAAATATTTATTATTAAAGAAAATAAGTCTATAAATTACAATACTGTTTTAACCGAAGACCGACGCTAAATTCGAGAATTACTTTTCGAATTCGCAAAGGTACGTATTAAAAAAAGCGGGTCCCCGCGACCCGAGGCTAATAAAGTTAGAACCGATTAATTTATTACTAAAAAAGATTTTAATAACCTAAAGAAGGATATTTTAAAGGAGATTAAGAAAGGCGTTTAAGAAATACCGAAGTACTAGACTAATATTATAATAAAAGCCATTCTAAATAAAATTAGTACTATCTTCTAATAATTACCTATTATTACTATTAAAAAATTCACCCCTTCTAACTTTAAACGGCAATTTATAATTAAGGGAGCGACGATTACTACTAAATCTATAAATTATTCGAATAAAGATACGAAAACGATCCTAACTACAAACTTGGGTAAGAAGAAACCTAGTTTAATAATTTATATAACTATTAAAATACTAATAATTAGAGATTATATAATTATATGTAATAAATCTATATATAATTAGTACTAATAGAACTAAATATAAACTAAAGAAGTCTTCGGTCTAAATACTTTTATTACTATAAGTACCGTAGGTATACTAATCTGAAGTATACTTTAAGTTAATATTAATAATTATATTATAATAAAACCCCTAATAAGAGCGGCGAGGGAAGGAAATATAGAAGTAGCTATTATTAGAATTCGGCTATAGAAGAAAAGGGACGGAGAGAATAGGGGTCTACTCTTTATAGAAATCGCTATTATATTAATAATATACTTCCTTTAGGATAACCTCTTGCTTTAGGACGGCGGCGTATATTTATACAAATTATTCTAAACTTCGAATAATATTTAATAATATTATAAATATTAAAGAATTAAATATATGATAAGGTTCTATTATTAGGAAAATATCTATACTTAATATAGTAAGGCTAAATATAAAGGAAATTACTTTAGCGAAGTAAATTACCTATTTAATAAGGATTAATTATTTATTTATTATAAATTATATAAAAAGAAGGAATATTTTATTTATAATTGTAAAGAATACTTTATTCTTCGGAAGGCTATTATAAAGGCGTTTATTATATATATTAAGAGGCTATAAGCGTTCGCCCCCTATGAAAACCCTATTAAAAAAGTATTAAAATTAATAATAGAATTTATAGATAAGGGCGTCCTACCGGACGCTCTTTTTAATTCCCGTATTATTACTACCTTAGAGAGACAATTTGTAGGAAGTATAAAGAAAGAACGGCCGAAGAAAATCGTCGGTTAAATTTCCCAACCGAAACCTTTAACCCTATAGAGCCCGATTAATACTTACTACCTACATTTATAAAACGTAGGAGGGAACCGGATATATAGCGGTAATAACTCCTATATAATTATAACCCCCCTTAAAAAAGTAATACCCTTATCCTCCGCTATAAAACTAAAAGGAACCCTATCCTAAGGTAATTAATAGTCTAATTAAAAATATTCTATTAAAATATAAAGAAATCGTATAAGAAAGGGAAACTTCTATTTAAATAAAAGAAGACTTATAATATTATAATAATCTAAAAGTTAGGTAGAAATTTAAATAGGAATATTTACTATCTAAAAAGCGGAAAGTATTTTAGGGTTAATTATTTAGAGGGGGGAAAGGTAGTAATATATATAAATAAAAAATAGAATTTAAAAGATTTAAATTTTTAGTCCGGGAAAGATTAGGCTATAGTAATATTTAAAAACCGGAGGGATTTAATAATCATTTATTTTATTTACTCTCCTATCCTAATATAAGGAATGTTAAAATATTAATAAGGGTCGCTACTTTTCGAATTCTTTAAAACCGGCCCTCCGGCGGGAAATTAAATTATAATTGGGGATTTTAACTTCTATTATCTTAATTAGAATCTAGAGAATAAAATTAATTTAAGGGCTACTTATTTCTTTATGTAGGTATAATGTTAGAAATTTAATTTATTTACCCCTTATAATAAATTGATAAAATTTAAGAATGTAATATAAGGAGAAAGGGATAGGATGATTAATTATATATAATTATTATCCGGGGTTGAAATTAAATATTAGGGAATGTAGCGGTACAAGTAAATTAGTTCGGACTATTACCCTTAAAAAGTCTAAGTCTAATTAGGAAGAAGGAATAGAAAAGTAGAAGAAGAAGAAGAATATAATTAGAATTTTATGAATATAATAAAAGTAAAAGAAATAACGGAAAAATAGATATCAGTCCTAGAAAGGATTAATATAGTAGAAAATATCGAATTCGCCCTTTATAAGTTCGATAGGGAATTTATAAGTATTATAAAGGAATTCGTCCTATATTAAAAGAAAAGTTAAGGGAAAAAAGTAAATTAGTAGATAATAGGATATAAAATAAGAATAAAGGAAGTGTAGTAGATATATTGAATATAGTTTAAATGTTGGATAGTATTAAATTAAAAGAATTTTATTAAAACTATAATAAAGAAGAAGAAAATAATAGCGAAAGTACAATAGACTATGTAGTATAAAGACGTTATAGAAATTTTAAAGAACTTAAATTAATTTTAATTATTAAAGAAGTAGGCCCGGATTTAAAGTTATTAAATAATAGATCCGCTTAAATTATTAACCTTTTAAACTTACAAAAGGGTAATAGGAATTAGAGATTATAGTAGTAAGGCTAAGATTTTTACCGACTACTTTTTCCTAAAGGTAAACGTCCCTATAGATTATTTACTAAATTAAATTAAACTATTATAGGGCGTTAACCTAATAATTATTAATAAATTAATTATTAAAAAGGATATTTAAAATGTATTCTCCCGAATAGTATTTAATAAAGCCCCCGGAGTTAATTAATATTTAAATAAATTCCTAAAATTATATAAATAATTATTTTAGTAAATTATAATATATTTTGCATCCGCTAACCTCTAATTCGAATATTTCTTATAATAATTCAAGGATACAAAAATAACTATCCTTAAAAAAATTTAAAAAAAGCGCTACTTAATAAAGGCTAGCGGATGTATAGAGGCCTATATCGTTACTTAATAATATTACAAAAATCTTCGAAATACTTATAATTATAAGATTAATGTAAGTAGCCCAAGAGTTTAATTTCCTACCGGAGGGTTAAATAAATAACCGGGTAGGCTATTTAATAAAATTTATAATCCGGGTAATTACTAATACAATACATACGGCTTAAAAGCTTGGGGTTGTAACGTCCCTTATACTCTTTGATTTAAAAGGAGCGTTCAATAGAATTAATTATAAGTAGCTACTATATACTCTATAGGAAATATAATTCCCAATATAAATTATAAAATAGATAATTAATTTTATCACCGGTAGAAGAGGTTCCCTTTTCTTTAATAATAAAATATTCTACCCCTATACTATTATTATAAATATACCCCAAGGCTCCCCCCTCTCCCCTATTTTATTTATTCTCTTTATTACCCTACTATATAAAAAATTAATTATAATCCCGAATATAATTATAATCGGCTTTATAAATAATATTAATATTATTATAATAACGTATACTATAGAAGAGAATTACCGGACCTTATAGGCAATATAGGGGATATATTTAGAATAGGTAGTAGCGAAAGGTATAGAATTTAAAGTGAATAAGACGGAGCTAATGTATTTTATACGAATAAAGGTATTAAAGATAGAAATTTTCTAAATCGGGGATATAGTATTTTAATTAATAAAATTTATAACATTTCTAAAGGTTTAATTAAATTGTAAATTCAATTATGAAATTGATATAGAAGTAGTAAAATAAAAAATAAAAACCTAAATAAATATATTTATAAGATTAGTAGCGAAGATATAGGGTTACTCCTTTATTCGGATAAGGGAAATATATACTAAATATATTCGTAATACTATTACGTATGGAACTTTAATATTCTACTAACCGACTAAAATTTATAAGAAATTACGAAGAATAATAATTAAACTAATAAAATACCAAATTAAATATTTAAAAGTTATCGCCGGGGTATATAAGGCTACGCTAGTATAGAATTTAGAAATAGAAACTTTTTATCCGCCGTTCGATTTCTATTTTAATAAAAGGGTCCGAACCTTCGAAGAGAGGCTCGCTAGGACGGACTAAATTAGGTTCGTCCGGGGGACTATAATTTAAATTATTAATTATATTTAAACCTAACGGACTAAGGGTTGGCTACTTACTAATAAATTAGGAAATAATATAATTAAAACTTAGTAGGCCGAAGTATAGGTATTAACGGAGAAATTATTAGCAATAGTAGCCGGTCCTCCTTTGGAGCTAAGGACTTAATTACTACTATTGTAAATTTTAGAACTAATAACCGCCGACTAAAAAAAGTAGTTAAAGGACGTAATAAATCGAAAATAGGTATTGCACTATAACTACTACTTAATAATAGTAGTAATTAAATTAGGTCGGCGGTATAAATTTATTATTATTAACCTTACCTTCAAATTTAGTAGAGAGGTTACCTAATAATATATAATTAATATATAAAAAAAGGGGAAGTAATAAATGCTAGAGAATAAAAATAATAAATTATACTTATTAATTAAAATAAAGAATTCGCTCCTAATCTAAATTAGGATAGAGACTATTAATCTTCGGGCTTTCTTCTATTAGAAAAAAGTATTAAATATCCTAATACTTATCTATACGTATAGGTTTAGGAAGGAGATCTTTACCTATATAATTTCAAATTACTTTAATATAGATACTCTCTTTTAATTAAACCCTAAAAATTAATTACTAATAAAAGAAAAATTTTAAGAATATTTAAACAACGGAATTAAAACCGAAAAGATTCCTTTTTAGATATTAAAATTAAGAAAATTAAAGGAATACTGTTTAATAATTAAATTAAAAAAAAAGTAATATAAAGAACTCGTAAAACACTCCTAAGAAGGGAACAAAATATTAATAATACTAAGATAATAAAATATAATTAAGGAAAGATAGGATGAAAGGCCACCGACTGTAAGGAAGTAACGGCGGGAAGACGGAAGGAGGGCGGCGACTGGTCGGGGTAGGGTCGGCCGCGCACACAACAAAAGTTCATAGCCTCGGTTATAACAGTAAGGTTATACTAAGAGGAAGGAAAACAGGACGGCACGGAGCCGATACAGCACTGTAGCGATAGCGAAGCGGAGGGTTTTCATTTGGCTATTATAGTACGGTTTTTCCTACCGACTACGAGCGAAGTAGCACCGCATGCCTATAGGGCGAACTATGTAAATAGTTAGCGTGTATGAGACTAATAATAAAATATAAAAATAAGGAAGGGATAATTATATTAACTATAAGTATTACTTATATTATAATTATAATAAAAATTAAAACATTATTTAATAAAATATTTAATTATATTTGAGGTATTATTCGAATAGCGCTATTATATAAATTTAATTTATAGTAACCTTACAACGCTATTAAACCTAATCCTTATTTAGGGCGTAGCGACCGGGGGTATCGACGGCTATTAGATTACTAAGAGTAAAATTATTACTATTAGTATTAAAAATTATATAAGTAGGAGTAGTAATAACGCTACTATTGGATATAATATATATAGGAGTAATAGTACTACCGTTAAAATTGGAGATAATTTAGACCGGGTTTATAACGCCGCCGCTAGGAAGGGAGGGGGTACGGCTATAATAAATATCCCTTATAATTAATTCATAGTAACCCTTTAATAGGAGGTCGATAATATTAGAATGTAGGGGGCGGAAAAAGGTAAAAATATCAATAGGGAGGTCGTTATATTTTAAATGTATATATATATAATTAGTAAAACTATTAACAATACGAACAAAGGATTCGAATCTCTAATTAAAACTAATTTAGCTACCTAATAATACAATAATAACTACTATTTAAATAGTATTATAGATATCGTAAAGATTAATAGGGACGTCTAATATATATTTATTAGTAATATAAATATAAATTGTATTCTAAATGCCGGAAATGATGATATAAAAATCAAATGATAATGAAGAAAGGAATAAGAAAATAAAAAACCTACCTGACACCAAAATATAATAAATCTTACTAATAATAATTATATAAAAGGTATCGATAGAGGTAAATTTATTGCCAGTCTTTAAATAAATAATTATATCTAAAATATAGTATAAATAAGGAATTTTATAAATAATATTAACCGGGTTAGTATATAGATTAGAAGGATAAGGGAGAAATTATATTAATTTTAAAGAATTATAAAATTAAGAAAATTATAAAGGAAGCGGGCGAAGGCTGCGGACTCCAAATATACTAGAGACGTAGGGCCTAGGGATAATTTAAGGGAAGAAACTTCTATATTAGAAATTAAATCGATTGGGTTAGGGTAATAATAGTTAAAAAAAACTATTTTAGACGAAAATTACAATAGGGAAGAAGGAGGATAGAAACTAAGAAGGGGTACTATAGGGGGGATTATATAAAGGAAGGAGAAAGCTATTATACTATTATAACTAAAGGTAGAATTATAAGGTAGGAAGTAAAAGTCTGGGGTAGAAGTAATTATAGATAGAATAAAAAAATAGGAAAGTATAATAATAAATAGGAAGATAGGATAGGGTAGTAGGGAAAAAGTAGAAGAAAGGGCGGTAGATATTAGGATAGAGGGATAGTAAAAGGAAGCAGCGCTCTAAATCTAAATCCTATTCCTATTATTCTTATTAGAATAACGTAGCGGTAGGAGAGACGAAATTAATTTGCTATAATAGTAAGTAAGAACTATTATAATTGTAAATAAAGTACGAGCGGCGTAAAACCTACGACCGAAATATAATTAGGGGGTTTCATCCGGCGGCGCTTAACGCCGTACGGTTTTCCCCTCTAGGGAATTAGAGAAGGACTCTATGCCAAAAAGGCACTATAGTTATATAGTATAGGGAACAAGATTATTATTATTATTATATATTTTTTATCCTTACTTATTTTAAATATATTTCCTATATTACTTATAGGGTCTAATGATTTTCTTCTATAGTACGTATTATTATAATAATATTGGTATTATTTATAAAGCTCATTATAATTAGATTTAGAATTATAATTAACTTTCGGTATAGTAAGGTAATAAAGAGAATAAATAGAATAGAGGAGAGGAGGGAATTTTGGGCTATATTTATAGTAATAGTATAGGGGCGGGATATTTCGTTATTACAGAAGAATGAACCTTTTCTATTAGTAATGAAATTAATTACTTATTTAATAATTTATATCGGGAACCGTATTTCCTACAGGGTATATAGTAATTACCTATAGTTAATTCTATTAAACGCCCTTTTTAAATTGAAGAGTATAAGGGATATTATAGCCCTAAACTTTTAAATTATATATATTATATTAATAATTACCCGGATTATAAATTCTATTAAATAGTTTATTCGGTTATCTATTTAGGCCTCCGGTAGAAGATTGAATTCTTCGGCTACTTATATAAATCTCTTAACCATTAGTACTTTAAAGATTTTTTGAATATTATTAAATAGCGATATAAACCTTTATACGCCCGCTAGTTTTTGTTAAGTAGTATTCCTTCTGGGTTTTTTAACGATAATTATTTTTGAATCTTTAAATAGCTATAGCAAATATTTAAATTGGAGGTTAACGGATATTAAATATACTATAATTTATTAGAATAATTATTTATATAACTTTAAAGACCTATTTAAATACTGATTAACCCCGGGGGCCGTATTAGGCGCTATCCGGGAGAATACATTTTAAATATCCTTTCTAATAGTTAATTTACTAATAGTTAATAGGTTAATATTATTTAGTAATTTAATTTAATTCGGTATATAATTTATAAGAATATTTACTTTCGGGAAAAAGCGGTCGGTAAGAATTTCGGCTTTACTATTATAATTTCCGATTTCTATTACCCCTTCGTAAATTTAAAGGGCTGGTAATTTGAGTAAATCTATTAATCAGTAATTTTCAATTTAAGTTTACCTCTCGAGTAATTAAAATCTATTCGGGTTCTTTAAGACTCTTATAATACCTTTGCGCTATATAGTTTATCATATTTTTACTATTATTCTCTTCTTCTTTATTATAACTTCGATAGAATCCTTTTAATTTAATATTATCCGGTATTTAAATTATATTTAATATATCCGCTATACCTTTTTTATAATTATTTTATATTTTAATATTTATTAATATACTTTTTTCCTTCTACTTTTCTTTTAGTATAGGACGAATTCCTTTATAATACTTGTAAATTCTCTATCAAATTTACAAAAGGCGAACTTAATGTTTTCTATTATATTAATCCTTTCCGGGACCGAAATCCGTTTTTCCACTACCTCCTTTACTTTTACTATATTTATAAAACTTTACTTATATTCTTCTTCTTTTTCTACTTTTCTATTCCTCTTTTCTAATTGGATTTAGACTTCCTAAGGGTAATAGTCCGAACCGGTTTATTTATACTATCATATCCCCTAATATTCGGTTTCGACCCCGGGTAATAATTATGTATAATTAATTATCCTATCCCTTTCTCCTCGTATTATATTCTTAAATTTCATTAGTTCGCTACGGGGGGTAAATAAATTGAATTTTTAATATTATCCCTACGTAAGGAAGCGAATAGTTCCTAGGCTAGTCCTATTTTTTAGATTTTAATCGGAATAGTAAAAGTTGAAATTCTTGATTATAATTTAGTTTTCTATTAGGGGCCCGGTTTCGAGGAATTCGAAAAGCGGCGACCTCTATTAATATTCTAATATTCCTTATATTAGAATAGGAGAGTAGATAGAATGGACAATTGTTCAATTTCTTTGGTTTTTAAATATTATTATGATTTAATCTTTCTTAAATTACAAATTTAAGTCTTTTAAATTCTATTTTTTATTTATATATATTACTACCTTTCCCCCTTTTAAATAAGTCACCCTGAATTACCTTCCGCCTTTTAGATAGTAAATATTTTCATTTAGGTTTTTACTTAGCTTTTAAATTATTATAATATTGTAGCTCTCCTCTTATTCGAATAGAAATTTCCCTTTTTTATATAATTTCTTTGTATTTTAATAAAGTATTTTTAATTGGACTATTAATTACCCTAAAATAGGGTTCTTTTTAGTTTTATAGTAGAGGATAAAAGTATTATTTTTTAGGGGGGGCTATAGTTATATAGGCGCTATTACCGTTATATATTTAAATCTCTCCTATATTTTATAAATATAGGTAATAAGTATCGATCGGGCCCTATAGGGCTAAAGGTTTTAATAAGGAAGTTTAACTAGTAATTTTCCTTAACTATCCTTGCTTCACGCTTCTTATTAATTATTTCGCTAAGGTAATAATAGTACGGGAATTAGGAAGTGTATTCGGTAGGATATTTTCGTTTATAATCTTTATCATTAGTTCTAATACCTTTTTAATAGGGTTTTATAGGGGGCGAATACTTATAGCCTTTCGGTATACGCAATGAATATTTTTATAATAATTTTCTAAAAAATAGAATATTCTTTATATTAAAACTAAAGTAACCCTTCTTCCTATACGGTTTATAATAAATAAATAATCTATCTTTATTAGAAGGGTAATTTACTTTATTAAAGTAGTTTCTTTTATATTTAACTTCGTTATATTGGGCGTAAATATCTTCCTAACGATAGAATTTTATTATATATCTAATTTTCTAATATTTATAGTTTTATTGGATATTATTCGAAGTTTAGAACGGTTTGTACGGATATATACTACCGTCCTGGAGGAAGAGGTTATCCTAAAGGAAGTACGTTACTAATATAGTAGCGATTTCTATTAGAAGTAGGCTTCTATTCTCTCCGTCCCTTCTCTTCTACGGCCGAATTTTAATAATAGTTATTTTTATATCATTTTTATCAAAATTTCTACTATAGTATAGTTATTAATATTAATTTAGGGTACACTTCGAATTAGTATTCCTATAGTATTTATAGTAATAAAGGTATTCGGACCGAAGATTTCTTTAGCCTATATTTGATTCTACTAATATTAATAATATATAAATTTATTGAATATCATTATATGATTTCTAATTATTAATATTTTAATAATTATATAAATTATTAGGTTAGGTTTCTCTTTATTTAAATTTATCGTTAGGGTTGTTTTTATACTTTTATTCGAATAATTTATAAACTCGGTGGTAATCGTCGCTCCTTTAATTATAAACTACCATTTGAAATTAAGAGAGGTAAACTTTTTAATAATAATAGTAAATAATTATAAAAGGGTAGTACTAATCTTACTCGGGATAGCTTTCGTTATAATATTAGCCTAGTATTTTAATAATTCTTAAGTACCTTTTTTAATCTTTTTTAGAAGATCCTTTTTTAAATTATTAAAATCCCTTTTAATAATAAATTGGTCGGTCCTAAGTTTATTAGCCTCGGGTTATAAGGATTTAATTTTTTTAATATATACCTTTATGAATTCGAGAAATAATTCTTAAGCCTAACGTTAATCCTTAGTCAAAATAGTATCATAGTCCGTAAATTTATTTATTCTAATAATTAACATCTTGAATATTTTATTATTTTCTCCCGTTTTTTCCGAAGTCTTTACAATAAGTACGGCTTTAGGGTCGTTACATACTAAGATTTCCGCAAGCGGGTTGTAGACGCTATTTTCGAACCTACAAACGCCATTATCAATAATTATTAGTAACGACAATACAACGCCGTTGCTACGTTTAATGTAGGATATTATAAGGGATATAAACGACCCTTCTAAATCGATTGCCGTTATTAATTTTCGTTTTAGAGCACTCCTCGATTAGAAATCGGCGTTTCCGGTTTCGGCGTCGTTTTTAATCCCCTTTTTATATGTTAATTTTGTTAGATTAATTATTATTTAATAATTTTCTTTATTTTATATTCGCTAGTTACAATTTCGGTATGATAAAATAGACGATATTAATATAAAATCCCCGCCGCTTATTAATAATAGAATTGTAATTTTCAGTAATTGGATTAACGGTTCTAATTGCGACGGTAATTTATATAGTCTTATTGCAAACTAGTAGTTCGCCCCGCAATCGCTCGAGTACGACCCCCGGTTTAGCGTACTCGTTAATACGGTAAAATACCTTAGTCGTTATACTATTAATAGTATTCCTAGTAGGATTGTTAATTTGGGAATAGATAATATATGCGTTGTATTACTTAATTTTATAGCCGATCTTATTGACTAAATAGACTCCGTCCTATTCGGATAATTCTTTAATTATATTCGTTATAAGTATACTATTAATAAGAATAATAATTTTAATTAAAATCATTATTCCTATAATTATTGAACTATTTCCTCGCTAAATCTTTCTACTTTATTTAAGGCGTTTTTATTTATAACCTTAAGAAAGTGGAAAACGGTAGACGCTTAGTACCGATTATAACTGCCAACTATTTTTTTATATTATATAATAATGAACTATACTCTATTCTTCATAGTACTATCGATCGTACGGATAAATTAATTAATATAAATTCGGTTATTCCATATTCTATTATTAATAATTGTACCTACTTTACGCTTGCCCTTTTCTCGAATAGTCTCCTAAATGATTTAATCCCGGGTAGTTACAATAGATCCTAGTAAAAGTAGGAATTTAATACTCTTATTAGGTTTAACAATACCAAAATCCAGGAGTTGTATTTTAGAAGAAATTTCGAAATAGTTCATATAATTACTATTAAGTTTAGCAATATTATTTTTGAAAGAAAATATATAAAGGAGTTAATTATTATTAGTAAGCGTTTTATAGCCTATTTCCCAGCTACTTTCTATATTGTATATGCTAACGGTTATATTATTAGAAATAATAATATTAATTTTTCTATAATTTAAGAGTACCGGAAGATTATATAGTTAATTAATAAAACTTATAAAACCTTATAACAGTTAGTTAGACCGGTTCTTATTTTATTTCGTACTAAAACCCCGATCGTTAAAATAACTCTAAGAAAAGTACGTAAAATTCTGATCCGAATTGTACAATTGTATTTGGCTACTACTAAGAAGAGTAGTGATAAAGGAAAAATGTATCTGACCTTTACTATTACCTTCGCTAATTATAATTAAAATTGTACTAGTTTTAGCGTTAAAGTTGATTAAAAATTGCGTACGGAAATTAAAAAGGTTATTAAGAAATATATAAAGAATAAGGAGGAATATAAAAGGTAATTTATTAGTAACTATTTTTTTAGAGGTAGTCTACTCGTACTATTAGAAACGTCTTATCGGACTATACTCCACATTTTTTCCCACGTCTAACCCTAACCCTACACGCCCACCACCGACCCGCACCAATCCCGCTCGTACCTCGCCCGCCAAGCTCCCAGATTTCAACCTATTACACTTATTTAGGGGTTATACTAGCCACCCTCGTACTACACTAGCCACCCAACCAATCTAACTTAGCGATTATTCTAACATATACTTTATTGTATTACTTCCTCTACCAAACCACCTATTATTACCCTCATTACCCTCATTAATCTACTATATTACGTATCGCCAATTATCGCTAAATTAATAAAGCGCTCTCATCTAATCAATGGTATGGATTAGTATATTACTTTTCAATACATTTCCCCAGCTAACTATAATACAAATAGCCGATATAGCAACCTAACCCGTATACGATTATAGTACGGGCGACTCTAATTAACTAACGAATATTACCCTAATTGAACCTACTTTTATTTAAATTAAAATCGAGTTGTATAAGACTCCTTCAAATAGCGATTCTAGCAATTCTAACTAATTTAGCAACTCTAGCAATAACAAATCTAATAATAATAATAAAAATAGTAATAAAATTATTAATCTCTAACCTATTATAATCTTTATACTTATAATTTAATATAATACTTTTAAAAGTTTTAAGATATTACTATATTAATAAAATTCGTCTTAAAGTTATAATTATATTAAAATATACTCTTCCAATTATATTACTAACGGCTTTAGTCCGATTAGAATTAATTTTCAATATTCACTTAGCCTTATCCGCTATAGTAAAAAATATTTTCGGTTAATTTTAATTAATAAAAAGGATTACCTTCAGAAGGGGTATATTAAATTATTAGTAGTATATAGTTGCAAATGGATATTTATATTAAAAGAGGATTATTATAATTACCCCCCTAATATTATCCTTTAAATTTGTAGTATCTTTAAAAATAAGTATAAAGCTTTCGTATATATATACTTTATTAAACCACTATTATAAATCGTAAGATCGCTAAAAATGTACGTATAAAGTTCCCTACCCTTGTTTTTACTAAAAGGCAATTTAAAAACCTTTGTTATATTTTAAAAAGGGAGGTAACTATTAATTATAATCCCTTTTAAGCAATTTTTAAAGAACTTAATAAGTAGGGTATCTAATATACCGTCAAATGGGTTAACAATGAACACACTAAACCATATAGTCTTTTTTGGACTTATCTATAGTGTGAGGAGTAATGGAAGTTCAACCCCTAAGTATAGATATATAATAATATATATAAAACTAATAATAAGGAACTCTTCTTATTTTAAATTGTTAGTAAGAATAGCCTCAATTATATATTTAATTGTATTTTTAGCCTTATTAATACCGAAATATAAGAGGGGTTTGATTGGTTAATAGTATAAATTAATATTCGTTGTTAATATATTAGCGCTACCCCCCCTCTTATTACTATTACTAATTTTAATATTACAATACGAATTTCTATTAAAAAGGTTTATCCCTAAATAAAGTCCTAATTTTATATTTTTTATACTAATAAAAATTTTATTAAAAAGTTTAAAGAGAAATAGAGTAGAATAATTACCGCCGTTATTACTTAAATAATTGCTATTAATTAATAAGTATAAGAGGCCGGGTAGAACCGGCCCTCTTAGAATAAGAGAATATCTATTTATACGGACTAGAATCTCTATTTATACGGACCCCCACTTCTTTTTCCCATATACAACCCTAACCCTGGCGAATTTCAACCGACCCGCACCCATCTAGCACGTACCGAACCCGCCAAGCTCCCAGATTTCAACCCATTACACCCATCTAAGGGTTACACTAGCCACCCTCGTACTATACTAGCTACCTAACCAATTTAATTTAATAATTATTCTAATATATACTTTATCGTATTACTTCCTCTACCAAACTATATATTATTACCCTTATTACCTATAATTAATCTACTACCCTATATATTACTAAGTACTACTAAAGTAAACAAAGCGCTTACATTTAGTCGATAGTACGGATTAATATATTACTTTTCAATGCATTTCCCTAATTAACCGTAATATAAATAATTAATACAACGACTCCCTAGCTGACGGATATATACGACCATAGCGCTCCCGACCCGACTAACCTTATATCTACCTAATTACCCAATTATAATAGTAATAACGAATTTAACAAAAACCCTCTACTCTATAAAGTATTTACAATTTAATATAATTATTTCAATAAAGTTACTAAAGCGGTGAAGGACTAGGGTAAAGAATACAATTATTAATTTATTAAAATGAAAATTAATAATACCCGTAATCGAGAATTTGGACCAACTAGAGCCGACTTTAAATATAACCGTAGCAAGATATATAAGAGTACAGTATATAATCGTACTACTTTAATATTAAAAATAGAATACCCTTAAAGAAGGATTACTAGGGCATTATCAACCAATAATATAAAGTAGACCTTCGAAATTAAAGATGGCTATAAATATCATACCCATCCTTCTAATAAAAATGCACAGATCTAGGGGGTCTTTCAAACCGAATATAGAACCTTCGTTTTTTAGTATTTTAACCGACCCAACGTTAGGAATCGCTATATTATTAAATAATTGTATAACCAATTTCTAAAGTTTTATTTTACTAATAAGCAATTAATAAATCTTCGGTACCGTCTTAAGAGGGAGTCTAATATAAATTATAATTCCTTTTAACTTACAATAAAGTTTCTTACAAAGAAGGGGGTCTACTTTAAAGTTAATTAAATAAACGGTACTTAAAATAATAAAAATAAACCGACTACCCTCTATTAGAATAATCCCTAGGGAGAGGAACTTTAGCGTTAGAACCCTACCGTTTAAATATATAATAATACGTATAAGACTAATAATAAGGGATTCGCCTTCTTTCAAATTATTAGTATAATTAGTACTAGGCATGTTTTTAATTATAGATTTAGGTTTATTAATAACGAGAGATAAGAGGGATTCAATTAGTTAATAAATTAAATTAATACCTATCGTAAAACTATTAATACTAATAAACCGAAAATTACTATAACCAATTACAATCCGGTAATAAGGGTAGCTATTAAATAAATCTATCTAGAAGTACGCTCCTAATTATATATTTTTTATATTAATAAAAATATAGTATTAAATATTAAGTATAAATAGGATAAGAAGGTCGCCGCTTAAGTAAACTACGCTTATACTAATGCAATCACTATATAGATATAATAAGAAATATCAGCATTGACCTAGCGAATAGCCTAATCGACCTAGCTAATCTAATTAATATATTTACTTAATAATATAACAATTCTAAATAAATTTAATAATAAGGATCGTAATATCGTTACCCGTATAAATAAATTAGTAAATAGTACGGTTTAATTAAACGCTCTCCCTAATATTATAAAATATTCTCGTACTAAACTTTACAATTTATAGAAGTATATATATTATATTTATATTATTAAAATATTCAATATTATTTAGAAGAGGCTCGAGAGCTTCTTTAAGTAATAGATTGAGATTATTATGTATTTAAGAGAAACGTATATAGTGGTTAAGTAGGAGTGGGCTACTTATTATATTAATAAGAGACTTAATTTTAGCTATCGTACTATATTCCTAATTGAATCGGCTAATTAAAATTTAAAGAGTTTTATTATTAATAGTAATACTCCTAACTATATTACCCCCTATATATTCTATAGTATACTAATTATCATATAATATATAGGCAATAATCCAATTATTAACACTATTACTCAAAACTTCCGCCTCTTTAATATAATAAAATACTAAATTAATAAATACGCTAAGAAAGAGACGCAACTTACCTAATATCACCACCTCAATATAGACTAGTTAGAAAATACCCCGCACTAGGTATATTAGTAAAATCTCGAATTAGTTATAAAGTAGTACTATATTACTCTAGGTACTATACTAATAGCCAATAATCTAGACTCCGACGAATTAGAGCTATATACAAGTAAATTTATTAAGTAATTCAATTTACTATATTCGTATTATTTACTTCTTAACTTCGTTACCCGACCTAAATTATTAAAATTTACGAAATTAAACTTCTACCCCTACTAATAACTTACTAAAGGTTTTATTAATAAGGATAAATATTTTAAATATTATATATATACCGTATAGATTATTTACGTAATTACCCTTATAATTTAATACCCTTCGTAAATAATCCTTATACCCCCCAATTAATTATACTAATTAGTACTTAAACGCCTCCTTTATCGACCGTACTAATTCAATTCTAAATAGTATTACAACCCCGAAGTCGGTCTTATATCTAGCCTAACCGCGGTTAATAACTTAAAATAAGCCGTAACCCTACGGTATTAATATAAATAACGCTATCTATTTAGAAAAATACATTTATATAGGAGGGGGTTAATTTAGAGGTAGAGGATATAGTAGACGAATACCCTCCTATTCCATTATAGAGAGGACGAAGCTAATTGTAAAGCTTTTAAAAAGGAAGAAATATAAAGGGAAGAGGCAATTTTATATAGGGTGGAGGAGGTATAAGGAGGGGGGGTACGCTAGCTAATATTCTAATTAATACTCAAACCTAGTAAGGGAGATTCGCTAGTAATTAAAGTACTCGATTATACGGTAGAAATTAAATAGATTATAAATATATAGATTAATATAGATTGAATACAATTAATTAATCGCTTAATTGAGCGACTCAATTAAATACGACGTACGATTATACTACTAAATACCTTATAAAGTACGCTATAAAATACCCTATAAAACTGGTCTAGTGCGAGCACTGGCTGTAGTCTAGAGTCTAGGCTTGGCATAGCCTGTAAGAATGTAATGCCCAGCTTTCTAGGCGAAATTTTTAAAAGAATACATCTAATAGGTTGAGATTCGCTAGGGTTAGGGTTGTGTATAGAAAAAAGAAGTGGGGGTCCGTACAAATAGACTTTTTGGTCCGTATAAATAGATATTCTCTAGAATAATAATATCAATATTAATAAAAATAAAGTTAATCCTCTAAGTTATATTATTATTAAATACCTAAATCGAATTATTAATAATAATAATTATATTAGTCCCATTCTACCTCTCGAAGAATATTTAAAGTAGGAATTATATAATCTTTAAATATATATTATTTATACTACTACGGTTAATAATTTTTATACTACTTACAAGAAACTTACGAACTTCTTTACACAATAAAATAAAATCCTCTATTATATTAAAAATATTCTAATACTAATTAAGGAGGATTAATTAATATATTATACTAATAAGCAATTTAATTTTAATATTAGGACTATATCGCCAATTAAGTCAATCAACCGCTACCTAAAGGGATTCATCGTTATAGGTAAGTAATAGTCCCTAAATATATATACTATATTACCCCCTATACTAAACCCTATATACTAATTATCCTTCCAATATAAATAATAGCTTTATTAATTACATTATTACCCAATCTTTCGAAATAATTAAGGCTATAGAAACCTCAATTACAAAATTACTACAAAACTAAAGAGCCCGCTTTAAATATAAATTTATAAATAAACGCTAAATAAATATAGCACTTTATAATATCTATTAACAAATTCTAAATATAATCCTCAACCAATATCGTATCGTTCCAGGAATAATACCAACCAACCGCAACCCCCACCCCGACAATCTACCGCCTTATATATACTCTTTTATTTAGCAATACAATATACCCTATTTTTATATACTTCTAAAGCGATTTCTTAACCGTACTAACCCTTTAACTCTAAGCAAGGAAGACTTTCACTTATATTAATAATTAAAAAGGAGCCTTCTTAAGGATAATTAATATTTATAATACTACGACTTTAATTATGTTAAATACTAGAGAGGCCGCCCTCGTATTAATACGCCATTTACGCCCGATCTTCGAATTTCCCAATTTATTATACCTATTACTATACAACCTCCTTTATTAACAGCGCCAATATATATACAAGTATTATAACCCCTTTATACTCGCAGCCAACATCTAGTATTAAAACTATCCCGCAATTATAATTCTACAGTATCAATACGAATACGGCCAAATATATAGCGAATAGCATTTAACTAGGAGGGGGTTAATTTAGAGGTAGAGGATAAGGCCGACCGCCGCCAATCCTAAACTAATATATAGAGTAAAGGACGAAATCGTATTTATAATAGTATATAGAGGGGAGGGAGAGGAGGTAGCTCTATATAGGGTAAAGGAAGTTATATTGCTAATATAGTAAAAGGAGGAGGTATACTAACTAGTATTTAAGCTAGGATTTAAACTTAGTAAGGGAGACTCGCTAGTAATCAAAGTATTCGATTATACAATAAAAATCACATAGATTATAAATGTATGGATTAATATAGATTAACTAATTGCTTAATTGAGTGTAATGTGCGACCGTGCCGTTAAATGCCTTGTAAAGTGCGTTGTAAAATGCCCTGTAAATGAGTATAAGTCTGGGCCGTCGTATGTCAGGTCACGAAAGAATATAATACCCAGATTTTGCGGGGAATCTTAGCGAAATTTTCGAAAGAATACTTTTGCTGGTCGGGGGTGGGTGGAGTACAGTCCGACAAGACCTTTTAAACAGTACGAGTAGACCACCTCTTTTTTTAAAATATAATTTTAATTATAATATTAAAATAACTTTCAACTTTACTTTTAATAAGAAACGCAAAGGACACGCTAATTCTACGGACTATATTCTTTTAAAAGTAATTTTACTAGTTATTTAATATTCTAAATATAATACTAGCGTTCCCGAATAGATCGGCGGTTTATTAGGTAGATTTAGTTATTTTTATTATACTTAGGTAGCATTAGTCAAATTGGTATGAAATAAGCTCCCTCTAATTAAGAAGATAGTTAACTATATTATCGAAATTAATAAAAAACGTACTATATTCATTAATTTTATCTTTCATAAAGAAATTAAAGGTATATTAACAAACATTTCCTAGAAATAAATTGTAGTGTTGGCGGTTTTTAATGAGTATTGGGGTTAAATTGTATAGAAATTGTAGACCGAATTAATAATTTTCCGTATAAAACTTAGAGAGTTATAAAAATTTCAAATTAAATACTACTCAGCTACCTTATCTACTAATAAAACCCGTATACTCAAATTTATTCCTAATATTACTATTCCCTATAATATTTATTGCGGTAACCTTTCGCTTTTATATATACTAAATTTAATTAGATTATCCAATAAATTGTATATAATTTTAGTTCATTCGGACTTTGGCTTTAATACTTTATTTACTACCTACTTTCTTTATCATAATTACCTTCCTACCGATTAGGAATAAAAGGATTCTCTATTAGGATGTAAATATTCTTATTGAAATGTATATTATATGAATAAAAACTAAGGAGATAGAAGAGGATAATTTTAACAATCGCTAATTATATTACGAATATAGTTACTAAAAAATTGATACTAAGTTATTAAATTGTATATTATATTTAGATAATTATATATTTTTATATTCTGATAATTAACTTGGGTATACTGTAATAGATAGAGGTTCTCATGGATAATTGAATTTTTAATATATATAATTAGTTTTAATAGTATTATATTGATAGCGAATATTCTTTTCTTTTCGTTGAGGGGGAAATATTATAGGGTATTTTAAGTAGATACCTAGATGTTTTGTTTTATTATAGTAACTACTTATTAAAATATATAATTTGCTATACAAGATTGTTTATCCTATTAATTTTTATTATAGTTAATAGATTATTAATTTATATTATATTAACCTTATAGTTATTTTACTTATACTTAGTAAAGTCGTATACAAGGTCCCAGGTTGAGGCTCGCAATAGTTTTTATCTTTAGTTTTCTTTAATAAGACTGTCGTTAATTATTATATACTATTGCTTTGTCTAGCAACCAATTGCTTACTTTATCTTTCTCTATTGTTATTACTTGTAAAGTACATCTTCGCGTAACACTTCTCTCTCTTATATAATTTTCCTTTGTTCTAATAGAGTATTTTCAATTAAACTATTAATTACCTTAGAATAGGGTTTCTACTAATCCTACGGTGGAGGATAGAAGTATTACTTCCCTTTGGAGGATTGTAACCATATAAGCGCTATTGCCGCCACGCGGTCGACCCCCTACGCTCTAGGAGCGCGGGTAGTATAAGTCCATTAAGCCCTATTAAGCTAGGGGTTTCGGTCGGAAGGTCAGTCCGACGTTAAAACGGTATATAATATATATATATTGGGTACTTATTTAGGATGGATAAAATGTAGTTAAACTATATATATATGTAACAAGACTAGTTAATCGGCTTAGTATAAAGGACCTTAGCGCTAAGAGCTTCTACTAGCTAGTATAAATTACTCGCGCGGTACGAATTAATATCTATATATAAACCAATATCCCTAACTAGTAGCTCGCCCGCTAGTCTAACAGTCGATTTTGTAGACCTAACGAGTGTTAAATTGCTGATAGGGAAGGATATAGCTGTTTAGTGCTATATTAAGTGACTACCTTTATTGGAAAATTCGAGATTACTAGCAAAAACAGCCAGTGTTGTATAACAGTTGTCATCTGGTAGGACAGGGTAACTCTAAGGACTAGAGTGGGTGCGGGGAGGAATTCCCATAATATATTTCAAGTCTACTAAGTATAATACAATATGTCTAGTAGGGGTAGAACAGAGCTTGAGATTATCAACAAAGAGAAAAAGGTCTATAGGCTGGGAAAAGCTTGCAGCCCGGAAGCTAAGTACTAGAAGAGAACAGGTGGCCTAAGGTATCGGCCAACTAGGGAGCATGCTTCGGCTCTGCGGCCGGGCATTATATCCCTAAGCGCCAGACCCATTACACTCACATCCTAATGACTTGACTCTCAATACTCTGTTGTTCTTATTATTGTTCAACCCATATGATATGAGAGCACTAGAAGCCCGGTGCAATACACACAATCTTTGATTTTTGCCACTACAACAACCTAAAGAAGCATCTTCCTGGGGTCCTCAATGTACTCCTTCACCTTAACCAGAAACTGGACAGCCTCCCTGCCATCAAGCAGCCTGTGGTCGTAGGTGAGAGCCAAGTACATCATGGGGCGAATTTCAACCTTTCCATTAACAGCAACAGGTCGCTCCTTGATAGCATGGAGACCCAAAACTGCGCTCTGAGGAAGATTGATGATCGGGGTACCCATCAAGGAGCCAAAAACGCCTCCGTTGCTAATGGTGAAAGTGCCACCGGCCATGTCCTCAATGGTAAGCTTACCATCACGAGCCTGCAGTAACCGTTAGTAAGGTAATATAAGCACTCCATAGGCGCGGGAAGCCGTACCTTTTTGCCCATATCAGCGATGGACTTCTCAATGCCAACGAGGTCCATGGCTTCAACATTGCGGACTACGGGAGTGACAAGACCCTTCTCGGTGGCCACAGCGACACTGATGTCAACATAGTCCCGATAGACAATGGTGTCACCGCCATTGGGACCCTCAATCGAGGCATTTACGGCCGGGATGTCGCGCATGGCCAAGACACACGCGCGGGAAAAGGCACTCATGAAGCCGAGCTTGACACCGGTCTTCTTGAGGATCTCGTCCTTGTACTGCTTGCGGAAATCCATCAGGGCCGACATGTCAACTTCGTTGAATGTGGTAAGCGAGGCAGCTGTGTTCTGGGACTGCTTAAGACGCTCGGCGATGCGGAGGCGCATGCGGTTCATCTTGACCTGGAGGGTGTTAGTTTGCCCGATTCACCACTCCGTTTGCTCAGGAGCCGTTTACTTACTCTGCGCTCCTCGCGATTGCCCAATGCAGCCGGGGCCTCCTTCGCAGGAGTAGTCTCCTGCTTGGGGGCAGGAGTTTCCTTCTTGGCGGGCGTGGGAGCAGGAGCAGCGGCGGGCTTGGTCTCCTTCTTAGGCTCCGGAGCCTTCTCAGGAGTAGGAGCGCTGTCCTTGGGAGCAGCCTCCTTGCTCTCGGACGCGGCCGGCTTTTCGGCACCGCCCTCTTTGGGCGCACCACCAAGCTCTAACCGGACGATGTCCTGGCCGACTGTGACAGTGTCCTCCTCATTGACGAGGAACTCCTTAATGGTACCGGCCTCGGGAGCGTTGACGGCAACATCGATCTAGAACCCAGTGGCAGAAGCAGTTAGAAAGCAAATACATGTGCCGCTGGCGAGCTATGACGGTAGCAAGAGGCAGGACAGGGGGTCAGACAGCATGTGCTCCAAGCGGTCTAGGCTCCGACACCGGCACGGGACTAAGGAAGCGTCGTACACACCTTGTCGGTCTCGATGGTCGCGATCTCCTCGTCCTGCTCGACATAGTCGCCAACCTTCTTGTTCCACTGCTTCAAGGTACCCTCACTGATGGACTCGGCCATTTGGGGGACTTTGATGACCTGATCGGCGTAGGTGCGGACATGCTGGAACTGCAGGGGAAGCTGCCGGAGTGCGGGCGTCGCATTGCAGAACGCGAGTTTGGGAGCGGCGCGAGCCGCAAGACGAAGACCTTTATACAGCATAGTAGCGGGATGCCGGGCAAAGGAGCAGGAGTTGGTAGGGAAGCGAGACAAATATGTGCCTTTTGAGAGGTTTTGTAGGACCAAGGTTGGGGGGAACAGCGTCGGATGAAGAACGCGAAATTGGCGGTTGAGATGAGATTTGTCGTGAGGCTACAGGTCCCGTTCTGACTCGGCGACAATGACGCAGCACCCAGCACAGAAATCTGCCGGGACAACCGGAAAACTAACGGTCAGATCGTCTGCGACCCAAAGGAAGGGTCCATTAACTCAATTGCATTTTAGATATCGTACAAGCTGTCAAATTCACTCCCGCATAATAAGCGACTCCCGCGCATTTCCAACAAGTTGTTGCACCAGCATATGGTTTGCACACACACAGTACAGTAACTCTACGCGACTTTTTTTTTTTTTTTTGCGCTTTCTCCGCACCGCACGGCAGCGCAGCACACCAGCCTCACCGTACCCGTTACCTCTAGGTAGTGTAGTGTCCATGTTACACCTGTAAACTAAGTAAGAAGAAACTACACTAGAGTCCCCTTAGAGTCCCCTACCAGCCTACCTAGAGTAGGTAAGCCTGTCTGGCCGTCCTTCACAGCGTCACGGGGTCAGCCTCGCAGTTTGCTGGGACGGGGAACATCTTCTGGAAACCCAAGGAGCTATCGCAAGAATCATTCCGGGGTGCGACCCGGTAGCCTGCACGGTCCAGGGATCAACCTGCACCGAACACCTCCATAGCACTTAAATTATCATTCCTAACAAGCCTCCCTAGGCTTTACCCTATAGTCGGATCGTGGATCGTTGCCCCCCTCAGGCAACCGGCTTATCGTCAAGCATAACACTTGAGTGTGAAAGGTTCCCGAAAGACAGCGAATCTAACAATCTATGTATAGACGTTCAATTTCCATCATTCCATACTGGGCACCATTTTCTTAGCGGTCAAGTGCTCATCCATTTTCTATCCTATTGTCCGTACTCAGACTACCCTGGACCACCTCCCCAGCAGATAGTGTACACAGTGTACACGTGTAGTAGAGAGAGTATGTGCGCTAGCTCGAGGCTAGCATGTCGTAGACGCTTGGACCTCTGGTTCGCCCATCCGTCCGGGTTACCGTTTACACCGTCGGAGTAACGGATCTTAAATATGCCATGGGTGTCGGATTACCCAGGTCTCGAGGCTTTTAGACCGCATTGGTATACATCGCGTCTTTCATAGGCAACTAGCGATTTGCCTAAGCAATCTCAATCGATCAGGTCTAAGTTACTCTTGCCTACTATATGAATATGATAGCGAATAATTAGGGACGTCCTTGTAATCTATAAAGATAGGTAATAGCTACATGTGCCTCGAATGGCAGTCTCCAAAGCACGGATTTGACTAGTTTTGGGTAGCCAAGCAAGACGCAAGGCTTGTAAGACTGGGCAGAGCAAAGATCACTTCTCTTCTTGGTATGTACCTAGTGTAGTGAACTGCGTACACAAGTAGACGAAGTGTGAACCCCGTATATGGCCAGGTGCTGAAGTGATAATTTGTGCCTTAGGCAGCCACCCTCCAGTACGGAAGCGCGTCCTGCAAGCCCATCCAAATCGCCTGTGCAGAGCCCCCGGTGTTAACGTACCTCTTCCCAATTGCGCAATTGCGGATTCCCTCATCATCTCTATCTTATCCTACCATTCACCGCCTCAGCCCGAAATCGCACGACAGCCGATTATCACTTGTCTCTACCGCAGCCAAAGAGGTGGGTGCTAAGCTGTTGGACAAAATAGGATATACGCCTACAACGTACGTTTCGTCGAGCTCCACGAACGGGACCCACGGTGAACGAGTCAGTTTAATCCACCATGTCGACGCGACCGGCTGTCTTGTCAGTATATCCATGTCCTCCATCATGGCGACAAGAACAAGGATCTTATACCTTTTGTTGACAGGTCCCTTTACCGACGCTCACTGAAGCTCTCGCTCGACTGGGCTGTCAATCGCCAACTATGGCGCGGCCAGGCCCTCTACATTCGCTCCCTGTTCGAAAAGAACCGCGACGTCCACGATCCTAGGCAACTACGGGTGCGCAGCGCTGTTCACAGGATATGATAGTCTGCCCAAGCTGACCAATCGCCTTAGGTGCTCTTGAAAGAGACGGAGAAGCTCCTGGAGCATTGGAAACATCCCGACCCCTTTGTTCCTCCACTTTCTCCCGGAGGCAAGCAGTCTTTCACTTGCGATCGAGTACATATAGAAGTCTTGCTAATGTCAATTAGGTTCAAAATACGAGAGGAACCTGCCTGCTCACGTTCTGGACCGTAAGTTTGCGTCCATGTAATCCATCTGATCCATCACGCTGCCAGCCGCTAATATCTCTGGCCTCGATCACAGCTCCTCCGCCGCTCAAGTTCTGAGAAATCGGCCTGCATGTTGCCAACCGTCTATCATTACTTTATACAGATGGTCACGAATAGACACGTTCAAGCTGGGTTTCATCAAAGAATTCATGGGTCTAACATGCCCCGTACATGACTTTCTGAAGCGGGGATCTGAACCAGGCAGACAAAATGGCGGGGTAGCTGTGGAACATGAGCGCAGACTACAGCCTATCACTTACAGCTGGTTCAGCATGGCGTAGCGACAGCTATTGAGCATATTCATCACAACGAGTGAATGAAAGGGAGATTGAAATAATGGAGATATTAACGGCACTTTTGACTGATGCTCAAAAGATATTCGCATTCATGACCCATCACCGTTGACGGGGATAATGTACAGCCCAAACATGAAAAGCAACCGTTGACCCTAGACCGTGAACCCCAATTTCATGAACCCAACGTGCCAACCAGAAAAAAGGGAAGAGAAAACAGAAATTAAACTAAGCTCCGGCTTTAAAGTTCTTGACTCGCGTTCTTGCCAGTCTTGCCGGTCTTCTTAGGAAGGAGATCTGCAATGGGGAAAACAATGTTAGAACACATGTAGACATTGAAACGAGTAACCATATGCACGTACTTTGGTGAATGTTGGGGAGAACACCACCCTGGGCGATGGTGACGTGGCCAAGAAGCTTGTTCAACTCCTCATCGTTGCGGATGGCGAGCTGAAGGTGACGGGGAATGATACGAGTCTTCTTGTTGTCGCGAGCAGCGTTGCCGGCAAGCTCAAGAATTTCGGCAGCGAGGTACTCGAGAACAGCAGCGAGGTAGACGGGAGCGCCGGCACCAACACGCTGGGCGTAGTTGCCCTTGCGGAGGAGACGATGGACACGACCGACGGGGAAAGCGAGACCAGCCTTGGAAGAACGGCTGTGTGGAACACAGGTTAGCGTGATGAACGGCACAACGGCGCTGGCTCCGTCTCGGAGCTCAAAACGCAGCTCTAAAGGTTGGCGATGCAGGAAGCGACGCGCAAACAGGGGCTGACTCACGATTGCGCGTTCTTGGAACCGCTAGCCTTGCCGCCGGACTTGCCGCCTCCAGTCATTTTGATAGTTTGATTGGGTGTGGTTGAAAAAATGGGTGTTCGTTGGAGCGGTAAGACTCGGAAGTCGCGTCGTTTCGGTTGACGTAGAAAGCAGAAGTTGGTTGTTGGGAAGTGTAGTTGGGGTGGAAGAGAACGAGGGCTGGCGGGGGATGTGCATATTAAGTAGTTTTCGCGTCAGGGCGCTGCAAACACGGATCAGCCACGCCTTCCGGAGGTTGTTGATCGAGGCGTTGGGGCTAATCCCAAAATGGGGCTGCACGACGCGATTGTGGGTAGTAAGCAAAAATTGGCTTGGACCGTCCATTGGTCAGACACAGAAGTGGAGTCTTGCTGACGACAATCAAAAGCTCCAAATTACAGCACTAATGGAGCTACCCTGATTTTACAAATATTAAGGGAAGCCCGCCCAACAAGTCAGGGCTTTCATCAGTTTCCCTTTCTATGCCCTTGCACGCGACATTCGCCAACCATCTTAACACTCACCAAACATGCGACTGACGAATTGCCGTGGCCACCAAATCGTCAAATCCAAATCAGCCAACTGCAATATTCCTATGCCCAGTACGAGCTATTTCCGCCGAGGCCCTTTTTATCAATTATTTATTTTATTCGAGTTTCATCTTGCAATTCTTTTTTCTCTCTATTTTCCCCTCCACTACGGTCCTTTCCTTACCCCCACCGAGGCGCATAGAAGGGGCAACAAGACATGTTGGCTGATTGGCATCGCAAGTCTATATGCCATTCGTGGCCATTTGTGTCTTGGTCTTGGTATATTCTGTGGGGGGCGGCAACACAGAATTTTCCCTATCGCGATCTCCTAGCCACAAACGAGTCAGGTCCTCTGCTACACCTTTAACACCAATTACGATCCTGGAAGGTTCTCACTATTACTGACCTTACCTGTCAATTGGCTGATCTTGGACACCTGGTAGCGGCTTTGCCCTTCTTCGTCGAAATTTCATCTGAAGTGCAGCCAGCGAAGCTGACTCTCGTGCAATGACCGCATTGATTGACTGGTTGATGTATCGAGCGGAACTCGCCCTTCCCTTCTTTTACGGACATCAGAGACCACGATCCGACTCGGAAGTCGCCTCATTTCTGAAGGAGAAAAAAAAATCTGAGGCTCAGATTCGAAATTTGTAGTGAACCTTGGGCCATGCCAAATCTGCTGCATTTCTGTTGTCTAGGGGAGGTAAGTAAGTGTGATTGATAACGGAATGCAGCTCATCTACCAGGATCTTTATCGTGTTCTTTCGCTCATGAGACATTCCAGTTCGCAAATATGTGGATCAAGTTCGCTCTTACCCATCTTTACAAACCTGTGGTTTCGAGCTGTGTAGTCTTCCCCACGTGTGCAATGTGCTTCAAAACCTTCGTGACATATCATTAAAACCCCAAACCTTGCTCACCAGTGGTGAGTGACATGCACTTGGCAATGCACACCCAGATCCCATCAGCGATCAGGCGGATCCTGTGTCCCCATCTAAGCCCTACCCGAAGAATCGGCACTTTCCCCGGATGTTCGAATCCAGCTTCCTCCGCACTTGTCATGTGCCACTGGGGTTCAGTCTGCCTCCTCGCCCTGTCGCGGACTTTGGACAACATGGAGTTGGGATTACTGGAACCAATCATGTCGTGCGCCCGTGGCGTAGTATTGAGAAATTGAATGGGGATGGTGTTGCTAGAGATTTTGGCGTGCATTCTGCCCTATAGCCTCTGATTACGTACGCCAGCTCCATGGGTACCGAGATGGGTACTCTGCCCGGGACTGGACAGGATTCTTAAAGTGGTGTCTCCTCACTCCTGTTCCCCCCCACAAGAGACATCCGACCAGGGCAGTCCCGTCGTTATCAACAGCCAGCGGAACGTGATAATCACGGACAGATTGGGATCGCGCGCCCAGCCAATGTTCCCCGATAACGTGAGGAACAAGCCTGTTCGTGTCCTTACCATGTGCAGATTCTAAACTGCTCATATATCATTACCAACCACAGGAAAATTGAGCAGCGACTCCCATTCGTTTCCTGGAGCTTGTTGTTGTTGAAAGGGGCGGGCCAGTGGGTCGGGGGTCGCGGTTCAAGCCGGGTTCTTTGGTAGTGTAGGGCCACGGACTCCAAAACGCGGCGGCAGAGCCCGGGGGACCTTGCGGGTTTTTGGACAGCGACATGCATGCATGTACCGTTGCGAGTTCCTGTATCGATTCTCAAATTCCCTATGATGGCCCCTTCCAGGTGGGCTGTCGTAGCGCACGAGCCAACGTGGCATGGGCCTGGAAATGCCAAGCACCAAGTGCTTCAGTGGTTGTGCACCTGGCTTTGTACATAGGTACTTAGTGTAGGTTGGGGACTTTTTTTTTCTACCAAATCAGGTAGGTATCTTACTCCACTTTTCGCGCACTGCCCAGCTCAATCAGTCAATCAGTCCGTGCCAGCGCCCGGCGCGTCCAGCTACAAAAAGGCACATCCCCCCTCGCCGACCTCAATTTTCTCCTTCCAACAACCACTTCTCTCGACTTTTGTCCGCGACCATTCACGACCGAAGCAAAAACGCCCGTTTACGCATCTCCATCTGTTGAATTTTAATTCTCGAACTATCGAAATCACCAAAATGCCTCCCAAGCCCGCCGACAAGAAGCCTGCCTCCAAGGCCCCCGCTACTGCCTCCAAGGCCCCCGAGAAGAAGGATGCCGGAAAGAAGACTGCCGCCTCTGGCGACAAGAAGAAGCGCACCAAGGCCCGCAAGGAGACCTACTCCTCCTACATCTACAAGGGTGAGTTGCCATATACACTTTTTCCCTTATTATATCCAGCGCGAAGCATGGGATCGCATTGCGAAATGCAATCTGTGACGTGTCAAGGCCCTTCAGAGTTTGTAGCGTTCTCGGCTAACACTCAAATTTAGTCCTCAAGCAGGTCCACCCTGATACCGGTATTTCCAACCGCGCCATGTCTATCCTGAATTCGTTTGTCAACGGTAAGACCAAACCTCCACGTATCAACGATCCAGTACAGGTCTCTGACATGACCAGATATTTTCGAGCGCGTTGCCACCGAGGCTTCCAAGCTCGCTGCCTACAACAAGAAGTCCACCATCTCCTCTCGTGAGATCCAGACCTCGTATGTCTTCCGTTCTTATCCAAAAAAAAGGGGGGGCTGCGCATCTTCTAACATAACACCTAGTGTTCGCCTCATCCTCCCCGGCGAGCTTGCCAAGCACGCTGTATCGGAAGGCACCAAGGCCGTTACCAAGTACTCTTCCAGCACGAAATAAGTGTTCTGTGACGGGGTGTTTCGTGTCTTTCCTCTCATTTTCTGTCTAGGGCATTAGGATTTGTTGGCATTTGGGTGTCACTTACGAGGAGACTTTTGGCCAGAGGTTCCAACACAATCCGCTTGGCGTCTCTTCTAATTGCAATGCGTTACGGATGGTCTGCTTTTTTTTATTATCTTTGGGGGCAATGTCTTCTCACGGCTTATGGGGTTCTTGCGATTGTACAATAACATACCTTGACATCAGGGTTTCGGACGAAATGAAATCGTGCACATGATCAAAGAACGTAGCGTGTTCAGTTTGATTAGTGACGGCGCCTTCGCTCCAACGACACGGGGAAACAAAAAAAAAAAAAAAATGAACATCCAGCAAGTGCCCTCAACGGCATGGCTCTGTTTTGACCGACGAAACCAACCATAACTGCCATGACCCTAAGGGCACCATCGCGGCTTTGAAACTCTGAAATGGAGTTTGGCCCGATGTCACTGGGCATGGTTAGTGACTGGAGTACGTTCGTCTGAACTAGTCAAGCTCATGGTTTGGCCTCACAAAGAGAGGGTTCGGAGCTGGGCCGATTTAGCGAAGGAATAGTCGTTTCTCGTGGACGAGTCACTGTTGCCTATGGTGATCGTTGAGGCAAAAAGAGAGGGGGGGTGCGGTTGGAGCACCGGACCGAGCGTTTATGCTCTATGTTATGTAACGGGCTACGCAGGAGAGAGGTGTGATGCAGGAGGTAAAGACCTAACGTCGACAGTCTGTTTCCGGCATATGCATCTCGACGTCGTGATGGGAGAGCTAGTTATAACCAGTCACTGCTTGCACCAGAAAAGAACCCCCCTTTGATTTCCTGTTCTTTGGCATTTTTGGTTCCCTTTTTTCACATTTTCGCCCTTCCTGTGTACAAGCGTAGACCATGCCAGGTGATATGTATGCACAGTGGAGGATCTGGATCCCGTTGAATATTGATACTTACACATCTTTGCCGCGGTACACCTCGAGGTCGTTCAGCCCAGGCATTCCTGCTCACAAGTTGGTACCCAGCATCTTATCCAAGACCTGCCTTGGATCGCTTGACAACCTGCTTCACAGGTTCCAGAATTCCCTTGTTATCCAAGCTACCGAGACCCATCCCCTTACTCCATCCCATCTTTTCCAGCATGGCGCGGCCCTTATTCTCCTGGCCTAATTCCGGGGCTGAGGCTCCCACAATTTCACCTTCACGTACTGTGACGGCTTGGTGACCGGAACGTCCACCGCCGCCACCAGACGGGGTTTTGTACGAGGGTTTGCCCTTCGCATCAAGTCGGTGGAAGTACTTCCGCTTAATTCGTACCGCTTCCTGGTCAACATGAGTGACCACTTCTTCACTTCGGTGTCCTTTGTATCTCAGGGTGGCTTTCGTGCGGTATAGAATTGGACGGCGCTGGTCTCCCTTTCCCGTTGACTGAGATTTGATTTTGAACTTGTTGGCCAATTCGTGAAGAACCTTGCGAGCCTGTTTATCCATTGGGGGAAACTGGAGACTGGAAAAGCAGGAGTCATGTTAGTTGAACTGCACGCGAGGCTTATAAGGGAGGGCGGAATGAAGATGATAGATGAACCGTTCCGAACTGCATACCTTTCTTCTGTGGTGAGGAGAAATGCCACAAGCTCAGTTTTGATGTCGTCAAGTGTCATCCCAGTGAGATACTTGACGCGCAAGTCGTCTGGGTTCGCACGTTTACCCAAAAGGCCTTGGGCACGCAATTCCTCCCGCTCGAGCTTGCGCTGCTTTTTCCTCTCTCTGTCTTTCTGCCATGCAGTCTTCAAAACCAGTTCAATCTCAGAGTCTGACACATTGAAGTTGGGAGGTTGTTTATTGCGCCGATTCCGTCCTGGTGGGATAAACCCGGGGTTGACCCATCCATCAGTCAACTCGAGACCGTCAAATGCATCCGCCACTGCAGTGGCACTGGGAAACCCTTCGGTTCGGCCTGCACGCTTTTTATTCTTGGCCTTTTGGACGTTGAAAGCCGCCTCCTCTGAGAACAAGACCAGTTCGTTGCTTCCCATGCCCAGTTCCTCTTGTTTAGCGAAGAGACGAGCAAGTGTCTCGTCGTCGATGTCTTCTTCATCAATATCCAGTTGCTCGTTTTCATCACTGTCGTCGCTGGCGTTGCTACCGCCTGTCTCAGACATGGCATCCATGTCATCCGATTCGTCCCCAAAGTTGACAGAGTTCTCATTTCCACCTAGGTCCCTGCGGTTGGCGAAAGTCCTGAGGTGGCTAGTGAGTATGTCATCTCCATCGGAGTCGTCCGCAAGATTGGCGATATAGTCAGCCAGGATTTCATCCTCGTCATCATCCTCCATGTATTTCTGCTCCCGCTTCGAATCTCGCTTCGAGTCCCGCCTGGGGCTCTTTCGTTTAAATGCGGACGTGGGCCTGCCTCCTTGCGCAGAAGTAGGCCTGGCTGCAATGACCACCTTCGTACTCGTGGAGGCTGCAGCAGTTCCGGTACTGCCAACCATGGGTTGACGAGTCATGTTGGTAGCATGGTTTCTTGGCTCGCATACCGGCTGGACTGTAGGTTGGACATGCGTGGTTCTGCCTCTGAAGAGAATAATCTCCTCACTCGAGTCGGAATGATCAGCAAGCGACTGGCGATTTGGAATCGGCACGGGCGGTTGATCTGTGCCAACCACAGTTTCGTCCCGAGCTACGTCGAAAAAGAAGAGCTGCTCGGTAGCTTCAACATTCCCGTCCGTCTTCGCAACCGGGTCGGTTTCGTCGTGAGTGCTATCGTTGCGGCTGGGCTCGGACTGTTGTACATCGATGCCCAGCGGCTTTGAGTTTTCTCCAACGGCTTCAACCGTAGCTTCCTGAATCTCATTGAGCTGAAGCTGAATCTCCTCTGCGGTATCCACCCCAACCAAGGTTGGGAATGCAGGAGGTAACAACTCAGGCTGCTTGAGCGGCTCGATGTAGCCGGCACTCACAAACTGGACAGGCTTCGTCCTGAGACTCGTACCCAAAAGTAGTTGATGGGATGTCGTGTTTCTAGCCTCATCTCGCATGGTGAACCCTACGGTAGGTGTCAGATGGGCGACTGCATGAAAGTGGAAGAAGGGAATTCTACCATGGGTGCTCGCGGCTGTCCCGGTGTTCAAAGTTTCTGCGGTTGCAGCGCTTCGTATGGTTTTCTGTGCTGTTGTAGCTCGCATACGGGCAGTTTTGGGTCCCGCATGTGGCCGTTTACCCTTCTTAGGCGCCATAGCGGGCGTAGATGATGATGCTGTGTCTGGGTCAATGCCGGTCCAAGACGTTCACCTTTGGAAATGGAGGCTGGCGGAGACGAATAAGGAGCAGCATAAAGGGAGGTCTATACTCGAACCTGTGGCTGTGGCAAATTGGATATTAAGCAGTAGCCTGGAGAAAGACTGGTACCTGTCATGATTTTCCGGCGCGGTGGAGGAAAATCTCGTTTGCCGTGTCGACGTAGCCAAAACTGCTTTCCGTTTCCGGAAACAGTGCTCCTGGGCCACTGGGCGTAGGTAGGTAGCGAAGTAGGTATGTAGGTACCTCTAGGTAGGCTAATCAGATGGACGTCGTCGTGCGCGCAAAAGGGGTCTTACAGTATGTAACGCCCTATAACCAGGGGCAGTCAAGTGGGCAGCAAGCACGGCGTTTGTTTGTAAAGGTAGTACCTACGTGGGTGAACCTGCTTTTGGTGAAGGGGAGAAAGCAACCATACGGGTAGGAAACTTATAGGCTTCGGGTCCATAGTTCTATCAACGGGAGGACTCAGATGACATCGTTATCTCACCTCGCACCCCCCCCTCCCCCCGCGCCGCTCATCGCAGCTGAACACTCAAACAATGGGAACCACCTGTTTGCCTACATAAATTGTTATGGGAGGGAGGTTGATTTACACTTGTATCTACCTACCTAGACGTAGTAGTACCTAATTACCTACCTACCTACCTACCTTGCCGCCCTCCCTCTACCTAAGGCTCATATGCCTGAATCCTCCAACTCTTTGCGCCAGTGCACTCTTTCATTGGCAGGCTGGGGCAGTTTACAGACGACATACAAACCTTCCATTTAGCATCACAACGCGGCTTCCGTCTTCTCTCCCGGCCTCCAAACTTGGATGCCATCCGCACATACGAGAACTTAACAGCAGTCATCACCCCCGCCACCTTCTCATCCCCACCATCGCCATATCCGAAGCCGATACCCGCATCTTTAGTTTGATCTCGTCGTCTAGCGATCCTCAGCTATTCTGTTCATCAGGACGCGTTGCGTGTCTGGCTTAAGTTGGAATTTTGCCGGCATCCACTTCTATCCGTCAAGCCCACCTCGCCTCTGGGCACCCAGGGGACGCATTCATGACTTCCTCGCGACCGAGCGGCACCGGCAGCACTGGCTGGCAAGAGACAGTGTCCAATACATCTCCGAAGCTGGTTAACGCAATGGAGGCTGCCAGAGCCGGCGCTGCCGAAGTTGGACGTGTAGGCCGCCGCTTCCTCTACCGGATATGGGACTGGGAGCCTGTCAACAATCGCACTATCAATGAGCCCGTGTGGTGTCTCGGCTGTTCGTACACGCTTGACATCAAGCAGTACGGCTCGCCCTTGTCATCGTCGTCGCTATCCCAGCTTACAGCAGACACACCACCCTTGGATAAGTCACAGCTTGCCGCCACGCATCAGCACCAAGACTTTAATGGCGTCCGGACCATTGCCACGGCAACTTGTCTATCGGACACCTCAATGTCTGCAGCACCGGCAGGTTCCCAGCTGGGATCCTTCGACACGGCCCCAGGTTCTGTAACGAGTGGTTATGATTCGGCTTTAGCATACGAAGAGCCTGGGCAAGATGGTGGATGGCCGCCTGCCTTTCTCGACGACTTCGAGTCTCGTATATGGATGACGTACCGCACTGACTTTGCATTCATTCCGAGATCGAGCGACCCCCAAGCGTCTTCTGCCCTGTCCTTCGCGATGCGGATAAAGACTACCTTTTCGGACTTGACGGGCTTCTCGTCCGATACGGGCTGGGGGTGCATGATAAGGTCAGGTCAGAGCCTCCTAGCAAACGCTATACTTATTGCTCGCCTTGGCCGTGGTAAGTTGCTCTTTTCGACATGCTTGCTCGCAACAACAAAAATAAACAACAAGCGTGACAACTAATAGCACTGGTATAGAATGGAGGCGAGGTACAGACTTAGATGCGGAAAAGGACATCATTGCCCTTTTTGCAGACGACCCTCGCGCCCCATATTCCCTACACAACTTTGTCAAATACGGTGCCACGGCGTGTGGCAAATACCCGGGTGAATGGTTTGGTCCGTCGGCCACTGCACGATGCATACAGTAGGTTATGGTCCTCCGGGCAAACAAAAGAAGCCTCCTTGACTCGTGAAGACAAAGAGAGTGAGTAGTGTGACAGTATGGCTTACAATGTGCAGGGCATTGGCGGACGAGAAGCAGTCGGGCTTGCGGGTATACTCAACCGGTGACCTACCGGATGTTTACGAAGACAGCTTTATGGCGGTTGCGAATCCGGATGGGCGCGGCTTCCAGCCAACACTGATTCTCGTATGCACAAGACTTGGCATTGACAAAATCAACCAAGTATACGAAGAGGCCCTCATCTCAACTCTGCAGTTACCCCAGTCAATAGGTATAGCCGGGTAAGTCTTTGAACCCAAATATGTGACCTGGCACTATGCATTTACTCATCCTAACGTGAACATTAGCGGTCGTCCTTCCTCGTCCCTTTATTTTGTCGGCGTCCAAGGCCAACGGCTCTTCTACTTGGATCCTCATCACCCACGGCCTGCACTTCCTTATCGCGAAGATCCGAGAGGATATACGGTAGAAGAACTGGATACGTGTCATACTCGACGGCTGCGACAGCTTCATATTGGCGACATGGATCCTAGTATGCTTATCGGGTTTCTCATCAAGGATGAGGACGATTGGGACACGTGGAAAAGCTCCGTGAAGCATGTTCAGGGCAAGTCCATCATCAGTGTTTCCCCGTACGACCCTGCCAGGGGGCAGGGTGGAGGGCGTGCCGAAGCCATTGATGAAGTAGAAACTCTAGAGAGTGATGATGATGGAGAACCCGCTTTGGGAGCATAATGACTCAAGAAACGGGGCATGATGTATTCGGAGCCTCGCTTCTACTACTCAACTTCAAGCCAGTACGAGACCGACGAAAAGAGACGTTGAGGCACACACGGTAGGTGGCGGTACCGACGCTATATTGTACAAAGTCTTGGGCGCGTGTTATGATCGTCTGGTGTGACGGAAGTACACAAGACGATCTACCGTCTCGCTTTTCTATCACCCTTTGTGGATTTAGGTGCAGGGGCCGCATGATTTTGTTCCTTGATGTGCGCGAATAACTTAGTCCGAGATGAGAAGGTTTCTTTGCAGAAGGCGCAAAGGTGCTATTACTTCCTATTAGTCGAGTGTTATGCGATATACGCAATATAATATACGCGCGATTTCTTCAAAGTGTAGGTGAGTTACAACTTACAGTGCCTTGTTCACCTGCTTCAGCGGCTTGCCGCGCAGCCTTCTTCTCGCGTTTTAGTTTCGCTTTACCCAACTTCTTACCAGCAACGCCAGACTCCGTCCCACCAACTTCCAGGCCGAGAATGTTGTTAGTCAGAGAGTCGACGCCTTCATTAGTGGCCAGACTGTCGGGCCGTGGTTCTCTAAAGGCAGTTCCAGCAGTGAATCGATTTTCGACTGTTGATCGAGGTGCATACTCGTCATCTTCCGTACTCGAGTCATCCGCTGCACTTCGGCCCTGCTCCTCTCGCGTTTCTGCGCTTTGGTAGATGTCCTCGTGACTTTGTGAATTGCCACCTAAAACGCTCAAGGGGGATTTTGCGGTATCATCACTACCGTCCAGATTGGTCTTTCGGGGAATTTGCGGCTGAGGTGAGGGCGTCGAAATAGCAAGACTCTCTACACCCAGGTGGAAATCGGCGTTTTCCTTTTTCATCTGCCTTTGCAGTTGCTGAACGGCTTTGACGTGTTTCTTGCTTTTCTCGTGCGCCTCCAATTGCTTTTCACTCTTGAATGTCTTGTTGCAGACAACGCATTCGAGGACCTCAACTTCGGACTCCTCCTCAGAAGTGAGAGAGAACTCGCTAAGCGGCTGCTCTTCATCATCCCGCGCCTGAGCCCAGTCAGGCACCACGTACTCGGCCAGCTTCTCCTGATTGGCGGCTCGTGATCGGGCCGCCTGAGCAGCGGCGGAAGTCCGTAGGATCTGTTGCCGTTCAGACTCGGATTGCGTGTTTGGAATATAACGAGGGTCACGTTTCCTGACAAACGACACGAGGGACAAGACGGCATCATTGAATTCGCGGATGCCCTCTTCACGAAATTTGCGGTTTTCCTTTTCCATGAGTCTACGGACTCTACGGTCAGGGGCATCGCTAAGGCGATATTTGTCCTTCCAGCTGAACGTCTTTTTGGTAGAGAAGCCTGACCAGATCTTGTAGAATGGCTTCGCGACGGAATCGTAGTCGTCGCCGGCCCGGCCAAAAGCTGGATATTCTACGGGCACGATGCCTTCCCAATCTGCCGCTGCGGTTTCTTCGGCCGCGAGTTGGTCAAAAAACGAGTTAAGAATACCAAAAAAACCATTAGGGCTGTCGTCCATGTGCACACTCGAGTTGAAGCGGCCCATCAGCGTAAAGATGGCTGTTGCGGAGGTGTAGCTAGTTCCATCATGGCCAGATGGCTCAGCGCCAGAGACATCTGTCTGGCCTGTGAGGATGGCCTCACGATGGGAATCGTACCAGGCGCGCTCCTGAGGATCCGACAGGATCTCGTAGGCCGTCTGTACTTCGGCGAACTTCCTGGTCGCATTCTCTTCATCATTGAAGTTGCGGTCAGGATGCAGCTCGAGGGCCTTCTTTTTGTATGCCTTTCGAATCCTACCTGAACTCGTCAGTACCGTATGCGAACTTGCAACGTCTGAGATGGAAATGAGCTCACTCGGTATCGGCAGCCTGGCGATCTACCCCCAGAACCTCATAATAGCATGTCTTGCGCTCTAGTACGGCAGCAGAGGTCTGTCCGCCGGACCGCGGGGCTGATTGCTCGGCACCCATATGGGAATCTTAGCTTGCTGGCGCAATGAGTCACGTGGGTACGGTTGTGAGCAGATGGCGTTCTATGAGGATGATGGAGAGAGAAAGAATCGGCAGAAAAAGCATTGCTAGTATAAGTACACAGCACATCTGTGCTTTTGTGATGGCGGCGCTACTAAGAAAAAATGATGCTGAGGCGGGTCGGGCGGTGGGTGCAACCAAGTTGAGGTGGGGCGGGCTGCAGCATACTCGCCGTTGGGAACCTCAAGGTAGGCGATTCGAGCCCTGACGAGTAGGTATATAGTGTACAGTCCACCCCTAGTTTCTGTCTGTCAACGCGGGACTAGGCGGTAGGTAGGTAACTAAATACCTACTCTGCTGGCCCAGACCTTCCACTCGAGTTGCCTAGAATACTTAACAGAATCGGCCCTTCCAATTGGAAGCAGCCCTCGCCTTCTCCACTTACATGAACCATCACATGGCCACCACCTTCGTCGTGTAGAGGGTTCGGGGGAGGCGGAGGAACATAGGTAGTAGAACCGTGTCGACGGAACAAGAGGTAGATGGCATGGTAAGAGAAGACGGTGTGCTTTCGCAGATTTGAATATATCGACTGGCCTCGGCGCGCACACAGCAGCACCAGGGATATAATCACCTAGTACCTGCGCGCCTCAATCGTCGTCGCCATCGCCGGTCACTTCGTTGCTTGGAGGTGTACCTGTACCAAGAAGCGACCGTCCATTCGAGTACGTAAGTCTAGTGCAGTGCAGCTCTTCCTCCACCTTTATACTAAGTGCCACATTGGCTGAGGATGGGTGGCCATGTGCGACCAACAAACAGGCCATTCATTGCCATTGCCTTCAAAAGAGCAAACAGACACACACTCATGTCTAACATTACTGGTGCACATTTAGTTGAGTGATTTCAACGACACCAAACCGTCCGCGCGTGTCAACGTCCCGACTCGATTCCAACGAGATTCCGAGTTTCCTCTCTTCAGCTATTGCCGATTCACGACCCGACCTAGACCCAAACCTAGTAGTCATCGCTGTCGCACCGCGCGACTCGCCAAATTGCCCCTCGTTCTTCCCCAATCCTACAGTTACTCGCCATGACCACGCCTCCGAACGAATACCAGGACTTTTGCATGGCCATGTCGCTACAATGAAATTCGGTCACTCGTTCAAGGAGGCCCTGCAAGGGGAGAGCTACCCTCAGCATTGGGTAGACAAAGCCATTCCGTACGGTCAGCTCAAGAAGCTCCTGGGCAAGGTGCGAGAAGAACTTACTCGCAACGGCTATGACCCCGATACTCTTCACAGGCTCTTGGCCGATCACAACGCAGAGTACAGGCTAAGGGTAGAGAATTCCCACATCCTCCGCCCCAAACTGGTAGTCCGCCCCTCGGCCAGTACCATTTGTCTACGATCCGATACGGTTCCGAAGCTCCTCACGGGAGGAGAGCTCAGCACGCCCGCCAGCGCACCTCCCAAGTCGTCGTCTGTACTGCTGGGAAATCCCACCTTGTCACCCCCGAGTCTGGCGCAAGCCCAGGATGCTGGATGGGTTGATATTCCTCTGGACTCAGACGCAAAGTTCTTCAACATCCTACAAACAGATGTGGTCGAGCTAGACTCGCTGCAAACCCAAGAGCGTCAATCTATGAATGACGGTATACAGCTGCTTGGCGATGAGATTGCACGTCTGGCTCGGCCCCGCAAGGGAGTCATTCATATAGCAAAATCTGACCTCTACCGTTGGCGTGAGATTTTTGAACTCTACCTGGCCGCCCAGGTATTCTTCTCGACTGCCGAGACAGCCACGGGTCCGCGTGATAGTGAGAAGGCGCGGAAGCAGCTTGTTTGGTTCCAGGATGAGGTCAACAAACGACAGCTTTTACAAAAATTCAAACTCAAGGCTAGCGCGGAAGCTTACACACATTTCCTCGAACTCAACGCAACCCTCCTGAAAAATTTCAAGTTCCAAGAGCTTAACCGAACAGCGGTTACCAAAATCATCAAGAGTGAGTCCAGCCCAGAACGGAGTAGTGGATGACAAGACAAAAGGGCAAGACGAAGATGCGGGGCAGAAAGAAGAAATAGAGAAGAGCGAGCGTGAGGAAGGGTATCAGCGAGAAAATAGCTTGCGTGTTATGATCAAGAGGAGGTCATTGTAAGCGTACAGGATTATGACATGACCATATGCTAACTGTTCAGCAGAATTCGATAAACAGACGTCATTGGGTGTGAAGGCAGAGTTCCCAAAAGCCATGAGCTCTGCCCCCTTCATCGTTGGGAGTATTGCCAAAGACATCTGCTCACAGATGGCTTGCGAAGTGCTCAGCCGTGTTCCCCAAATTGTGGATTACACATGCACAATCTGTACGCATGCCGGCAGGTCTACGTCAAAATTTAGACCCCGCCCACCCCCACAGCCTTGCGTGGTGGTATATCCAAGCTGATAATGATGGATGTTGTAGGTTACTCGATCTGCTGGCTCCCCGTGCGACTGGACTGTGACCACATGTTTTGCATCCGGTGCATGATCAAGATGCAAACCCGGGAAAAAGAGCTGTGCCCCCTCTGTCGGGCCAAAACCGTGCTATCTGCGACTGAAGGTAATGATGAATTCCAACATGGCTCGATAAGCAGTATTGAGCACGTATAGCTAACATGCGTCGCCTTTGCCAACTACAGCCCACATCGACTGGAAATTGATGTCCTATATGGAGAAGTGGTTTCCTAAGGAAACAAAAGAAAAACAGCGTTACAACGAACTAGAGAGACGCAGGGAATTGTTGGGCGAGGCCTACGTTGATACAAACGATGGGCCATGCATCGTGATGTAGACGGTGTACCTTATCTGCCTGGCTGGCTATCTTGCCTTTACGGGATACCCCTTATCATTGAATCTCAATCATGTTGAAATTCCTTCGAGTTGGGCCATTCTGTGTTTCTACTTTACTATTGATGATGATTTGGACGTGATACACGTGGGAACTTGGTCGGCCAGTCAGCGCTTCACACAAAGCAAATCAATCCAAATCTGGGTCTGATTTGAATTATTTTGGGCTATCTTGAAGTCAGATTTACGTTGTTGGGGGTGTAATTGAATTGTTACGTAGATTAGCTTCGGATCATGATCTTTTCCTGCCACATAAACAGGGTAAAATAAAACCACGATTCCTCACCATACTCCAGAGTATCACGGTTTCTCTACCGATATAGGAAATTTCTATGATTAGTTTTATAATATTTACACCCGACAGCCTACAGCCAAAATCATCGTGTATATATCGAAGAGTTATATCACTGCAGAAACCTTATGCCTCTAACAAAACAGACACGCAAATTAAATAAATCAAATCTGACCTCAAGATTGCGTTGTTGTAGTGCTCGGTTTGCTTTACTGGGTTACAGGGTGGCTTGCTTTGATTGTATCTGATTTCAATTGTGTGAAGCCCGACTCAGCCTTACATGGATGTGGGAAATTCTCGGCTGATGTTCAGCAGGTTAAGATCCGATTCCCTAGGCAGATGGGACCCAGTCGAGTAGTATATAGTTGCCAAAGTGTAGGTATGTGTTAGCGGCAAAGGACAAATGTGTGACATGCGAAGAGAACACAATGGTTGTATCATTTCACTCCTCTTCCTACCAGAGACCCAGCTGGACATGTTTACATCTGTAAGCATTCGCTACCTATCCTTACTTTCAAGGATATTGAGATTGTTCCTCGGCAACTTTCAGTGCTCTGGTAAACACATTGATAAGCTCATCTGTTCCCTCCAGCCCGACACTGATCCGTATCAAATTCCTGTCAACACCATACTGCTCAGCCCAGTCAAGCTCCTGATAATGCGCCAGGAGCACATAGGGCGAAGTCAATGTGAAGTTGGTTCCCAAGCTCGGACCCTTGGCCGTTTCGATCGCATCGTAAAAGGCCACAGCCTGCTTCTTCCCTTTGAGGACCACTGAGATAAGGCCACCGTAGCCTCCTTGTGGCAGCTTGACCGCTTCATAGTTGGCCCGTGAATCGTTGTACTTGGGGTAGTAGAGAGTCTTGACGAGCGGATGATCTTTGAGGACGCGGCAAATGGCTTCGGCATTTGCATTGACTCGGTCTATGCGCGCGACGAAGTCTCTGCTGTTGCGCTCCATGAAGATGACATCCTCGGGCCAGTATGTGTCCTCCAATTGTTGCTGGACGAAGGATTTCAGGGCTGAATAGTATCGTGAATTAGGGTTAAATATAGCACCGCCACCCATGACGTTGCAGTCGCCGCTAAAAATCTTTGTGAGACTGCTGACAACAATGTCCGCGAACTGGAGGACATTCACATTCGCAAAAGTGCCAATAGTCTCGTCTACAACAACGGCAAACTCGTACTTGTCCGCCAGCTCCCGAATACGGACCAGGTCGGGACAAGTGAGTAAGGGGTTGCCCGGAAATTCACAGAAAAGAGCGAGATACCGCTCTCCGGACTCGAGTCGAGTCTCCAAGTCGTCGAGGTCGGACTTGGACCCGTGGCCGTAGAATAACGCACCAGAAGGGTTGAACTTCTCCAGAATCTTGAGCGTATCGACGTAAGGGAAGCCAAAGTTGACGCTCTTTAGCGGCGTGCTGCCCGGCGGGGTTCGAATGGAATACAGCGCTCTGTGGGCATGAAAAATGGCGTTCATTCCGCATGGGAAGAGATAGATGTCTTCCTCGCGAAGATTGGCGATGCCGCGGGTGTTGGAACTCATCTGCTTTTCTGATAGCGAAGGGGAACCGCCAAGGTCATGGTCGGCACTCCGCAGTGCTCCGGCAATTCGTCTCTTGATGGCAGACTTGGCGGGATGGACAAAGGAGAGGTCGAGGTTTCTGCCGAAACGCTCTTCTAGAAAACGGGAAGTCTCTTGGATCATCGCAGTCTCTCCGGTAGCCCTGTGGACATGGCCGTGCATTATCGTTTGTTGGTTTCCTCCAGCGTCAAGCGAAGCCTGCCGCTGATAGCGCTTGGGACCGCGACACGGCTTTGCTGCAGAGACAGCCGCATTACGGAGTTCGATATCAGGACGCAGCAAGCCGTCTTTGAACAAACCGTGGCAGAACTCAGCCCGACGGCTAGAAACGCCATCTCCACTATGCTGCCAGTACTGCTTTGCGAATGGAAAGCCGTCCTGTGGCATGATGACAGCAGAGATGGATGGACAAAGGGGCTCCAGGGCACGCGCCTCGGGATCTGACATATCAAGAACGAGGTTGACGACCTCAATGTTGCTGCAGACATCAACAGGTGCCCGCGAGCGGATGAAATCAACGCAGCGAGAGGCAATGGTCGGCGTCGGGAAAAGCATGGCTGTGATATCACTAGTTCGCTTGGCCTTGGTACTGACATGCGTGGCCACAATGTCAGCAGCAAAGGCCTGAATGGTCCGATGGATGAAGAAGCTGACACAGGTCGGTCAGTACAACTGTAGTGCTGATCGAGATACTCCGACTGTAGTGATCATGATGTCTGGAGGACAGGTGCCCACATACCGAGGATACCCCGTTGCCATGCGTTTCACCACCCAATCCTGGCCCTCCTCATAGCCAACATTGGCACTCCAGGTTGGGAGTGAGACGCTCACGGCCTAGAGACAGCAACTTGAGGTCAGAACGAGGTATTGTAATGGTGGTAACTGTATGTGCTGGGGAATGGGTGCATACATGAGCGGTCTCCGAGGGTATAGAGTCCCCAAGCTCGAAGGGAGGCATGGTGTACGTAACTGAGTGCCAGATGAGTGCGGATAAGTAGTTAGATGAGTGGTGATGCTGCGTGAATGTTATACTTTTGCTTCGCGCTGGTGTGAGGACCTTCCCTATTGGTTCCTGGCCTAATAGATGCTGTCTTTCCGTTAGCTGGGTCACAATTACCGCTTAAAGATAGTGAGGCAAGGGCAAGCCCCAAGAACATGGCTAACATAAAACTAGGTGTGTCCTTGATAATTTGACCTAACTTATCTCTACCTCCCTATTAGTTCTGAGCAAGGGAATGAGTAAAGGGAGATGTCGAGTGAGCAACCAAGTGAGCCAAGTGAGCGAGATCTGAGATGGAATTTGGTCGCTAAGGAGTGACTCGTCGATGCCGAGTATCGGAGGCTTTCAAGTATCTGTACTTGTTGTCGTATCCAATCAATCACGGAGTTAGATCTAAGCTAGCGGTGACGATCGTTCTTAGTATGTACTCTCTCTACTGCCAGTACTGTGTAAATCATGTGAAGAATGTTTCTGGCAGAGACGGTCGCAATTGACATTTCCTTGATAGACTGGTCCTTCTCACAGCCTAAACTACATTTCGCAAGTCTCCCCTTCTCTACCGGATACACCTTGCTCTGCAGGAGATTCTTATTATCCATAACGCTGCATTGTTATATCATGCAGCATACGTTCATACCCTCCGCCTACAAGGTCAATGTAGGTACTTAGGTACCCGGGCCGCGGCGCGAAACCGACATGACGGAATCTCCACAGTCTCCACCCCATAGAAGATGGGTCCACGCCCCGCCCGAACGCCTACTGTGACCTACACATTGACGCCGTAGATCGGTGACGGAAGGTGCAAAGAAGATGAGGGAGTATCTTTCTGTTCTGCCCCTGCCGGCCGTTGCCTGCCGACCAGCCGACTTCCAACCGCCCGTCAAACGCGAGGCGCTCCCATGATGAAACAAAGGTACATCGAGCAGGACTGGATATAAATATAATATTCTAGCCAACTCGTTTCTGGACAACGGTAATAGCCTTTCTATGTTTTACATATCACGGATAGCACTAGTTCCCTACGATTTGTCGCAGTGCTGGTTCGCCCGCCCTTTTGTCCATTACGAGCATGACTGGCCATGGTCTGCCTATCGCCATACCATTATCTCACATGCCCTACATCTTGGGCATCCATAGACGTAAGGCCGCAGAAGATGACCGATGCAAGTTGAACACAGAAACTTTTTTTTTTTTTACTTATTTTCAGGATATGCTCCCTATGCGGCGCAAGTCGACTCTTATGACATTCTTCTATGCTTAGGTTGTCCATTGTGAACCCACCTGCCGGCGCGCGGCTTAATTGTAGTATGCTCGACCGCTCCTGCGAGTCCCCACGCAGCTGATGCTGTCGCTGGGTACGATACTATCGGCATCTTCTTGGTCCTCTACCTCATTGTCCCACTTTGTGGACTGAACACCGGGGGTGTCGGGCGGTAGCAGAATCTCATGAGGTGTGACGAGCTCGCTCAAGCTACCCGAAGCATTTCTAGGCAAACCCCCATCACGGCTCGAACCATAAGCGCCAGACCTTCCCAATGGACTGCCACCGGCTTTGACAGTGGTCGTCTTCACGCGGGTGCCTGACTTGGAGCGTCTGACTGTGTAGGCCTCTTCAACCGGAGAACCGCGGATGATACTTGATGATCGATGACTCTTTGTTGACGCATAGCCATCCCGTTCTGGCGTACTCGTGTCGTAAGTGTAGCTTCGCTGCACCATTGGCGGGTGTTTTGCGCCTCTTGAGCTTTGAAGGTGGTGGTGATCCGATGAGATACCCACGGGAGGTCGTCCGTATTCCGCCTCGCTGCGGTCCCGAGGAGAGCCGCGAGACCGCGGGGTCATATGACGGCCTCGAACGTCCTCCAAGCCATCTCCAAAGCCGTCGTCCACATCTCTGCTTCGCGAAGTGCCCGCATAACTGCTGTATCTAGTAATGTACTCCGGCCGCGGTCCTGCCCGGGAAGCACTGCCAGAGGTATGCAGATGCTCATCAGGTAAGCGAACCTTGTCCACTGCCCGGTCCACTTCCACATAACGTGTCCTAGGCTCCAAAAGTTTTCCAGAGTACTTTTCTACATGCCCCTCCTGATGGCTACAGCGGCGTGAAAACGATGGCGGCTCATGATCATCACGCGACGAGCGTGAGCGTTCAGCCTTGGATATGCTGTACAAAGCACCTCCCACCACACCGGCGGCTGCGGCGCCCAAAATGGTACTCACAACCGTACTTGGACTAATGCCTCCGGAGTTGTGCCTGGTTGGGAGAGTGGGAGCATAAGAGGCCGTCCTCGTCACGTGACCCCACCTGGAAGCATGTCGATCATCGTCTTCAACCTCAGCCGAACGCCGGTGACACGAAGGAAGGTTTGATCCCGGGTATGATGGATTCGACGCTGCACCTGGGCGCTGCTCTAAACCTCTTGTATCGTATTTCCACAGGAGGACTCGACTTGGTTCTTCATCGGCTGACTGCTGGTACCGTGTGGCTGTGCCACCGTGATGGGACGGGTAGCTTTCGAAAGGCTGATATACGATCTCCATGGTGTTGCCGTCAGGGTCAGTGACGTTGATTTTGAGGTCGCCGGCTCGAGTTACACTCCTATGGGCCTTGGGGGTTGTAGCAGCTGATCGGGAATCAGCAGGGTGCCGCAGTGGTTTTTCACTGGCGTCTGGTGAAGCTCGGCGCGCGCAACTAAAAGCTTCGTCGGCTGCGACCGCAGAAGGGGCAGAAAGGGAAATATGTGAGAGTCTCAAGGCCCGATGCGGGTCAACTTCACGAATCTGAAATACAGGTTTGTCGCGTGACGGATGGCCGTAGGTGATGGATGGTAGGGGTCCGTCCTCCTCACTCAGATATCTCAGGCCAATATTCTTTATGATGGCCGCGTAAAAGGGTGCGGAGGATGAGAGATGAGAGACTTCGAGGAAGGGAAGCATCTTGACTGATGTGTTTTTGAAGATTTGGCCACCCACGGAATGAGCGAAGGCGTGCAGCTCCCTAACGTTTGAAAACTGCTGATCGATGCCCACCCCTCAATTTGATGTACAGCCCCGGTGTTGAAGATGAAGTCAATATGTGGCAATCTTTTGAGGGTCCGAGGTATCGAAGGTCGCTGAGCTAACAGGAACCCTCAAAGCACCGTTGAGGCACCGCTGGAGTACCGCGGCGCGAGTAGGCGATCAAGACAGGGAGGGATGTGCTGCCGCTCACGGCTCACGAATCCAAGCACTTTAGGCCAGGGGCTGTGAGGCGTATCCGTGGTGGTTAGGTCTAGTTGTACTCTCAAGTACCGCCGCAAGGGTACGTTATGGAAAAAGCGAGGAGATCGAAGACGTGTTGGAGGAGGTGACTTGTGAAGCAGAGACCCTTCTCACCGGTCCGGGTTTTGTCATAAACAGATGGTGTAGGGCGGGATAAGCGACGTCCAGTGGTGGGCAGAAGGGCGGCCAGATAGCAATTGCTGCTTGGCGAAATGACTTGACGGTCGGATAGCGGTTGGATTCGTCCACGTATGTTCAGCAGTTAGTCATGTTGGTAGCAAGTTGGAGGAAGAGTGGCAGAGCAGGTCGCAAATGTAGGTAAGTGGAAAGGCATATCCCCTTTGGGGCTGATGCGCTTCAACTCCCCTCTCATGAGGCGGTAATGGCAGTTTCATGGTAATTGTGGGTCCCAGGCGCCTATTTTCGGGCTCATCCGTGGAGATATCAAGTCACTGCAGCGTATAGTGGAAAAGAGCATCCCGAACTGCCAAAGTATGCAGTCCTGTGGTTGGTGGTGATGGGAGGCAAGACAGCGAACCTAACGCGACCCGGCCATCCGGCCTGACTTGGCTGACTGGCGATCGAGGGCGGGAGAATCTCCATTGGCGAAAACCCATCTCCGCCCTTTTAGGCAAATGCAACCTTGCAAGAACATTCCTACTTTTTCCAGCTTCTCCCCTTTGATGATCTGATGGGAACTGATTTGCACTCGCACTGCAGGATTGTCCGTGGACAACTGCTGGCCGTTGCCGCTCACTGACGGTCACGACTGTGCCGCCGCCTGACAAGCCATCCTTATGGTCTGGTATGCATCGCCACGGTTGCGGTAAACGCTTCGGTGCCTGGGTGCCGGGGTGCCCAAGTCGAAGGCTTGTATGTAGTGTAATGTAAGGCTTCTCGTACCCGAATCAGCCTGGCCGTTTTGTGGTGAGCGTACCGTGGTGAGTGTAAGATTAGCATGTCAAACGATGCAAAAAAAAATGTCCCAACACCCAAACCCAACTACACCGGAAACTGAACGACGTGCTCGGTCTTAAGTCTTACAAAAAGTTTTTGGGTTTTCTTGAATGAAGAATATCAAAATATTAAGATTTTTTTTTTTTTTTTTTTTTTTGCAGAAAGTGATAGCAACACTACATTTTACACAACTTTCTTGTTACCACTGGGTTGTGTGTTCCTGGCGCACAAGCATTGTAGATCATTCAAAACCAAAAGATCCAATTCACAAATTTGCAAGACACAGCAAAGGCGAGGAATGCTCCAGTGCGCGTTCATATGAACAGTCTCGGGAGTAAATACCAGGCTGACGGCAACTGGGATAATCATTTCATATCCACAGGTACATGGTCCTGCAGCCCATGATCCAATCGGTCTGAAGACCCAGTGGCCAAATGCCAATGCCCAGGGTGTTACTTTCCGCGGTTTATTGGCCGAATGTAGACTGCTATGTGAGATACATCAAGGCCTGTACGCTTCTTGTACATTGCGAGTACACGGCACTATTCGTCAGGCTTTCAAATGGCCATGGAAAGAGATACAGGCACGTGAAAATGAAATCAAACGAGCTTACGCAGCAAGGGAGACACATTGTTTTGCAAATGCTGAATTTGGGAGAAGAAAGGCGTTGGGAAGGAGAGGAGGGTAGTGAGGCGTCGCAGTCCGAAAAACGAGCGACCCACGAAAACACTGACCTGATAGTAGATGGCTACTAGGTAGTAGTGCTGATGTCGTGTAAGGAAAAAAGAAGGATGACAAAACATGGTTCCCGTGCGTCACTTCCCATTCTCCACCACTGATACTAACTGGGCAAGTCGCTACTTGCCCTGCTTTCCGTCATGGCAATGTCTGAGTTGATATGGCACATGACAAGCGTTCGCTCGACAAAAAATTGCGTTTCACTTGACCCGAGAACTTAGTATCCGCAAGAAGATATTATTGACTAGCCTAAGAATGGACGTATGAAAGAGCCAGGAAGAGGTGAAGAAGAGTATATGACGAAAGGAGAGGAGGGAAGGCAAGCCAGGTTGAATGGTCTTGCGTAGACGATGAAAGCGTCTTGAGTCCGTTGTTGAACGCCCCATGTTTTGGTTGCAAAAACAGCGACAGCGCAATCACAGGCGACCCAAGTTCCGGAAGCTCTAGCCCGCAAAATCGCGATGTTGTATCACGAAGCTGGCCAAAGCCCCCGCAGCCTCTCTCACGCGTGAGAAAGGCAAACAGACCTTTCACCCATCCCTCCATATTTCCCACCACGGTTTGGTTGTCGATTAGATGATGTCCCACGCATCCTCAGCGGCGTGACAGAACTTGCTGCACGCTACGCTGGCTGACAAGCTATAATTGCTGATGGAAATCTTCTCATCGACATACTCATCCGCAAAGTTATCGGCACCCTTCGCCATGGCGCCTACAAAGACGCAAATGCTCTCATTCTCGCCCAATGTGTCGATGTACTCGCGGACGCGCACAACGGGGGCGTCGAAGCTGAGCGTAATCTTGCGGCAGTTGGGAGGCAGGTGGTCCGTAATAGGGTTCTGAATCACCTTCAAGAGCTTTTCCTGTGAGTTGGTTCCCTTGATGGACAGACGATGGAGAAGCTGGACCATGAGACCAGCGAAGCGCTTGAAAGTGCGGGGTATACGGACAGCAGGCGAGACCTCGATCAAGACCCCTTTGGCGGTCTGGATATAGATCTGCAGCCTTCCGGCCTTGTTGACGGGCGAATCGAGAAGCGTGAGGAGGCACTAGGGAACAAAAATGGCGAGTGTCAGTAGCAGTATCCGCATGTTGAATGCAGACTGGGAGTTTTTCCAACCTGGTGAGTAATGTCGGGGCGAGCGTCACTGATATCTCTGTTCATCTTGCGCATGACACCAATGTGCTCATCGCTATTGAGGAGCGAGTATTTTTCCTCTCGCTGCATGCCCATGCGGCCAGAGCCGCCGTGGGACGCCTTGTAGGTCTCGAGGCTGGCGTTGGAGAGTACCACAATGAGCCTCTTAGTATCCTTGTCGGTAGGTGGGATGGGCATGTGCTGCTCAGCGACGAGTTGGGGCAGTGCCGGAGGAGGGAGCGACTGGGTGCCTGCCATGGTCACGTCGTGGTTAGACATGTTGAAAACCTGAAGCTCACTCAATAATCGGATAACCAAATGTCCGGGGGCAACGGCAGGTAGAGGAGGAATGGTAGGGCGACGGCGCTGGTAGAAACAGTAGGTTTGATGATAGTTGCTGATATGGTCGTCGTGATGGTGCTAGGGACGGGACGGCCTTTCGAGTTTTCGAGCGAAAAAAACGAAATGGCATTGGCCACCATTGGCGATCAGTCAAAAGAGAGTGGGGTACCAAAGTTCCAGGCTTCCCGGGCCCCTCTTTCCGTGTACAGTAGTACGTCTTTGCAGCGTATTTCCCGTCATGGTGTTCCCGTCGATTTTTTTTCGTTTGATTTTTTTGGTCCTCTGCGCTGCGCATGCGCTATGATGCTTGGCAACAACGGAACCGGGACGCAACGCAGCAATACAGCTTGGGAACACTCAAGCCCGCCTTTCAAACCTCCGAAAAACTTATACCTCGAGCGTCGCAACCCCTCGCATTCAGGGCCCAAACCAATGTGATTATCTGACATAGAAGAGATGAAGAGGTCGAGGAGGGTACTTACGAGGCCGCTTGCCAGCACGGGGGTGTTCTGGGGAAGATGATCCGGACGACATGGTGGCAGGGGAGCACGGAGCAAAGACAACGATGGAAAACCAAATGGACCCTTGATGGCAAGATTGAAGCGGAAAAGTTGAAGGAAGAACGAGACGAGAGCCCAGAGCGCGGGTGCGCGGGCGCACGTGCCCTTTTATATGTTCACGAAGCCCGATAACACGACCTGTATAAACCGACTGTGTGGGGCCATACGAACTGAGAGCAGTCAGCCCCTACCCCAAGCTTGGCATTAATATCGCGCGCCGGCAACCATCAGTCCTCACGAGAAAGCATCGTTTGGAACAACGACAACGAGAGCTCAAAATCACCGTTTGCATGATCTGGGTTGCTGGCAGATGATTTATACGTGGAGACCTTGGCCCCACACAGGCGGGTTGGAATAGAGTTACAGTCGGTTTATCCGCCCCTGATGGTCGGCGGTGACCCCCCAGGAATCCGAGTAAGGCGTTGCACTTCAGGGTTCCAGACAGATGGTCGTTTCAATATCCTGCGCCCACGTTCGCAACCACCAGTAACGCGAAGGGACAAGATAATTGCACATATTGCACAGAACAACACACCTCTCACGCCTTACCCAATGCCTTGTGTCCGACTATGCCTGTGGCTCTTCTAGGTTGATTTCCATACTACGCATATATCACGCAGTACCTACTGAAGTAACATGGAAACTTACGGGCTAATGATTCTTTCAAATGGACTGCACAATCTTGAACTATATCATTCATCCGTGGGGATTTATGGATCGTGTTTTGGCATCTTGTCTCTCTGCAACACGCCAGCCAATCGCCGACAAGCCCGGCCATTGTGCAGCAAACGCCCAATGGAGCGTGCTGGCGGAGAGCTGGCGAGATCCAGGAAAAGTGGAGGCGAGGCACGGGTACGCAGGGGAAGGCCCGACGTTTGTGAATTGCTTCATGCAGGATAAGGGGTTCTTTTGGGAATCAGGTGGCGGTTGATTAGGAAAAAAGCTACTATCTACTATGTAGGTAGTAGGTAGCTACCAGAAGCCCCAAAATTCCAAGTTCTTATAGCTTCTCTACTAAGCGCACAGCGCGCCTTCCCAATTGCTCTGCCTGGATATGGCGGGGATTAGGATAGGTAGGTAAGGTACCTACCTTACCTAAGGTAGGTACTCCTCGGCCGACGTCGGGGTTGTTTCTGGAGAAGCACCCTGGTCCAGCCGCCATCAATCGGCATCGCAAGGGACCATTTAACATCATAGGGTCAGGGAGCGCTACCTATTTGTACGCTACTTCTGCGTACGGCCTTCCAAGAAACACGGCCCGTAATAAGCACCGCTGAGACGGCTGCAAAGTGTCAAGCTTCGGCTTCGTGAGACCCGGGACCGACCACAGAAGCAGAAGGGAAGGGCGGCTTACATGGGCGGCGTACTGCACTTTTACATGCAAGCTATGCGAACCGGAAGATCTACGTATCATTCTGCTCTCTCAACCCCGATCTTAGAAGCTCGGCTGGGCGCCGCTACACATGGAAGTAGACATGCACACTAGGTAGGTAGGGCTGCGGGCCGTCTCGCGATTATGAGCCCTACCGGGAGTCCAGGACAGCAGATCCTTGACACACCACGATAAGCTCGGTGGAATTTTGCGCAGCCTCTGGAGTCAGAAGTGAGACTGAATTCGTCCAGGACAAATTAACATAGACTGCAGCCGGGCCAGACTACCAAGACCATGTCATTGCCTTGAACACTAAGACGAGTTGCATGATTCCTCCAATTACTCTTATTCCTTTCATTCGTCCTCTTGGGTCATTGGTCATGGTCCCCAATAGTCATTAAAGCCATACATTCTCGTTGGTGTCTTGTCAAGTTGCCGATGACATTATGCTCTGGAGTCCACGGTTATTTGTCCTAGACGAGCCAGGTAGATACGCCCTGTTTCTCCTCATCAGGATATCCCGCAAAAGCTTGTTTAATGCGAGTGTGAACGCCAGTCGGGATCCGGAGCTTTGAACGGCGGCATTGGACTCGGTGTCTACACAGATCACGCACAAGGACGACTCTTGCATCTACCTACCGTACACATCAGTCCTGGTAAGTTCGTTAGCGTGGTACTCAAACGAGGGTATTAGACAGTGGGGAAGGTAGGGGAGGCTTTAAGTGATTCTGGTGGTTTTGAGCTTTTATAAGAGGTTTTTGATGTGTGCGGGTGTTTAGATCTCTTCTGCTAGCTCTTCTCTCCTTGAAAGTAGGCAGTTTCAGCCTATTAGATCGTGTAAATAGTCGTGTCCTGCCTTACAACCATCTTCAAGGTATTGTCCCTCCTTTTGTAACTCTTCCCTTTTTTTCAATACTAGCACCCTACTTATTGCACAACTAGTTGAGTGCAAGACTTACCAATCTATACTAGGACTGCTAACTGCTAATTGCAATAATAATAGTTAAGTTTTTACATTAACAAGTGTTAAATTTTGGAGGAGTGAACACTTATACCTCCATATCAGGACTCGGCAACTTACTTTTCTAGCCCCTCAGTATCTTCTAGTATCTTAAATGTCTGCTACTAGTCTACACATTAGCCTCCTATTTTGCAAATACTCTACTTATTATAATAAAAATTATATAGAAATTATGTTATAATAATAAGTAGGGGATATTATTATATTGTATTACAAGGCTAGCCTGTGACTGTCATTTGGTCACGGCATTACTATAATTATAATTGCTAGTTAATACACGCTCTCTAATTAGCTAATCCATTCAGCCTTACTACCGCTATAGTGGCTATTGGGCCTACGCGGGCCCCCTAATTGGCTATACGCTCCCGGAGGCTCCGGTCACGTATGCTAAAAATACGGCTCATCCTCGCCTATATAGGATAAGCCGCTATATACAAATTCTATAATTTCCCTTCTTCCTTATACAATTACACAAATTATATTCTACGCTATATATTCAATAACGCCTTACTCTATAATAATTAATTATACCTTATTATTATACTATAAGCGTACTTCACTACAAGGAGGAAATATATATTTTAGTACTATCCTACAATACTATTAATTGCTAAAAAATCTTATAACCCACCGAATTTAATAGAGCCTATAATTCTTAATAATAATATTATTATTACTAACGAAGGTACCCTCTTAGAAGTATTAAACAAAGATACTAATATTCTAAATACTCTTTAAAATAGCAAGCCCGGGAATTCTAACCTACTAATAAATTAAGATATTTATTTAATTATATTAGAAAGTATATTATGTAATTATATTATTAAATACTTTATTAATATTATTATAAAGAATAAATCTAAACCTCTTTAAACTCTTGGAGGATCCCTTATCGATACTATTATTTTAACGAACAATAATACTTTCCGTTCCGTTATTTCCCTAATTATTCAAACAATCTAAATATTCAATTTCTTTAATAATAGTTTTACAAATTAATTTACAGAATTCGAAAATTTATTCTATATTGAAAGAACTAAAAGTAAAGAGTTTAAGACGAATTTCAATAATATTTTAATAAAATTAAATATTACTATAATTAATTAGGGTATAAATAGAAACGAAAATAATTGTACTAGCGGAAGATTAAACGCGGAAGGTAGAAATTCGTTAGAAAAATAACCCGGAGGTTATTTATACGGTTAATACTATTAAGGTTCCTTTCGAAATTATAATTATTTTTAGGAAGGCGTCATTCTCCAATTTAAACCTATTTCAGTTAATTAAAAGAACCCTATTCTATATAATAAGGCGTATATTATTTAGGAAAGTAGGATTTTTATAATATAGAAGCTAGACTATTTCTATTTCTCTAACGAGCGTACTAAGATTCTTTACACTAATTATCTACTAGGCTCTAAAGTAACCGTTACCCTTAAGAAGGATTTAATAATTATTTTATTTAGATTCAATATATTTAATAAATAAAAATAGTAAATTAATAGGAAATTCATTAAATTCCTAAATTCTTATTACGATAATATCGACTTGAAATTCGATATTACGTAGTGCTTTAATAAATTTAAGTAAAGTAATAGATATTTCTCCGATTTCGAAACGGAATTTATTAAAATAGTTAATTGTTATTAATTTAATAAAGCCATAAAGATTTATTACTTCCGGAATAAGATTTCAATTAAACTTTATATTATAATTTTTAATTAATACTAGTATCCGGGAAATAATAATTTCGAAGGGTAGCTATCTCTTTATAGGGATTTAATACATTATTTAGAAAACAATAAATATTATACTAAAATAAACTAATTATAAATTAATAAGTTGAGTAGGAATAATAATAATAATGATTCCGTTGAAGGAGGAAATAATTCTAAGGATTATATTATTAATTAAAGCGGCGATACTATAAATTTTAATACGATTTATATATTCTAGGCTATTCATTCTAATATTATTAACTAACGGATAAAGGAAGGTTTTTATAGAAAGTATAGCTAGGATAATTATATTATACGCGATTATAAGAATAATATTGATTATAGCGGTAAATCCCCATAATTTACCAATTCTTATAATAACTATAATTACTGAAGCTATAGAGGCCGCGGCGGCTATAGAGGGTATAATTCCTATTTTAAGGCTAGCCGACCCTCCTCCGGCTAGCGAAGTTATAATAATACTAACCTCCGTATTACTAGCGCTAAGGGAGGCGAAGGTAATAAAGATAAGTATAATATACTAAACGCTAATAGTTAGGGAAATTGTTAAACTTTATAGATAATCGCCTATAGAGGTAATAAAATCCCATATAGGAGAAACCCTAGGGTAATACTAAACGACTAAAAATAACAATTATTGATTTATTGAATAATTTTATTTAGAATTAATATTCCTTTTTTTATCTCTTACTTAAATCATATAAAATATTATATATTATATTTATAGATAATAGCTATTTAGCCCTTACTTTTCAAAATTATATTTTTATAAAATAAAACTGCTTTGCTACTTTTAAGTTCGTTCGGCCTCAAAAATTTATATTAGCCGACAATATTATAAAGGGCCTTATTATCGAAGGGCTAACTATGAACTTCCTTATTAAGTATTATATAGAAAACGTTACCTTCCTAGTATATAACCTTTCTCTAACCTATTTGGTAATTTTGGGCTTACTTTAGTTAAAGCGCTACGAATTATTTATTTTATAAACTAATAGAAAAGTTATGTTCTTTAGTAAATATAATACTAAATACCTCCTTACTAACCTACCGGCTATTTTAAAAATAATACTAAATATTAACTACTACTCCTTCTTTCCCTAATATTATTAGACTAATAATACACGAAATAATATAATAAATAATAAGAATCCTACCTCTTTAAAATTTTAAATAAAGACGGATAGTTATATTATAGGGATAAAGACCTCCCCTTTAGCCTTTAATTTCCGAAAATAATTATTATTTAAGGGTATTTCATATACTATATTATTTAATTTAATTTTGACCCCCTTAAATAACCTATCACAATTTACTATTTAAATTTAATTCTAATAGGCTATTCCCCCTATAAATCCTCTAAGACTTTAAATGGGGATAGTAAATTATATTGAGAAGATATATAAAATTCCTATTAATTTTACCGACGGGGCCGGGAAATTCGGATAATATTAGAGATTCAATTATAAATCCAACAAGGCTATAAAAAGTATAAAAAGCCGATTAGGAGGAATTTAGAACAACGAAGCCGAGGCTACGATATATAAAATACCCTATTACAAATTTAATAAAGCTAATAAATTAGAGGAGCCGAATAAGATACCCTATTACAAGTCAGGTAAAGTTACTAGGCCGGGGGAGCCAGATAAAAAGTATATAATTATTACTACTGTACTTTATTATAGGCCTAATAAGGCTACCGAGCCTAGGAAGCCAAATTAGAAGAATATAATAGGCCTCTCGCCCCTAATTAGAATTAAGAATTATATAATTCGACCGGCTACTAATATTAAAAAAATAATAATAGTATTTTCCAATTGCTTAGGAAGAACGAAAAACCCTTTACCGGCCCTCCGGACACTATTTTCCTATTAGTACGATAATTAGTAACTAGTTTTTTAAGGATAGTTACCTTACTATTTAAAAATAATAACCCTATTAACCCCTTATTACCTAAATTGAAATTATAGTACGAGGGCGGTTCTCTATCTATAAAAATACTTACAAAGGTCCGCCTATTAGTAAATATGAAGTAAATCGACCCTACGGATATTGTAAGTATTAATACCGTAATATTCAATTAATTATATAAGTAAAAGAATTTATAATTATACTTTATAATTTATATAGAATTTAAAAAGCTTTTAACCTTCTATAAAAACAAGCCAGCCAATAATTCTATAAAACGTATAATAAAAAACATCTATATTAGGTAGGGATAATAATATAAAATTAAATTCCCCGAATACTTTTATAGGTTTATTAATATTTATACGGGAAATATAGAGTTTGACGAATTACGACCCGTAGTTATAACTACTATTATAATTCTTTTAGGGTATTTAGATAAAGATATAACAATTTACAAAGCTATCCTAATTAAAATTACGGAGGAGGATGTATAGAAATTCTACAAAAAGGCGGATTATCCGGCTAAAACTAACGAGGAGATTAAAGCTAAATTCCTATAGAAATATTGGAATAGGATTAAGACTTTCTATAATTAGGACGCCGGAGAATTTCCTTCTTTATATATTTATAACTATAAAATTAAATTTATTTTAAGGGAACGGCCCCTTAATATCTATTACCGAATAATATTCCTAATAAAAACCTCTATTATTAAAAGATAAGTCGTTAATTAACTCTAAAAAGAGTTTATCCAACCCTCCAAATCCATAGTAGCTTTACTATTATTATTAATTAAGAAGTTAGAAAGCGGAATCTATATTTATATTAATTATTACGGTATTAATAATATAATTTTCTAAATTTACTACCCTCTCCTACTGATTAAAGAAATATTAAATACAATTTATTACACAAAGGTCTTTTTAAAGCTCAATGATATTATAATATTCAATTATATTTATATTTAGGAGGGCTACGAATAGCTTACTGCTTTCATTACGAAGTTTGGCCTTTACAAATTCTTTATTTTACCTTTCGGTCTTTAGGACGCCCCAAGTATTTTTTAGAATTATATTAACAATATATTATACAATATCTTGGACGTCTACGCTACTGTCTGCTTTAATGATATTTTAATATATTCTAAGGACGAAATTGAATATATGATATATATAAAGGAGATATTTAGGTATATAATCAATATAGGCCTTGAATTAAATATTGATAAATACAAATTCGATGTAAAATATACTAAATACCTCGGGCTAATTATTACGCTAAGTAGTATCGAAATAGACCTAGAGAAAGTAAAGGCCGTTGCTAAATAGGAAGCACCGTAATCGAAGTAGTAACTCTAGCGTTTTTTAGGCTTCATAAATTCCTATAGGCATTTTATTAATTATTTCTTTATTATTATAGCCCCCTTATACGATTTAATTAAGAGATTAACTGCGTAATTTTAGGGCGACGCTTAATAGACGGCCTTCGAAGAAATAAAGAAGGTGTTTACTATAGGGCCGGTTCTTAAGATTTTCGATTGGTCAAGGCCAACAATCGTAGAAATAAATACTTCGAATTGAATATTAAGCAATATACTATTATAGTACAATAACGAGGGGGTCCTCTATCTAGTAGCCTATTTCTCTTAAAGATATTTTATAGCCGAATATAACTATAATATTTACAATAAAGAATTACTAACTATTATTAAAATATTCGAAGAGTAATCCCTGGAACTCTAAAGCGTTTAAAATAATTTTAAAATTTTGATAAATTATCAAGGTTTATAAATTTTTATAATAAATAAAAAGTTTACGCGCCAATATATATATTAATTGTATTTTCCTTCCTAATTTAATTTTATTATTAAATATTAATTAAATACCTTTTAAATACAACCCAATACATTTAGCCGGAAGCCGGAGGATATATTTAACAATATAAATAATAACCAATTATTAATTAAGAGTAAAACGCTCTTCGATCTATCTATATTTATAAATTATATTGCCTCTTATAAACTTAATATTAAAGAAATGTCCTCCGACAATTTAATCAAAATTAACTACTATAGTTTTATATTCTATTAGGACGTTATTACTACTATTAATAATCTAAATTACTATAAGTAACTTAAAACTATCCGGTATAAAATGAAAAAAATGATATTCGCCGAATACTATATTATTAATACGTAGGCGTATAAATACTTAACGGTAATCCTAAACCCCTCCGACGCCGCCCTTCAATTACAATTAATCCGATACTATTACAAATCTATATTAGTAGGCTACTAAAAATAAAATAAAATATATATAATATTAAATAAATTGTTTTACTAATTAAATATAAATAAGGCAGTACAATTATATTACAAAGTATATTTATAGTATACAAAGACGAAATATTCTTATTTTTCCCCAGTAGGTTTCCTAAAACCGTTATTAATATTATTCGCGCTATAAAAGAATATTGCTATAGGCTATATTACACTTATAACCCTATATAAAAGAGGGGGCTAGGAATTTAAATACATTACTATCGTTTTCGATAAATTAATTAAAATATAGTACTATATCCTAGTAAAACTACTAATAACCGACGAATTTATCGAATACTTCATAAATAAAGTCCTTATTCTCTACAGCCTACCTGATATTATTATATTAAATAAAGGTTCCTAATTCGTATTATAATTTTAGAGAATATTATTCGTAAAATTAAGTATCATATTACAACCCTCCTTGATTTTTTAGTAGTAAACTAACGGATAAACGGAATATATTAATATAAAAATAGAACGCTACCTTCGTACTTACGTAAATTAAACTTAGAATAATTAAATCGATTAACTACCTCTTATTAAATTCGTAAATAATAATACGAAATTAGATTTAATAGGTATATTCCTTTTCTTTACTAATTATAATTTTTATTTACAAATAAGCGTCGAATTAATATAACCCTACCCCCCTAACCTCTCGGATTTATAATATACAAAATATTTCAAAACCGGCAAAATTACTAAACAATTTAAAGGAATCTTCAATAAAATTACAATAATGGCGAAATATATATAAATATATTACAAGGAGAGCGTTAATAATTACCGCTCTAACGCCCTATAGTACTATCCTGGAAATAAAATACTTCTTAATATTATAAACCTCGCTACTAGCCGCCCCTAAATAAAATTATTGCCCTTATAGGAAGGGCTTTTTGAAGTAATTATAACCAATAACTATTGAATTATATTCAACCTACTATTAAATATAAAATATAAACGTACTTTCTATATTAATATAGTAAGGCTATAGATAGTAGTAAATATATTAAAATAAAATAATATATAGAACGTCCGGGCTAATTAAAAAAGGGTAATAAAATATATAAACAACGCCAAAAATATTATTAAATAATCCTTTTGTTACAAGCATTGCTGCTATATTTCTATATATAGATAGAGGGTGCTATACTATATTAGTACAGTCAGCTGTGTAGCTACTTAAGTGTAGTATAGTAATTACGTGTATGTATTAGTGTAGTAGTTACATATACGTATGCTGCGGTCCCTGGACCTATAATATACCCTATATAGTTCTTATACACATATAGGATTCTCTTCTTATTCCTCGTACAATAATTAAAATCTTACTTTAATATTTGTTTACGCCCTATAATACTTTATTATACCTAACCTTTGCGTTAAAGTGTAATAAGTAATTTCGGTTAAATTAAGCTTAGTAGAGGCTAATATAGTAAAATAGTTTTTGCGAAATTTATCCTTTAGCGAATTATATAATTATTAATAGTAAATTAGAGATTTTAGTAATATTAATATTATCGGCTTAGAATAATAAGTAAATATTTAGAATAATAAAGGTATATTTATTATATTATATAACATAATAAAGAATATCTCTTTTTCTATTCTAATTATTAATAAACTATTAATTTAATTGTTATATTAATAAAATGTTTAATAACCTAGACTATAATAGCGATAATTAAATTGACTTTGCTATAGTATTTCTTTCATTATTTAAAGGCTTCGATACATTATTTATAGTATACGGTAATGATTTTAATATTAGCCTTCGGGTTTTATTTAAATTTGTAGAATAAGTTAGGGGGTACGAGGAAGTTATAAAATTCTTATACTATTTTAATAAAAAGATTAAGCTATTTAATAAGAATATTATAGTTGAGTAGGAGAAGTTTAGAGACTACGAGTGCGATGCTAAGGTATATATTAAGAGGACTAATTAAAATATAGAAGTAATTATTAATTATATTAATAAATTCGAGAATATTAAAAAATAGTTCGTAGATTAATTGAAGGTCCTTTAGGGCTAGTATAATTAAATTCTTAAAGATAATACTTCTTTAGAATATAAATTAGTAATTGCCGAGAAGGAAAAGGTTGCTTATAAAAATAATATAGTAAGTTATTAAGGGTAAGGAGATAGATTATTCAAATATTTTTAATTTATTCGATACAGTTAACGCTATATTTAATAAAGTTAGAAAGGAATATAATAACGTCCATATTATAATTAAAATTATATAGGAGGAATTAATTAAGGTATAAAAGGAAAATAAAACCTTCCGTAAAGACTTTCGCTTTATAGAAGAAATAATTTTTATTATTAAAAGTGATTTAAAGAAGGTTAAGGCTAGAGGTAAAGCTAAATTTTAAATTATAATCGAAGATAAAATTAAAGAAGTTATTCGTAAGGTAGGCGGTATCTTTAGTAATAGTAACCTTAAAGGATTAAGTAAGGGAACCGGCTTTAGTTTTAATAGTGTAGGTAATAGTCTTAGCAATAGCGGCCTTAGAGGATTAAGTAAGAGAATTAACTTTAATTTTAGAGTGGTAGGCGGTGGTTTTAGTAGCGGAGGCGGAAGATTCTTTAGTAATTTTAAAGGCCCCGGTAATAAAGGCCCCAGCGGACTTAGAAATCTTAACAGCGCCCTTTTCTAATTTAATCCCTCGGGTAATTATTATTATAAAGTATTTTATAAGAACTTTAAATATTTTAATAGCGAAGAGATAGATATAATTAAATACCATAATGCTTATAACATTTAGAATTTAATTATTTATAATTATTAGTTGATAGATAGATACGAATTCCCCGACGAACTGTCTAAATTCTTTTATACTATGGGTTACCTTAGTAGCGAAGTTAAAATTAATATTAACGATTATTATTAATTTATTTTGGATAACTTTGATTATTCTATTTATTAGAAGTAGAAAATAGGCGAGGAGTTTTTAATATATTTAAACGAATGTTATAAGTAAGGAAATTTAGTAACTATTATAGAAAAGGAATTACTAAATTTTAAATAAATTAGAAAGTAGTTAAATTATAAGAATTTTAAAGTTTGGTTCGTTTCGTTAATGAATTATTATAATTATATATATTGGTCTTATACACGCTAACTAGCTATACTAGTCTACCCAGGGGGGTATGCGGTGCTGCTTCGTTCGTAGTCTAAGGGAAAAACCGTGTTGTTGAAATCCGGATGAAAACCCTCAGCTTCTCTATATCCAACCCTAACCCTAACCCGAACCCTTCATCCCACCTCACCGTAGGGGGCCCGGGGAGCCTTGGTCGCTTCTTTCGTCTCTTCTCTCGGTACGTTATCTCTTTAGTCCCGGTAGACTTCGCGGCTTCTAATTGGTCGGTTCCTTAAAGCCCTACTTCCCTACCCAACGCTTCGGTAGCGTTTTTCTTCATTCCGGAAGCGGGTATTCTTCTTTCATCCTATCTTCAGGGTAGGGGTAGGGAAGTAGGGTCTTACTTTCTTTAATCGAAATCTTCGTCTTATTTTTAATTGGCCGGGATTTTGGTGAGATGACGTTGGTTAGTCCAATGTCGTAGGACTAGACGGGTTCTATCCGAGCGGAACCGTGGCTCTGGAATGGATTTCGGAGGTAGGGTTCCAATTCCTAAAACCCTATTGGCGGAACGGGGAGGCCGGCGCGTCTTCGATTGGGATGAGATTTTTAACACGTGCCCAGTCACGTGCACCCAGGGTTTTGGACCAGGGTGGGCCCCCACATTTGATTTCGCTGTAAATACTCTTCTTCTTCTAAGAGCGCTTAGTGGAGCGACAGCGGGGAAGATCTTTCATCCGATCCGGCGGCGAAAAACCGGATGAAAGGGGGGGGAGCGGGATTCGAACCCACGACCTTTCGGATGAAACCGAAAGGGGGCCAAGCTCAGATCTTCCCAACTGAGCTATCCCCCTTATTATAATTATAATATAGTTACTAAAGTTTATTTTTTATATTAGACGGTATTTAAACCTTTAACGAATTTAATTTCTTATTATTTTATTTAATTTAAATATAATAATTGGAAGGGATAGTCTATTCTATTTTTTAGTATTGTAAAAATTTATACTAGAGCGTTATTTTATAATAATACTATTTAAATTACTATAAATAGTAGTAGTAATAATAGTAATAATAATAGGGGCGGCTATAGTAATAGTAATAAGTAGAAGGATTTTGATTTCATATATATTGATTATGCGAAGTTTATAGAAATTTATAAGGACGTCCTTTAAGAGTATAATAATAAGGGTAATTATATAAATTGCGGTAGAGGAAAATATATAGTTAAGGATTGTAAAAGTAATTTTAATTATAGTAATTAAGGTAAATAATCTAATTATTTAAGTTTGGGTATTACTATATATTAAAGGTTTAGCGCGGACGGCGCCCCCGTTACTAATTGTATGATAGTAAATACGGCTAATCCGGCCCTAGTAGCCCTAGTAGCCCTAATTTAAGTTTTAGTAATTATTGCGGTTGTAGCCCCTATTTAATAGGGAAATAGCGAACTTTAAAGTTAAATTGTACTTTAGGGTATTTAAGGATATAAAGAAGAAAGATAGGAATAAATAAATTTAATATTTACATTTTTAATTATTAAAGAATAGAATTATTTAAATTAAGTAATTTAGAATTCTATAAATAGAATACAACCCTTTTTTCTATATACTTTTAATATCCCAAATATAATAATAAAGTAGAATGCGTATTATTAGTAGATTTAGGATGTTTGGGTAAGGCTTTTATTGATTAGTTATTTATTAAAAAAGTATATTTAGAATTTAAACCTTTAGAGAAATTACAATTATTATATTTAGTAGATAGTATTTTTAAAGAATAGGTAAATTAGTATATTGAAATTATAATACGTATTAATAATTATAAAGAGGTTATTTAATTTTTTGTAGTTAATTTGGTAGTAGATTACCCGGTTATTCTAGGATGGTTATAGTTGTAGTTTTATAATTTAAATATCAATTGGGTAGTTAATAGAGTTGTTTGGAATGTTGGATGTATGGGGATATGTATAAGTTAATTTTCGGAAGTGGCGGTGCTCTAAGAGATTTAAAAGATGGAAGAATTTGAAGAATCCGAAGATGAATTCTATAGTTTTAGAGACGAGTTTGAAGATAAAAATGGGTTTATAGAAGGATTTAATACGGAGGATCTCCCTAATTAGATAGCTAATATTATAAAGGCCCTTAAAGGAAATTAAGTTATAATAATGGAGTTTTTATTCCTGTTAGTATATATAGATAAATTTGAAGAATTATTGGGTTTAGAAAGGAAGTTTGTATTGAAGAAAATAAGGATGTAAGTTAGAATTATTAGCAGACAGAGGATTTGGATGATATTATAATTAGAAAGAATAAAACGTACGATATTTTACCTTTTTTAATTTATAATTAATATAGTAATATTAGACTTTTTAGATTTTAAAATTATTAATACGAGAATATTTATATTTAATATAAGGTTGAGGGGGGTTTAAGTAAGTTTAATTATTTGGGTAGAATTTTAAAAAGTATAAAAGGAGAAGAAAATAATTATTTTGATATTAATTCTATTAGAAAATATTTGGAAGGATATTATATAAGGTAAGGGCAAATTTTATAAGTATTATTTTGAGGATATTAGAATTTACGAATTTATTAACTTATATAAAAAAAAAATTTATAGGTGAAAGTATAGGCGAATAATCCCTCTAATCTGGCAAGGCGGCCTAAGATTTTATTAATTATATTTATAAAATAGGGTTAAAGGAGGAGGGGTAGAAAGAAAGAAAAGTTAGATAATTTATATTATTAATTAAAATTGATAGAATTTATAGTATTATAAAGGAGGATGTGTAGAAATTTATGGAAAAATCTATAAAATTAAAATATATACCGGAATAAGTGAAAGTACGTTTTTCTAATAAATATAAGGATTTATTTTATATTATAAATTTAATGGATGTTAAGGTAATTCCGAAGTATTAGTTATATAATTATAAAATAGAATTGAAGTTTAGGGTAGAATTATTATTTTATTTTAAGGTAAGACTAATGTTACTTTAGGAATTAAAAATTTTTAAATAATAGTTGGACGATAATTTAGTAAAATGATTTATTTGATTAATAATTTCGGATATAGTTTCTCCGGTATTGTTAGTAAGAAAGTTAGGCGGCGGTGTAAGAATTTGTATTAATTATTAGGGTATTAATAATATTTTTTTCAGAATAAATATCTGTTACTATTAATTAAAGAAACGTTGGACGCTATTTGTAGAGTAAAATAGTTTATAAAGGTTAATATAATTATAGTTTTTAATTAATTATGTATAGCGGAAGGATATGAGTGGTTAATAGTATTTATTATACGTTTTGGGTTTTACGAGTTATTGGTGTGCTTATTCGGATTATTGGGAGTATTGGTATCCTTTTAGAATTTTATTTATAATATACTATATAATATTTTTAATATTTATATAATGGCCTGTTTTAATAATGTATTTATATTTTCGGAAATTTATAAAGATTATATTAAGTATATATAAGAGGTGCTCTAATATTTGATTGATGCGGGTTTGTAAATTAATATTAATAAATGCGAATTCTATATATAAAGAATTAAATATTTGGGTTTAATTATTATTTTAGGCGGTATTAAGATGGACCCCGAGAAGGTGGTTGTAGTTACGAAATGGGAAGTATTAATAAGTAGATATTAATTGCAATGGTTCTTGGGATTTGCGAATTTCCATAGATGGTTTATTATTGGTTTTTCTTATATGGGTAAATTACTATACGAATTTATGAAGAGAATAAGTGAATGGAGGTAGGATAGAGAATATAATAATACTTTTAAAGCTTTAAAGATAGTGTTTATAATAGTACTAGTTTTGAAAATTTACGATTGGGAGAAACCTACGATTATAGAAATTAAAGTTTTAAATTGGTTGTTAGGGGGTATTTTTTCCTAAATATACGATAGTGAACTTTATTTAGTAGTTTATTTTTTACGAAGTATTCGGCGGCCGAATATAATCATAATATATATAATAAAGAATTGCTGCTAATTATTAAAGCGCTGGAGGAATAGAGATTTAAATTAGAGGAAACTATTTAATTATTTGAAATTATTATAAACTATAAGAATTTAAAAACGTCTAATACTATAAAAAAGCTTACCCTTAGGTATATAAAATAATTAGAATTTCTATTAAAATTTGATTTTACAATTAAGTACCGCCTGGGATTAATGAATATAAGGCCGGATGCCCTTAATTATAAATTTAAGTATATCTTTAGGGACGAGATAGATAATAGATTGAAAGTTAGGTAGAAACTATTTATAGATTTTAATTACTTTAATAGAGAATTATTTGGAGACGACTATCTAATAAATATTAACGGCGAGGGTTTTATAATAAATATAACGTTAGATAAAGGAGTACCCCTAGTAATTTGTACGTTAGAAGATAGCTTTGAGGAAGATAACGACGGGTTAGGTATTTATATAAATAATTTAGTAAATTGGGCTTATATTAATTCCCTAATAATAGGTAATATTTGCGAAGTTATTTAGTTTGGGATTTGTTAGTTAAAATACTTTAGAAAAAAGTTAAAAATCCCCTTTATTGAATATTATATAGTTAATAATAGAGTTATATTCTAGGATAGATTGGTAATTCCTCTTAATAACGAGAAGGTTTAATTAGAATTAATCTACCGTATTTATTTATTAATATAAGGAGGCTACCTAGGTAGGGATAAGATAGTGGTACTAATATATCGATGTTTCTAGTTAGGAATAATTGTTATAATAAATATTTATTATAGGTTATATATTCCTTATAGTAAAATTAAGGCTATTAAAATATTACTAGTAGGATTTTTAAAGCCCCTACTAATATTATATACCCTTTAAAGGAATATTTTAATCGATTACGTAATTTTATTCCCCAAATTAAAGAGGGAGGGTAGAAGCGTCGAATACGAATATATATTAGTCGTAGTAAATAAACTTATAAAAATACAATATTTTATCCCTATAGAAGGACTATTAATAGAAGAGTTAGTTGAAAAGTTTATTAACCGTATTTATACGCTTTACAGCCTATTAAATACTATTATATTTAATAGAGGTATTTAATTTATATCCGTTTTTTGGAAATAATTATTATAAAAGTTAGGTATTAAACTAAAGTTTTCTACCCCTTACTATAAAGAAATAAATAATTAAACTAAAAGGATTAATGTAAAGATGGAATAATATTTATTAATATTTATTAATTAGGTACAGGATAATTGGGTAAATTAACTACTTTTAATTGAGTTTTAAAGGAATAACTTTAAATTTATATTTATCGGTATTATTTAATTCTTTATTAACTATAGGTTTTATTCCCGGATAGGTATAGAGCCGACTTTATTATTACCCTTAAATATTATAAATATATAGAGGAAATAAATATTTAATACTAATTAGTTAGTAGTACATTTTAAAGAAATTTGGAATTTTATTAAAATATCCTTTTTATAAATTTAAAAATACTACGAAGCCGCAGTAAATAAAAAACGTACGGATGCCCCTAAGTATAAGATTAGTAATAAAATAATATTTAATATAAGTAATTACGTTATTGAATAATTATATAATAAATTGGCGCCCTAGTTTAAAGGGTTTTTTTGTATTATAAAGGCTAATTTGTATATAGTAGAATCAATTCTACCTTAAAATATAAAAATTACTTACATAGTTAATATATTTTATATTAAACCCTATATTAAGGGATTCACCGGTTAAAGTGAATTAATAATAAATATTAAGGTAAATAAGGGTATAGTTGTTACAAAAATAAATAATTTCGAGGAAGATAAACGATAGGAATTCGAAGGGTTATTAGACTATTAAAAAATTAATAGTTTTTAGAAGTATTTAATAAAATAATTATATTACTTACTAGATTAGTAGCCCGGTAAGAATTTCGATAGTTATTAAGAGTTAATTTAGGAATTTTACGACTAATATTTAGAATTCGGCCCTCTATACCTAAATTTTAGAAAAGGATAGAAAATATAGTAAAAAATAATAAAATTTACAAAAGATAAGAACCCTAATATTGTCCCTACTACGGTAGCCCTAGTAGTAGATAACCAATAAGTAAAAAGAAGTATAAGATTGAATAATAAGTAATCCTTTATAGTGGTATTAATAATAGATTACTAGTAAGTAAGAAGGAGTATAAGATTGAATAATAAGTAATAATCGGATAACGAGATTAATAAAAAAGAGGAGTTCAATTCGACGTATTCCGTACACCCTAATCGAGTACCTTATAATATACTCTTTTATAGGGTAACCGTCAACGGTATTAAAGGATAGTACGTTTTACAACGGTTTTACATCTATTATACCCTTAAATAGTCTATTCTTACTATAAATAAAAATTAGATAAATTAGAGTTAGTAGAAATAATAATTAGGGCAGTTAGAGGGGGGAAAGTTAGTAAAAACAGCTATAAATAATTATTAACGAAATTCAAATTAGGAATTTCTATACTATTTATATTAATAATAGTTATAAACGTCCTATATAAATTACTATACTATAGGCGTCCCTATAGTACCCCCGGGGGGCTAATAATAGTAAGGGTCGTTAAAGTTCTTTATATACAATAATCGGGCTGGTTTGCAGTGTGTAGATGGATTATTGAGGGTAATAATAGTTTTTACAGTAGAAGGGTTAGATTTGGCGATATTTTAGTTAGAATTCTACTTTTGAATAAGAATTGAGGTACCGACGAATATTAAATAGTTTCCCGCTTTAATAAAATTTTTACCAATATTTAATTAGCTATAATTACGGGGAGACCGGAGGAGCCCTACTTTATTAATAATAAATAAAATATTAGATTTTCGAGCGGGAGTATTAGTTTGAGAAGGGGGTAGTATTATAAGTATTACTATTATATTCCTATATATAGATAGAGGGTATTATATTATATTAGTATAATTAATTATATAATTACTTAAGTATAGTATAGTAGTTACGTATATATATTAGTACAGTAGTTATGTATACGCATGTTGCGGTCCCCGGATTTATAGTATACCTGTCAGGAGGCTAAGAGCTCGTGCACAGAAGCACCTCAGCGGCTACTACTCCCCTTCGTCAACTAAAGCGTAGGATTATTTACAACAACGCCTATATCGGGTCGGGCTCGCGGGAAGGATAATCCAACACTACGCCGAGGCGCTAGACTAATATAAGGCTCTATAATGCTCGTTAGCAGATAAATAGAATTTATATAAGTATAAAAGAGGTTTAACGGAGTATACTTTATTATAGTCGGTAATTATTACTATATTTTTAAATTAACCCCTAATTTACTATCCCCTACGTATAGCTACAATTATAGTTACTTCAACCTACCTTTCGCCTACGTTCCTAACAAATTAATAGCTTTTCCTCCAAAAATTAAACTAATATTATTAAAATATATATACGTAGCGGCCGGTCTATTTCTTATACCGCCGAAGCTACTCCTTGTCCCTCTTATATTACTACCCTTATAATTATTATAATTAAAACAACCCAACCTCCTCCGCCTTTATTATAATAATACTAACCTACTATAGAATTTGTTAAAGAAAATAGTAACGAAGATTACGCCCCTACACCGCCCCGGACTCCCTATTTATACCTTTAAATTTCAAAAACTAATAAATTCGCGTATAAATAATAATTATTCGAATTTCAATTCGCTATAATTAAATTTTTCCTTAATTACCTCCCTTCGTATATATCTTAGTAGGAATAGTTCACTTTCGTAGGCCTCGCCGAATAAAATTTAGTAGGAAATTACTCCTCTATTCCTACTGGGTTTTATTATTAAAATTACCTCTTCTATAAAAATAGTTATTCCTTAGCCGGAGCTAGATGTGGCCAACGAAGATAGTGAAACGCCTATTATCTTAATTTAATAAATAGTAAAGTAATAAAAAGAATTCGATACTATTATTATTCTAATACTTATATATTTATATAAATTTTTTTTTTATATTTATATTGACTTTTCATTTTTAAATAACTTTTTTATTCTTTTATAAAATAAAAATTTAATTCTAAGTTGGATTGAATAGACGACCTCTATAATGTTGGAGTAATATAATAACTATTAAGCTACTAAGTTTATTGGGTGACTAACTTAGATTATTGAAAAGGGATATTTTTTTCTTTGTTTATATTATTAAAAGGTTAAAAGAAAAAAGAAACTTTAAATAAAAAAATTGGAAAATTTTTTTTTCTTTTATAGAATTTTCAATATTTCATTTTCAACCCTAACCCTAACCCTCTCTCTAGAAATCAGAGTTAAAGGTATTATTATAACCAAAATCCTTCTTTTTATCTTCTTTTACCTTTTTTCGACAATTAGAGCGTATACTATAATACAACCGGTACCAAAATGACCGCCTTATTTTTCTCGTTATTTTGATACCCCCTATACTTTGATGTACGCGACGGTTGATGAGCAATTTCAATTGTAAAGGAAAAAGTAGCTTTTTGTAATTGAAAGTACGGGCCTCGAATTTAATTCAATATCCGAATTTCCTCTTTAAGACAGAGGGCTCCGCAATTAATAGTATTTAAACCGCTATAGATAGAACCGCCGCTTCTTCCTCGCTTCGAAGTAGGCCTATAGCACTACGACCTCTGGTGTGGATTTCTACTACGAGTTTTGGGCCCGACAACGAATCTATGAAGGAATGGGCGTTTCAATTAAATTCGTATTTCTACTATATTTCCCCTTATTACCCCTTTATCGGCGGCTATCGCTATAATTACCCCTTTACTAACTACGGCTATATTAGTCCGTATTAAATACTATCCTAAATATAATATTACTAAATTTATTAATAAAAATTTCTTATAATTACAAAATTACTTCTACAATATCGATATATATTTTTAAGAATACCCCCGTATTTCCTTTTCGTTCGCTATTAATTATATTAAAAGTAATCCTAAGAATATATAAATTAAATATATATTAATTCTCCGTAGTAAACCCAAATACAATACTATTTATAATATACTTATATAGAGCAACCTCTATACTTTCTTAAAAACCGAATATAATAATAATACTTAGGCTATTAAACAATTTATTCTCAATAAACTCAAACGTATATAATAAAACGCCTTGGAAACTATTCGTAACTTTCATAACCGTTATTATATTAAAGAATTCAATCTATTATACAATTAACCAAAATATATTCGGATTATTATTTAAACCAACCGATTGCGCTTTTTTTTCAAATAAAATATCTTTTCGACGGCTAATATTAATACAATAAATAAAATAGTAGCGTATATAAAACAATTGGAAGGTTTAAAGAATATCGAACTATCTGTATTATATTACTAAAACTAAATATCTTTAAGGTATAATCCGTCGTCTTTTTTATTTTTACACCTTCCTATTTCCTTTTCGAATATTCCTTCTTAATCGTCTTATAGTAATAATTCCTCCGATTTTCCCCGTCGCCCCCCTACTACCTTTTGAAAAAACCCTAATTTTATTTATTCCCTTTATTGTTAAAAAAATTATATATATAACTAGTATACTTGGCTAAAATTATTAAATACTTACTACGAATATAGTATAATAGGCTATTTTGTAGCAATATATCCGAATTAAACTTATTATAATTATAATTAAATCTATTATTCAGTATGGAATTGCCCTATTCCTATAAGTACTCCTTTATACAGAACGAATATTAAATCAATTACAATTAAAACAGTAATTATAATTATTTAAAATAATATAAACAAATTGTAAATATACTTAGAAATAAAGTTATTAGTAAGAATTTATAGAAATTAGCAGAGTACGCGAAGGTTAATAAATGCGGGCGCGGAATTAAATTTAATTAGTAGGTATTTATTCCCATTAAATACGAAAATTAATCCAATACCCTATTATTTTATTAATTTCTCCTTTCAATTTATTCCTATATACAATACAATTACCTATTTTATTAGAATATATAATTCCTATAATACTAAATAGACAAAGCGAATTATTTTTATTATAATTAAATCCCCAATTATAAAAATTATCCTCGGTTACCCCTAACTTTATAAATAAAACCCTAATATTGATTAATAGTAATAGTCGTTTCAATTTCGTATTAAAGCCAGCAATTTTATATTAAATATAATACCGGCGAAGGAAATATACAACGCTATAACCGTCCTAATAGAACTATAATAGGATTTAATTCTATTATTAGACCCTCGGGAAATAATAAGGATAAAAGAGGGTTTCTACCCTCCCATATATACGAATATCCTATTTAAAATCCCTTCTTCCTTAATATTAGAATTTATAACCCTACTCGTTATAATAAAATCGGCCGAATTACTTTTAATCCCTACCCCCCCAATAAAGGTTTTTCGAATAATATTTAATAATATTTACTTTATTCTAATACCCTTTATAGAACTAGTACTATTATAACCCTTCAAATTATTAAAAGAAATAGAAGGCGAACTTACCGTTTTTAAACCGACTATTCTACTAGAATATAAAAAATTCCAATTAATATTCGAAACTTCAATTATACCTCTACTCTAATACAATCAATTAAAATATTATATTAATTTAATCAAAGGGGAATCAACGCTTTAGGGATTAATTTATACATTAAATATTAAAAAATTAAAAATATTATGCGAATAATTAATAGAAATACTTTAAAAAGGATAAATTTATCCCTCTATTAATTTAATAAGTACTCTTATTATTTTTATTCTAAAGAAGGGTAGAAAATTAAAATTCTATATTAATCTTGGAACGTTAAATAAAATTATAAAAAAGAATCGAATAGTATTACCCCTTATTTAAGAGATTTTGAATCGGTTATTATCGGTTAAAGTCTTTATAAAATTAAATTTAAAGGACGTATATTATGAATTCGGATTTGAGAGGGAAATAATGAGAAGACGGCGTTTCGTATAAAGTACAAGTACTATAAAATTTTAATTATACTAATAGGATTGGCGAATACGCTGGTAATATTTCAAATATATATTAATAATATAATAGCGGGGCTAATAAATACAATATATATTACTTACTTTAATAATATCCTAATTTATAATAAGAACGAAGAAAATTATATTAATTATATTAAAGAAGTCCTTTAACAATTATAAAATTATAACCTTTATATAAATTTAAGTAAATACGAATTTTATATAAAGTAAGTATTATTCTTAAAATATATTATTTCCCCGGAAGGTATAACGATAGATTTAGAGAGGGTAATAATAATTGTAAAATAGGAAGTTCCAACGAATATTTACAATATCCAAGTCTTCCTAGGGTTTATAAAATTCTATTAATACTTTATAATATTATACTTTAAAATAATTATATTCTTAATAGAATTATTAAAGAGGGATAAATAGAGGCTGTTCGAATTTATAGAGGAAGCGGAAAAAGTATCTACGGAATTTAAAAAGTTATTCTAGGAAATTCCTATATTACTATCAGGAGGCTCAAAGCTCGTGCACAGAAGCACCTTAGCGGCTGCTACTCCCCTTCGTTAACCGATACGGGGGATTACTAACGATAACGCCTATATCAGGTCGGACTCACGGGAAGGATAATCTAGTACTGCGCTAAAGCATTAGACTAGTACGGGGCTCTATAATATTCGTTAACGGATAAATAGAGTTTATATAAATATAAAAGAAGTTTAACGGAATATAATTTATTATAATCGGTAGTTATTAATATATTTTTAGATTAACCCCTAATTTGCCGTCCCCTACGTATAGCTACGACTATAGTCACCTCAGCCTACCTTTCGCCTACGTTCCTAATAAATTAATAGTTCTTCCTCCGGGAATTAAACTAACACTATTAAAATACACATACGTAGCGGCCGGTCTATCTCTTATACCGCCGAAGCTACCCCTTATCCCTTTCGTATTACTACCCTTATAATTATTATAATTAAAATAACCCAACCTCCTCTACTTTTATTACAATAACGCTAACCTACTATAAAGTTTATTAAAGAAGATAATAATAAAAATTACCCCCCTACGCTACCTTAGACTCCCTATTTATATTCTTAAATTTCGGAAGCTAATAAATTCGTACATAAATAATAATTATTCGAATTTCAATTCGCTATAATTAAACTCCTCCTCAATTACCTCCCTTCGTATATATCCTAGTAGGAATAGTTTATATTCGTAGGCCTTATCGAATAAAATTTAGTAGGAAATTACCCCCCTATCCTTACCGGGTTTTATTATTAAAATTACTTCTTTTATAATTAAATTTATATTTCTACTATATTCCCCCTTACTACCCCTTCATTAGCGGCCGTTACTATAACTACCCCTTTACTAACTGTAGCTACGCCGGCCTATATTGAGTACTATTCCAAATATAATATTATTAAATTTACCGGCGAAAGTTTCTTATAACTATAGAATTACTTCTATAATATCAATATATATTTTTAGAAATACCCCTATACTTCCCTCTTATTCGCTATTAATTATATTAAAGGTAATTCTAAAAATATATAAATTAAATATATATTAATTCTCTATAATAAATCTAAATATAATACTATTTATAATATACCTACGTAGAGCGACCTCCGTACCTTCTTAAAGACTGAATATAATAGTAATATTTAAGTTATTAAATAATCTACTTTTAATAAATTCGAATATATATAATAAAATACTTTAAAGACCGTTTGTACCTTCTATAACCGCTATTATACTAAAGAATTCAATCTATTGTACGATTAACCGGAATATACTCGGGTCGTTACTTAGATTAACCGGTTATACCCCCTTTTTAAATAAAGTATCCTCTTAACGGCCAATATTAATATAATAAATAAAGTAATAGCGTATATAGAACGGTTAAAAGGTTTAAAGAGTATTGAACTGTCCGTATCGCATTACTAATATTAAGTATCTTTAGGGTATAATCTATTATTTTCTTTATTTTCGCACCCTCCTACCTCCTCTTCGAATATCCCTTCTCAATCGTTTTATAGTAATAACCCTTCCAATTTTCCCCGTTGCCCCCCTACTACTTTTTAAATAAATTCTAATCTTATTTATTCCCTTTATCGTTAGAAAGGCTATACGTATAATTAATATACCTAACCGAAATTACCGAATATTTACTACAAATATAGTATAACGGGCTATTTCGTAGTAATATACCCAAACCGAACCTATTATAATTATAATTAGGTCGGCTATTTAATATAGAATTGCCCTATCCCTATAGGTACCCCTTTATATAGAACGAACGCTAAATTAATTGTAATTAAAATAGTAGTTATAATTATTTAAAATAATATAAGTAAATTATAAATATATTTAGAAATGAAGTTATTAGTAAGGATTTATAAAAATTAATAAAATATATAAAGGTTAATAAATTCGAATATAGAATTAAATTTAATTAATAGGTATTTATTCCCGTCAAATACGAAAATTAATTTAATATTCTATTATTTTATTAATTTCTCCCTTCAATTTATTCCTATATATAGTATAATTACCTATTTTATTAGAATATATAATTCCTATAATATTAAATAAATAAAGTGAATTACTTTTATTATAGTTAAATCCCTAGCCGTAGAAATTATCTTTAATTACCCCTAGTTTTATAAATAGAACCCCGATATTAATTAGTAATAATAGTCGTTTTAGTTTCGTATTGAGGCTGGCGATTTCGTATTGAGTATAATATTAATAAAGGAAATATATAATACTATAACCGTCCTAGCGGGACTATAGTAGGATTTAATTCTACTATTAGACCTTTAAGAAATAGTAAAAGTAAAGGAGGGTTTCCGCCCTCCTATATATACGAATATCCTATTCGAAATCCCCCTTTCCTTAGTGTTAAAATTTATAATCTTACTTATTGTAATAAAATCGACCGAATTATTTCCGGCCCCTACTCCTCCGATTAAAATTTTTCAAATAGTATTTAATAGTATTTATCCTATTTTAATACCCTTTACGGAATTAGTATTATTATAACCCTTAGAATTACTAAAAGAAATAGAAAACGAACCCGCCATCCCTAAACTAATTATTTTATTAAAATATAAAGAATTTTAATTAATATTTAAAACCTTAATTATACCCTTACTCTAATATAATTGGTTAAAGTATTATATTAATTTAATCGAAGGGGAATCGGCACTTTAGAGACTAATTTATATATTAAACATTAAGGAACTAAAAGTATTACACGAATAACTAATAGAAACACTCTAAAAGGGGTAGATTCATCCCTCTATTAATTTAATGGGTATTTTTATTATTTTTATATTAAAAAAGGGTAGAAAATTAAAATTCTATATTAATTTTAAAGCGTTAAATAAAGTTATAAAGAAGAATTGGATAGCGTTACCCCTTATTTAGGAAATTTTAAATCGGTTATCGTCGGTTAAAGTCTTTATAAAATTAGATTTAAAGGATATATACTATAGGATTCGGATTTAAGAGGGAAATAAAAAAAAGATAGCGTTTCGTACAAAGTATAAACACTATAAATTTTTAATTATATTAATAGAATTAGCGAATACGCCGGTAATATTTTAAATGTATATTAATAATATATTAGTAGGATTAATAAATACTATATATATTACTTACCTTAATAATATCTTAATTTATAGTAAAAACGAAAAAAACTACATTAATTATATTAAGGAAGTCCTTCAATAATTATAAAATTATAACCTCTATATAAATTTAAGTAAATATAAATTTTATATAAAGTAAATATTATTCTTAAAATATATTATTTCCCTAGAAGGCGTAGCGATAGATCTAAAGAAAGTAGCAGTAATCGTAGAATAGGAGGCTCCGGCGAATATTTATAATATTTAAATCTTCCTAAAGTTTATAAAATTCTATTAATGCTTCGTAATGTTATATTCCAAAATAATTACGCCCCTAATAGAGTTATTGAAGGGGGATAAACGGAGGCTATTCGAATTTATAAAGGAAGTAGAAGAAGCATTCGCAGAATTTAAAAAGCTATTCTAGGAGGTTCCTATATTATATTATTTTAACCCGGTATTATAAATCCAAATAGAGACGGACGCGTCGGACTTTATAATCGGGGCGGTTTTTATATAATTATATAATAATAAATAATACCCAGTAATTTTCTTTTTAAAAAAGAAATCGCTAAAAGAAATTAGGTATAGGGTTAGGGATAGAGAGTTATTAATAATTATAAAAGTATTAAAGGTATAGAGGTAATATTTATTATATATAAATGAACTATTCCTAATAATTATAAATTATTTAAACTTATAATATTTTTAAAAAAAGGAATAGGCTAACGCGAAATAAAATTAGTAAATATTAGAATTAATAGTATATAATTTTAGAATTAAATATTATTCGAAAAAATTAAATCCGGCGGATAGGTTATTAAGGAAGCTGTAATTGTAAGGAGAAGAATAGGAAGTAAGGGGTAATTACTTATTAATAAAAATTATTAAAGGGAATAAAAAAAAGGGTTGGGTAATAAAGGAAAATTAAATAATAAGGGTGTTAGTATAATAAATAATTTTAATTAAAAAGGAGATTTAAAAGACGGTAGTAGAAGAAAAGGAATAGTAATAGGATATAGGCGAAATAGAAGAGGGTTGGGCATTGGAGGATAAAGGGGTTGAATTACGGGAGGAAAGGTAGAATTTGTAGGGGGAAGGCGAATTAAATAGGGAAAAGAAAAAGTAAAAGGAAATTAAGAGCAATAGTAGAGGGGATAGAATAGCGAGGAAGAGGGTAAAATTTATAAGCGAAATTACTACTAAATTAGGGAAAGAAGACGAAAGTATTGCTATAGGAAATATAAATAGGTATATAATAGTAGTAAGGGTATAAAAAGATAAAGAATAATTATTATTATTAGGATAGTAATTATTAGAGGTATAGAAGGAAGACTTATTTATTATTAAAGAAATATAGAAAAACGGCGAAGGGAGGAAACGGATAAAGAATTAAAAGATAGGGAAAGATGGAATTCTATAGTATTAATACTAAGTCTATATCCTAGAACGGATACGGGCCGAACTATTCTATACTTACTATAATATAATAATAATTAGATACCCGGGCTAGAGGAAAATATTAAAATATATTAATTAATTCTATTACTAGCTTATTATTATAATTAATATTAAATTATACATCTACGAATATTTAGCGTACTAAAAGGTTAAACTTTGTAATTACTAACTATATAGGCTATTAGGGTTATTACCTATCCCTATTATCCCTTAGTAAAATATTTTATACAATTTTATTACCGGAATATTAAAATTATTCGACTCTGTATTTAATCGGACTTATAATATAATCCTTATTATTATTAATTATTTTACTAAATATACTTTATATATCCTTATATAAAAGATAATTAACGTTCGGCAATTTATATTCCTCTTTTAACGAAACGTTTTCTAATAATTTAACCTCCCGGATTCTATTATATTAGATTGAGGCAATCTTTTTACAAATTAATTTTAGAAGATTTACTACGAACTCCTAGATATTTACAAATACCTTAATATAATTTAATACCCTTAAACGGACGGATAAATAGAAAGGCAAAATTAAAACTTAGAATTATACTTTTAAATCTTCTATAATATAGAGTAGGTCGATTAGACCGAAAAAATTATACTAATATAATAAATGTATAATAATTATTTCTATACTATTATTAGAAAGTCCCCCTCGGAACTACTCTTCGGATATTATTTTTAGGGATTAACGGACCTAGAGCGAGGGTAGAGGATAGTCCTTCCAATAATAACTACTAATTAGATCGATAAATTATTTTGTAAACGGTTAGAAGTTGTAGTAGCCTTAGAAGTTATTAATTAAGGGTATACGAAATAGTATAATAAAATTCGGAAGTTAAAGGAGTTCGATATTAAAAATTAGGTTTTATTTAATACGAAGTATATTAAATAATACCGTCCAAATGCTAAATTAATAAATAAATTTTTAAAACCCTTCTAAATTACTAAAGTCGTCGGAGAAAAAAAAATAGTATACCAATTCGTATTCCCTACGTATTATTAGATCTACCTAATATTCCCTATTATTTTACTAGAACTATACTATAGGAATCCTGCTATAACGGCGCCGTAAGGGGAAATTGTAAATATCGAGGAGGGTAATATTTAATACGAAATTGAAACGATTATAAAATATTATAAATTTAGCTATTAACGTTAATTTTAAGTTAAATAGAAGGGGTATCCGGACGATAAGAATTTATAGGTTTTATAAAAGGATATAAATTATTTAAACCTTTTTAAAGAATATAAAGTTAAAGAAATACAATAGCGGCGTATTAGCAGCGGGCTAACTACTAAATTGATAAAGGTTAATTAAGTAGCGGGAGGAGAATAGTAATTATTAGAAAATCTAGAATAGAAATGTAAAACGTAGATGTAAAATGTAAAACGTAGATGTAAAATATAGATGTAAGACGTAAAACGTAAAATATAGATGTAAAATGTAAATGTAAAATGTAAAACACAAGATATAAAACGTAAAATATAAATATAAAACGTAAAATGTAAATGCAAAATATAGACGTAAAACGCAAAATATAAATATAAAACGTAGATATAAGACGTAGACATAAAACGTAGACGTAAGATATAGACGTAAGACGTAAGACGTAGACGTAAAATGTAGACGTAAAACGTAGATGTAAAATGTAAATGTAAGATGTAAATATAAAAATATAAAGTAGAAACGTTAAATAGGACGAGAGATAGGAAGGGAAAGTAATTTAATTTAACGTAGGATATTAATAAGGTATTAAATAGAGTATAGCCTGTATTTTCCATTATCGCTCTAAATAAAAAAATCCTTAGCGGCGTCCGTTATTGTCGATATAGGATTAAAATTTACAATTTTAAAAGGGATACTCCTATGTATTACTGCGCCTATCGATAATATTTATAGATACTACTTTATATTATTTATTTATAATCTTCCCTTACGAATTCTAATAATTTATTTAATTTCCTATTTATAAATACTAACCTCCTATTAACCGTTTAATACTAGGGACCTTAACTATAATTAAGGGAGGGGGTAATGTAAATAAAAGAATTTAATATAGAAATATTTATAAGAGAACCGCTATTACTAGTAATAAGACTATTAGTAGGGGCTATTAGATTAATATTAATATTAGTATCGCCGATATTGCGGTAGTTAAATCTTAAATAGCCCTTATAATTAAAGTTCTTAATTCGGAATATATTAAGTAACGTTATAAGGAGATTATTATTAATAAGGCGTACTTATATTACGGCCTAAAACGCCGCCGCGGATTATTATAACCGCTATAAGAGGGGGGTAAGTAGGGGGCTACTAATATTAATAAAACGTACAATTTTAACTGCTATATCCTATATATTATTCCGGAGGTTATAAATACTACGGGGGACCTCAAATATATAGCGGCGCAGCGATAGCGAATACTACGATCTTTCGTTGAATTCTGGAAGGAGGAGACGTTAGTAAAAAAAAAAAAAAAAAAAAAAAAAAAAAAAAAAATAAGAGAGGTAATAAGGGGAAGATAACGTACCTTTAATTTAGCAAATATATATATTAATTAGATAGAGTATTTTATATAAATTTAAGATTAGGGTGTTAACGAACGCTTAGGCTAAAGCAATACTATATCCTAAATAAACGAGGGGGCGGATATTATTAGAGGATAGGAAAGGAATAATTAATTAAAGGTTAGTTATAAGCGTAAAATAAGAGGAAGGAGAGGACGGAGTAAAAAGGAAAAAAATAGGGAAAATAAGCGAATATATTAATTAAATTTATAAAGGAAATAGGGATTAGTATATAAATATATAATAGAAATACGTATATCTATAATAGAGGGTAGCTTAAATAAAGGGGTAAATAAAGCGATTATAGAATTAAAGGAGGGGGTAATAGATATAATTATAAAGGTAAAGATAGGAGGAAGAAGAGAGGAGAGGTAAAAAGGGTAGGTAAAAAGGACGTTATATAAACGAGGGAGGAGGTCCTTATATAAATATAAATTAAAATAGGCAAATATAATTTAAAGTAGGCGAATATAAAGTGATATAGAGTAAATAGAATATTAAATAATTATATAAATAGTAAGAGGGGGTAAATAGAAGGATAAAATAAAAGTAATAATTAGAAGGGGAAGGATAGGATAAATAGGTAGTAGGGCGGTTATAAAAAGGTAAGAAAGAAAGGTAGAAAATAGAAAAGTATGTAATTTGGATAATAGTAGGGAAAGTAGGGGAAAGTGGTTAGGAATCGTACTATTAGAATAGAGGGAATAATATAAAAAATAAGGCGAGGGTAATAAAAGGGTAATTAGGAAGGAATAACGCAAGTAAAGGAGGTTCGTAGAGGAAGTAATATATAGAGTTAGAAGGCGGAGGAAGGAAACGAAGGTCCTAAGGATAGAACCTATAGGGAGGGGGATCGCATTCAAACATCGTAGTAGGTTGTAACTACTTATTAATACTTTTAAATTCGGCGTAATACTCCTTAGTAAGTAAAACGAAGTTTACTACCTTATACGCTTACAAAATAACAATCTTAATAATAATCGGGAACCCGGCTAATTTTTTAAATTTAATACCGGTTTTATATTTACGTTAGAGTTTATAAGAATAGACATTACAATACCGATATTCTAGCGGATAGCACGCTAGCGCTTTGAATCTAATGCCGGTTTCGTATCCATATTAGAGTTTATAAGAATGGACATTACAATGCCGATATTCTGGCGGGCGGTATACTAGCACTTTAAATCTAATACTAGTTTTATATCCGTATTAGAATTTATAAAAATAGGTATTATAATATTAATATTCTAGCGGGTAGCTTCGTATCCGCATTTAAAATTTATAAAAATAGATATTATAATACTAATATTTTAATAAGCGGTTTACTATATTTAGAGTTTATAAGAATGGATATTATAATGCTAATATTCTAGCGGCCGGCTTCGTATCTATATTTAGAATTCGTAAGAATAGATACTATAATGCCGATATTCTAGCGGGCGGTTTACTATATTAGGGGCTTATAAGAATGGATATTACAATATTAATATTTTAGCGGCCAGTTTCGTATCCGTATTTGGAGTTCGGGAGAATAGATATTACAATACCGATATTCTAGCGGGCGGCTTCGTATTTGTATTTAGAATTTAGGAGAAGGGATATTATAAAGTTAATATTCTAGTAGGCGGCTCGCTGGTAGTAAAGCGGCTACAATATCCGGAATATAGCGTCGGCGGTTATTATAAATAACGGCTCGTCTAAACCAAGGGGCAAGGACATTATACCCTTACTAGTAATATAATCCAACAACGCTACAATAATATAATACTAATGCCCTTTACTATTTAACCGGAATTTACTATAAATTATAAAGGTTCCGAAGACGGAATTTATAAGGGGGAGGGTTATATTAGAAAATTTAGAATTCGTATATAAAAGTACCTCAACGGCTGCTACTCCCCTTCGTTAACTAATACGGGGGATTACTAACGATAATGCCTATATTAGGTCGGGCTTATAGGAAGGATAATCCGGTACTATGCTGAAGCGCTAAATTAGTATAGGGTTCTATAATACTCGTTAGCGGATAAATAGAGTTTGTATAGGTATAAAAAAGGCTTAACGGAGCGTAGTTTATTATAGTTGGTAGCTATTAATACATTTTTAGATTGACCCCTAACTTGCCGTCCCCTACGTGTGGCCACGACCGTAGTCACCTCAGCCTACCTTTCGCCTACGTTCCTAATAATTACGCTACTTCAACCCAGTATTATAGATCCGAATAGAGATAAACACATTAGACTTTACAATTAGGACGGTTTTTATATAATTATATAATAATAAATAGTACTTAATAATTTTCTTTTCGAAAAAGAAATTGCTAGAAAAGATTAAGTATAGGGTTGGGGATAGAGAATTATTAATAATCGTAGGACTATTGAAAATATAGAAATAATATTTATTATATATAAATAAACCGTTCTTAATAATTATAAATTATTTAAATTTATAGTATTTTCGAAAAAAGGAGCGGGTTAGTACGAAATAGAACTGGTAGGTATTAGAATTAGCAGTATATAATTTTAGGATTAAATATCGTCTAGAAGAATTGAATCTAATAGATAAGTTATTAAAAAAACTATAATTATAAAGAGAAAAATAGGAAATAGAGGGCGATTACTTATTAGTAAAAATTATTAAAAGGGGTAAAGAAAAGGGTTGGATAATAAAGGAAAATCGAATAGTGAAAATATTAATAAAATAGGTAATTTTAATTGGAAAAGAGGTTTGAAGGACGGTAATAAAAAAGAGGAAATAATAATAGGATATAAATAAAATAGAAGAAGGTTGGGCGTCGGAGGACGAAGGGGTTAAATTATGGGAAGGAAGGTAGAATTTGTAAGGGGAGGGTAAATTAAATAGGGAAGAAAGGAAATAAAAAGAAATTGAAAGTAATAGTAGAGAGGATAGAATAGTAAAAAAGAGGATAAAGTTTGCAAGTGAGGCCGCTATTAAATTGGGGAGGGAGGACGAAAGTATTATTATAAGAAATATAAATAAATATATAGTAGTAGCGAAGGTATAGAAGAATAAAAAATAATTACTATTATTAGGATAATAATTATTAGAAATGTAGAAGGAAGATTTATTTATTATCGAAAAAATATAAAAGAATAGTAAAAGGAGGAGACGGGCGAAGAATTAAAAGATAAGGGAAAATAGAATTCTATAATATTAATATTAGGTTTATATTTTAGAACGGATACGGACTGAACTATTTTATACCTACTATAATATAATAATAATCGGATACTTAAATTAAAAGAAGATATTGAAGTATATTAATTCATTCTATTATTAACCTACTATTATAATTAATATTAAATTATACGTCTGTGAATATTTAGTGTATTAGAAGGGTAAATTTTATAATTACTAATTATATAAATTATTAGGGTTGTTATTTATCCTTATTATCCCTTAGTAAGATATTTCGTACGATTTTATTACCGGAGTACTAAAATTATTCGATTCTATATTTAATTAGATTTATAATATAATTTTTATTATTATTAACTACTTTATTAAATACACTTTATATATCCTTACATAGAAAATAATCGACGTTTGGTAATTTATATTCCTCTTCTAGCGAAACGTCTTCTAATAATTTAGCCTTCCGGATTTTATTATATTAAATAAAAGTAACCTTTTTATAAATTAATTTTAAAAAATTTATTACGAATTCTTAAATATCCGTAGACGCTTTAGTATAATTTAATACCCCTAAATAGACGGATAAATAGAAAAGTAAAATTAGAATTTAGAATTATACTTTCGAATCTTTTATAATATAGAGTAAGTTAATTAAATTAAAAAAATTATGTTAATATAGTAGATATATAATAATTATTTTTATATTACTATCGGAAAATCCCCTTTAGAATTATTCTTCGGATATTATTTTTAGGGATTAATAAACCCGGAACGAGGGTGGAGGACGGTCTTTCCAATAGTAATTACCGATCGGATTAATAAATTACTTTATAAGCGGTTAGAAATTATAGCGGCTTTAAAAGTTATTAATTAAGGGTATATAAAAGAATATAATAAAATTCGGAAATTAAAGGAATTCAACGTTGGAAATTAGGTTTTATTTAATACGAAATATATTAAATAACGCCGCCTAAATATTAAATTGATAAATAAATCTTTAAGACCTTTTTAAATTACTAAGGTCGTTAGGGAGAAGAAGATAGTATACTAATTTATATTCCCTATATATTACTAAATTTATTTAGTATTCTTTATTACTTTACTAGAACTATATTATAGGGATCCCGCTACAACAGTACTACGAAGGGAAATTATAAATATTAAGGAAAATAATATTTAATACGAAATTGGGGCGATTATAAAGTATTAGGGATCCGGCCATTAATAATAATTTTAAATTAAATAGAAGGGGTATCCGGACAATAAAAATTCGTAAATCTTATAAAAGAATATAAATTACCTAAACCTTTTTAAAGAATATAAAGTTAGGGAAATATAGTAGCGGTATACTAGCGGCGGGCCGATTATTAGGTTAATAAGGGTTAATTAGGTAATAGAAGGGGAATAGTAATTATTTAGAAATATAGAATAGAAATATAAAATATAAATATAAGACGTAGATATAAAATATAAACGTAAGACGTAAAACGTAAATGTAAAATATAAACGTAAAACGTAGAATAGAACCGTAAAATATAAATATAAACCGTAAAGTAGAAATATAAATAGAGACGCTAAATGTAAATATAAAACGTAAAACGTAAATATAAAATATAAATATAAAACATAGACGTAAGATGTAAATGTGAGACGTAAATGTAAAATATAAATATAAAACGTAGAATAGAGACATAAAACATAAATATAAGCCGTGAAATAGAAATATAAATAGAGATGTTAAATATAAATATAAGATGTAAATATAAAGTATAAAGTAGAAATATAAAGTAGAAATATAAGAGTAGAAATATAGAATAGAGATATAAAGTAGTAATACGAAAGTAGAAATATAAAACAGAAATATAAAATAGAAATATTAAATAGGACGAGAAATAGGAAGGGAAGGTAATTTAATTTAATATAGGATATTAATAAAGCGTTAAATAGAGTATAATTCGTATTTTCTATTATTATTCCGAATAAAAAAATCTTTAGCAGCGTTCGTTATTATTGATATAGGATTAGAATTTACAACCTTAAAAGGAATATTCCCGTACGTTATTGCGCCTATCGATAATATTCGTAAATATTACTTTATACTATTTATTTATAATCCTCCTTCGCAAATTCTAATAATTCGTCCAATTTCCTATTTATAAATATTAGCCTCCTATCAACTGTTTAATACTAAGGACCTTAAGTACAATTAGGGGAGGGGGTAATACGAATAGGAAAATCCAATATAAAGATATTTATAAAAGAATTACTATTATTAATAATAGGACTACTAATAGGGGCTACCGGATTAATATTAATATTAGTATTACTAATACTATAGTAGCTAAATCTTAAATAGCCCTTACAATCAAAATTCTTAATTCGGAATATACTAAATAATATTATAAGGAGACTATTATTAATAAAGCGCGTTTATATTGCAACCTAAAACGCCGCTACGGACCGACGTGATTATTATAAGAGGGGGGTAAGTAGGGGGCTACTAGTATTAGTAAAGTATATAATTTCAGCCGCTATATTTTATATATCGTTCCGGAAATTACAAATACCGCGGGGGATTTCAAATATGTAGCGGCGTAGCGATAGCGAATATTACGATCTTTCGTTGAATTCTAGAAGGAGAAGACGTTAGTAAAAAAAAAAAAAAAAAAAAAAAAAAAAAATAGGAGAGATGATAAGGGGAAGATAGCGTACCTTTAGTCTAGTAAATATATATACTAATTAAATGGAATATTTTATATAAATTTAGGATTAGGGTATTAGCGAACGTTTAAATTAAAATAATACTATATCCTAAATAAATAAAGGGATAAATATTATTAAAAAATAAAAAAGGAATAATTAATTAAAGGTTAATTATGGGTATAAAGTAAAAGGAAGGAGAGGATAGAGCGAAAAGAAAAAAAATAAAAAAGAAAAGCGAATATATTAATTAAATTTATAAAAGAAATAAGGATTAATACGTAGGTATATAATAAAAATACGTACGTTCGTAGCGGGGGCTAGCTTAAACGAGGGGGTAGCCGAAGTAATTATAAAATTAAAGGAGGAGGTAGTAAATATAATCGTAAAAGTAAAGAAGGGAAGAAGAAGAAAAGAAAAACGAAGAGGGTAGGTGGAAAGGATATTATATAAACGAAGGAGGAAATCCCTATACGAATATAAATCGAAATAAGTAAATATAATTTAAAGCAGGCGAATATAAAATAATATAGGGTAAATAAAGCGTTAAATAATTATATAAATAATAGAAGGGGGTAAACAAAAGGATAAAACAAAAATAATAATTAGAAAGGGAAGAATAGAATAAATAAATAATAGCGGCGGTTATAAAAAAGTAGGAAAAAAAGGTAGAAAATAGGAAAGTATATAATTCGGATTATAGTAAGGAAAGCGGGGGAAATAATTAAGAATTATACTATTAAAACAGAGGGAATAATATAAAGAACGAAGCGAGGGTAATAGGAAGGCGATTAAGAAAGAATAATATAAATAAGGGAAATTTATAGAGGAAGTAGTATATAGAATTATAGGAAGCGGAGGATGGAAATAAAGGTCCCGAGGACGGAATTTATAAGGAGGGGGATTGTATTTAAATATTATAATAGGTCGTAGTAAATGCGAATAATAGAAAATAATTTACAAAAGGAATTTCGGGTTTCAATTATATAAGTATTATATAATAAGCGTAAATAACGGAGGGTACCCTACGAAAGTATTAAGCTACACTACGAACGCGGATAACGGAGAATATCCGGTAAGAGGAATTACGGGGCGTAATTATATTAATATTCTAAAATACTTATTAATACTTTTAAATTTAATATAATATTTTTTATTAGGTAAAATGAAGTTTATTACTTCGTATATTTGCGGAATAACAGTCTTAGTAACGGTTAAGAACCCGGCCAACTTTTTAAATTTAATAATAATTTCATATCCGTAATTGGAGTTTATAAGAATAGATATTATAATACCGATATTTTAGCGGGTAGAATATTAGCGCTTTATATTTAATATTAGTTTCGTATCCGTATTTAGAATTTACGAGAATAGATATTATAATACCGATATTTTAATAGGTAGAATATTAAACATTTAAACCTAATACCTATTTTATATCTATATTAGAATTTATAAGAATAAATATTATAATACTAATATTCTAGCGGACAATATATTAGTATTTTAAATCTAATACTAATTTCGTACTTATATTTAGAATTTATAAGAATAGATATTATAGCGCCGATATACTAGTAGGCGGAATATTAGTTCTTTAGATCTAATATTAATTTTGTAGCTATATTTGGAATTTATAAGAATAAATAATACAATACTAATACTCTAGCGGGCGGTTCGCCGGTAGCGGAGCGGTTATAATTTAGAATATAATATTAGCGGCTATAGTAAATAATACCCAATAATACTACAGTACCCGGCATTTATTATAAAAATTCTAAAGACGGAACTTATAAGGGGGGGGTCGTATTAGGAAACTAAGAATTTATATATAAAAGTACTTTAGCAGCTACTATTCCCCTTCGTTAATTAAAGCGTAGGATTATTTATAATAATGCCTATATTAGGTCGGGTTCGCAGGAAGGATAATCCGGCACTACGCTGAAGTATTAGATTAGTATAAGGCTCTATAATATTCGTCAACGGATAAATAAAATTTATATAAGTATAAAAGAGGTTTAACGGAACGTACCTTATTGTAATCGGTAGTTATCAATACATCTTTGGATTGACCCTTAATTTGCCGTCCCCTACGTGTGGCTACGACCGTAGTCACCTCAGCCTACCTTTCGCCTACGTTCCTAACAATACCCTATATAATTCTCGTACACGTATAGGGTTCTCTTCCTGTTCCTCGTACAATAATTAAAGTCTTACCTTAGTGTTTGCTCGCGCCCTGTGACACCTTCGAAGGGATTAATACTTATCGTTTCGAAAATAGTAAATAGAAATACTATATTATTTAAAATAAATCTTATATACTAATTTGAGAATCGGTTAATAATATAGAATATTATATTAATATCCTTTATAAATTTTATATTAATAATTCGGAATTCCTAGTCCCTCTATATTAATCTACTATAGAGAAGAAGTATAAATACGCTGTCTATAATTTAAATAAAACTTATAGTAGCGCGGGATTAGGACCGTTAATAATAGTACTAATTATAAGATAGTCGCTCCGATACGCAATACCGGCCGCGGATACCCTCAAAAAGGTTATAAACTTGGTAATAGAGAGCTTTAAGCCTTTGGAGGAGGAGGATTGGTGATTTTTCCTTTATATAATTTAGTACCTGAAGGTATTTTAAGCCCGGGGTAATATTATAAAGCTAATTTGTAATTATTATTTAGTCACGGTATTACTATAGTTATAATTACCGGTTGATGTACGTTCTTTGATTGGCTAATCCGTTTAGCTTTACTATTGCTATAGTAGTTATTGAGCCTACGCGGGCCCCCTTGATTGGCTATACGTTCCCGGAGGCTCCGGTTACATATACTAAGGATACGGCTCATCCTCGCCTATATAGGATAAGCCGCTACGTATAGATTCTATAGTTTCCCTTCTTCTTCGTATAATTACGCAAGTTATATTCTACCCTATACGTTCAATATCGCCTTACCCCGTAATATATTGCCCCTTTATAAGAAGATGTAGGGTACGTAGGAAATTATCTAACAATGAAACTTTTAAGGATGTTAGGGAATAGTTTGTACTAATATACGAATAAGAAAAACAACCTTGTATCTATTGTGTTCGACTAGTACCTGCTTAGCCTTCACACGCGAGATGCCTTTAAGTTGTACGGTGATTGAACTGCGTGGCTTGGCATTTCAGCACCTGCTTAGTTTGTTCCCACTGACGCAATTGGTCGTATTTTGACCTGCCATTCCCAGACATTGATCAAATCCAGTACCTTGAGGTTTTGAAGAGGGATGGGAGATATTCTTCGTTGGGCGGACGATGCAAAACCAAGGCCGCAATACGTCACCCGCCGGGCGGATACTTAGTAGTTGGTGGCACAAAGAACGGCCACCTTTGCGTTCGATTCAACGTGCACTTGATTTGCAGTGAGATTGCCCAATTTGGCAAACCTGGAAATCGTCTTGGACCTCGATCGAAACAGCAAGACCACGGGTTATGTGAAGCGCCTGGTTGCAGGTAGTTCACGGCAGATTACCTACCCAGGTTACCTCTACCTGTTAAAACTATGTACAGTAGGACAGTGCCTGTTGTGGCCAGGCTCACCTGGCTCAAGATAGCTCGACGTGGTGTTCGCTCTTGATGATGTAATGGGTCAACCATGGGCTGCTCTGGCCGTCGTGTCTATGCAAGGTCTTGTGATATGACAACTAAAACCTGTAATTTGGAACCACCAGCTCCCGTCTCGTACTGAACGGGCTCGCTCGTTTTAGCCGGACGTCTCTTTCTGCTCAGCTACCAATGTCACCTACACTACACTAGGTTTATCTGAGTGCCAAGCCAAGATTACGTTTCACAGAGTACTTCTACGACTGACCTTCATTGCTTGAGGAATCCCAGACTGACTCCAGAGAGAAGAACGAGAACCACATCCACCAAAAAAAAAGGGTCAAACAATAGGTAAGCTTAAGCGCGACCTGTCTAGGAACTGTGGTGTGCCATTGGGTGGGGTCACTTCATCTGAAGCTGCGACTGAACCTCCGTCGAGGCCCCGGTCCGTAATTTGCGGGGGTCGATCAACAGCTCCATCATATGCCCGGAATAGCGCACGCTACAGCAGCACAATTAGCCCAGACCCTGCCCAGCGTTCTTTGTTGCTGCCCTGCCCCCGGTGACGACGACATCATTCCTGTCTCCCAGACGGCCCAAGGCACCAAATCAACATTACCACTTTCCCTGCTCGCCTTCTTCCTCTAGTTCTAAACCGCCTCGCTACCTCTACCACGAGCACCTTCCACGCGCCCACATTTCCTACTACCTCTAGTCGGATGCGCCGTCATTGTCTTCCCGTCCAGTCACAACCCCAGACCTAGGTAGCGGTAGCAATATCTTATTTTCAATTTCCAGTCCTGGATCGCCCGACTTGGTTTGTCTACTGGTCTGGTTCCAGCCTCATCATCCAAGCATATCCAGGTTGCCATCCTCAACACCCGCGCGCGTCCATCCAGGCTCTCATTTACGCTGCCCTTCTCCAAAACCTATTGCCTATCCGTCTTCTCGTCCTCTCGTACAGTCCAAGGTCTGCCGACTAGATATCCTAGTCGACCATTCCCGCTATCGCTACCACGACCCAACCAGCCGCTCTACTTCCCCAACTCCCGAGCCTACTCTCTGTCCTTGTCCCAGTACTGGGTGAGGTGTCCTGCGGCGCGCGCCGACACTCATCATGATGACCGCTAGATCTCCAGTCGGGGCCCCCTCCCCCAACATGAACTTTGATCGCGGACACAGCTACTTTCCCGACCAGCAGCAAATTATCCATGAACAGCAGCAGCAGCAGCAGCAGCAGCACCCACCACCGCAACAACCACAGTACTATTCCGGTGGCCCTGATGCCGAGACCGCGTCAAACACCCTGGCCAATACTCACCTGATGCAATCTGATCATGAACACATGGCCACTGCTCCTCACTCAGCCAGATTCAACGAGGAGTGGGATGCCGGTCGACGAGGAAGCTCGATCGTCGACGGCACGCGACCTCACAGCACCATGTACCGAACGAACTCGTACGCCGGTTCTGTGAATGGCCTTAACGGGGATGGGACCGCTTCCATGTCCCGCAGCAACACTCTCAAGAAAAAAGCGTCTCTTAGACGTAGTGGGAGCCTCAAACGGAGCGGCAGCCGTCGCAGCATGAAAGCGGGGAGTGTTCGGAGTTTGGCACTTCAACAGAACTCCGACCAAGAAGGAATGAACAGTGCCTTTTACTGCCCGGTTCCGACGGCAGGCAGTCCCACCGACGTCCTTGCCAACCGTTTTCAAGGTATGAGTTCATACCTGTCTGCTAACATAGTCCGCGCCTAACCTTCATGTTTTTGTTTCTTAGCATGGCGAAAGATTCTCAAAGACCTTATTGTCTTCTTCAAGGAGATCCAGACACACTATGAGCACCGTTCCAAATCGCTCATTAGGTTGGGGAATGTACTGAATAATACGTCGACTCCCCCAGGATTTCTTTCAGATGGTGGGCTAGACGATGCCCTCCAGGTTCTGCGAAATTACAACAAGCAAGCCATTGCCGAGTCCAATAAAGCACGCGAGATCGAAGAGGATGTTATCCTAGCACTCACGGGTTTACGGAGTGACCTACATCAGAAGATCAAGGAAATCAAAAATCTCTCTGGCGATTTCAAAAACTCCGTTGACAAGGAAATGGAGGCCACTCGAAGAGCTGTGAATAGTCTTCAGGAAGTTCTTGGCAAGACCGAACTCGACCCAGCTCTTACAACAGGCAAAGAAGATCCATACCTGTTACGACTAGCAGTGGATCGCCAGCTGGAAAGGCAAATTGACGAGGAAAACTATCTGCATCAGGTACGCACTTTTCACCATGTGGCTCGTTGGGAGAGTCCTGTTCACAGCTAACTGCCGTACCCAAAGGCTTACCTGAACCTTGAGAATTCGGGACGGGAGCTCGAGTCCATTGTCGTTGGCGAGATACAAAAATCTTACAACGCTTATGCTGGTATTCTCAAGAGAGAGTCGGATGTTGCTTACAGTGCTATTGAAGAGCTTCGAATTGGCCCAGTTTCCATGCCCAAGGATACCGAATGGAACTCCTTCATTCGAAAAGATGATCAGTTCGTGGATCCGGACGTACCCATGCGATCGGCTGAGTTCATTCACTATCCCGGCCGTGACCATCACGCTTGTCAGGAAATCCGAGCGGGTCTTTTGGAGCGCAAAAGCAAATATTTGAAAAGCTATTCGGCAGGATGGTAAGTATCCGAGCCATTAAAAGAAGGTTCTTCCCGGCAGTGCATATTCTGTTCTCTTACTAACAATAGCAGGTACGTACTCTCGCCTACCCACCTACACGAGTTCAAGTCTGCCGATAAGGGACAAGGGCCGGTCATGTCGCTCTACCTTCCGGAGCAAAAGCTTGGGTCTCATTCTACCGAGGGCAGTTCGTCCAACAAGTTCATCCTTAAAGGACGCCAAACCGGAACAATGCACCGTGGCCATACGTGGGTATTCCGCGCCGAAAGCCATGATACGATGATGGCATGGTATGAGGACATCAAAATGCTTACTGAGCGGACCCCGGAAGAACGCACCAATTTCCTTCGCGGCCATGGAAGAAGCTACAGCAGGTCCTCTCAGCGGTCTTCCATTAGTAGCGATGGGGTCAATGACGACGAGGAGCCTCCCTTTTCTGCAAGCGTGGCATATGTCAACCAGCCGCCGAGGCAAGACGCTCTGCCGCGACGTCCTTCAGGTGGGCGATTCCCATCTGATCTCCAGGTAAATGCACAAAGACGCTTACAGGTTCCCGTTTCCCCGCTTAGTGTGAGTTCCGGAAACGACGAGAACGGCATTGTCGATGCCACCGCGGCTACCACCACATTGCCAGACAGCGCCATAGAGCAACACGATAGAACACGGAAACCAACTCCACCGGATTGCGAGGGGCCCACTCTTACAGTACATCAGGGCGATTACACTTATGCCAACCCAAACCGGAGTCAAGTTCATGGCGTACACAACGAAATTGACGGCCAACCCCTGTCGATGCATTATACTGTTGGAAACCTAGGCGATGGTGTCATTCTCCGGGAATATGGCGAACAGACTGATGATTGTCGAATCAGTCCCGATATGATATTACTTGCTAGACAGGACGACGATGCGGACGAGCAAAACGTTCGTCACGGCCAGCGAGGGGTAGCTTCTGATATCAGAGATATCCCAGCCTCCATGGGTGCCCTACAAGCAGTGTCCCCACTGGGGGATGAGAGTGGCATGCACAACGATATCGCATCTGCGAGTGCTCAACATTCCAGCCATACAATGCCAAGGACAGTTATGGTTGGGCAGATGGACAGTAACAGTGGTGGTGACGTTTTCCAGGATCGAACACGCCCAACTATCGGAGGAATGCGCAATGACAGCGTTCCAACCATATCCCACCTTCATATGCCTGGTGAATATCCGAAGAGCTCTTCGTAGTCTCGGCTTGCCTCTACGTCTTCCGTTGATCCCAGTTGTTTATCAATCGACCAGCTCGAGCATGCTTGGGCGACTTCTAGGACACATTAGATTTAACGTCGACATAAAGCAATTGTGGTCGGTAGTCGTCAGTGGCTTCGTCTTCGCTTTTCCTTTTGTTTCGTTCTTTTTGCGCGTAGGAACACTGTGATTCCACGGCTTTCTTGTGTGTAGGATACTCTTCTAGTTGCTGTCAAGGTGGTTGTGGGGGTGATAGTAGCGGTATGGATGGCAAGGCGGACAGGTGGGGGATCCGGGGGTGATATGATCTTCTAGTCTCGGAGAATACATGTTTTGGCCGTTGTATGGGGATGCTCTTCTAATCTTCCGTCTATGGGTAGCTTGGAGCCTAGTGTCAAAGTGTGCATTTGGATCTTTCGATGCCGCTCATAATCACCGGCTCTCCCTTCAAACATGCTGGCAGTTTCTCTTTGTGTTGCTCCAAACGTGGTTTTCAGGTCGTTGTTATAAGAACTCAAGGTTACTATGTACCTAGGCAGGCGTGTGTGTACGGCGACGTGATTCGATAATACATATCTATGCTTACTTGTTTGTTAGACCGAGATTGCGACCTCCTCGGACAAGAAAGAAGACAAGGGATTTTGGAAACCCCTTTATTCCAAACACAGTTAAGATCGAGAACGATAGGCGATCGTTTCACAGCGAGCAATAGCCAACTGGATGCTATCTTCGCCAGCAGTCCCGCCTAGTTATCCTGAAAGCGAGGGGAAAAAAAAAAAAAAAAAAAAAAAAAAAAAAAAAAAAAAAAAAAAAAAAAAAAAAAAAAAAAAACAGAAAGAAAGAAAGAAAGAAAGAAAACAAAGTCCTCTGCAAGTACCACGCTAACGAGCGAATCAGGGGTGAACTGTATAACACATAGAACGGGCGATCCACTTCTGGACAACAGTTCCAAATAGTTTGTATAGTCCGAACAGGCCGAAGAAGCACCCCAATCGATGGTCGATGAAGCAAGGTCGGTGACACCTCGTGGAACACGTCGCCGCCAGGTTTTCGGAAATGACTGTGATAGTTGGTGGTTGAGAGTCAACTTTGAAGGCTCGTCAAAACGATGCGTTCTGGTTCCAAGCAACTTAAGGGCATCTTTTCCGCCTTGGGCCAGGACTTCTTGAGAGATGCAAGTCGTCTGCACAGCTATTCTACCTCGAAAAGACATGGCCGCGGTGTACATGTTGTGAGATACCTTGTTTGATGTACACGGGTGGTTAGCTTCAGATAGTAGACAATGCCTAGAAGCGGTAGCGAGTGTGAACATATGCGGCCAGAAAGGACTCGCCTGGCTCGCACCCTCGCATTGATACATGAAAGCGTCAGGGACAGGGGTACCGGATGAGGAAGTACCTGGACTATAGAATAATGAGTATAATACTTACTAGTGCACAGTAATATATCCTGAACCTGCATGTGATTCAGACCAGGGCATTCTATATACCAAATGGCGATACTCTACCAAAAAACTTACTACTTGGGACCGAGCCCGTCAGTGCATACATATCAAAGAAATCGTCCGAGATCAGTATGCAGTACATAGTTATATGGTTGCAGCTGAAGTTAGTTCAGCCAGCTAAGTCCTATGCACTAACCGGTGTGTTTATACTGCTGGTTCCTGGGGGATGCAGTTGCAGGGGTTTCCAGTATACACTACAATCATGTAGACACTCGAATAAGGTGGCAGGAGTTTCGTCTACACCTCCGCAGGGGGAAAAGTTGTTAGCTTAGTGAATTTGCAGATCAGCGGGGGGGTGGCAGACTTGGTGGTCGGAGTATCCCGATGTAACCTTTCTGGTAGTTTCTATAGAAAAGTACCTAAAAAGGACTTTGGAAGCCAAAGGAAGCATTTCATCTCATCACCCTTTTTTTCACCATGGCAACGGTCACTACCATTCCTCGAGGCATCGCCATTTGAGGCAAATGGAGACTCCATTGATTATTAGATAAAATGATAGATAAGATGATGGACAATAAATGCCACTTTTCCCAATATTAATACCCTTATTTATTGTAGTGCTTTAGTGGCTTGGCTGGCGGCTTGGCTGTACCGAGCTAACAACTTTTCCCCCTGCGGAGGTGTACCATTCAGTGCCACGTGCATGCCCTTAGCGTGGTAGCAAGGTACGTACACCCGCTACATATACCGGGCGCTAGCCGTGCCGCTAACGCTGTCATCCGTCAAAGGACAACTTGGCTCCATCAACCTCCATTCTCCAGTTTGTTGAAGCTCATATCGCCCTTCATTCACTCTTCACCCTATCAATCTCTTAGGTCTTTTAAACTTAAGTTTCTCCTGAACACAAACCTAATCGTGGCCATTTCTGTCATCTAGTCTTTACAATCCTAATAACGATTCGATAAATAAGCCACCTGCGTCTCGAGTTGAGTGGACGACTGGCTTTCGGCCTTCGCCATCATCTAAGATGCTGATCCGGCTATCAGCCCTTGCCGTTGCGGCCGCTTCCATTGTGAACGGCCTTTCTCCGGCCGACATACCCTCCGATCTGCCACTTTCCAACCTCCTCGCCTCGGCGCAAAGCCATCTCTCAAAAGGGGAGACCAGTGATGCGCTCGTCTACTATGATGCTGCCATTGCTCGCGACCCCTCCAACTACCTGACCTTCTTCAAGCGTGCTACCACCTACCTTTCGCTTGGCCGCACCTCGCAAGCGACCGATGACTTCAACAAAGTGCTCGCGCTCAAACCTGGTTTCGAAGGTGCCCACATCCAGCTGGGCAAGTTGAAGGCACGCAGCGCCGACTGGGACGCCGCGAGGGAGCACTACGAGAAGGCAAAGAAAGTGAACGAACTAGTTGCGCTGGAGGATGCGGCTGTTGCTGCCGGCCGTGCCGAGAAGGCAGCAGCCAGCGGGGACTGGGAGGAATGTGTTACGCAAGCCGGAGCCGCCATCATGGTTGCGAATCGGGCTGTTGCGCTGCGCCAGTTACGTTCCAAGTGTTTATTCGAGCGAGGTGACTTGGAGATGGGCATGAGCGACCTACAACACATATTGCAGATGAAGCCTGGCGACACAACCCCGCATCTCCAAATCTCGGCCATATCCTTCTACGCCCTCGGCGATCTCCCAGGGGGGCTGGCAGCAATCAGGAAATGTCTACATTCGGATCCAGACAGCAAGGTATGCGCAGCATTGCTGAAGGAAGAGAAGATGACGGACAAGCTGGTCCAGAAAGCGATCAAGGCGTTGGACAAGAAACAACCAATGACGGCCGTAAAGAACCTGGTCCCGAATCGAGAAGGGGAAGGCCTCATTCAGGAGGTCAAGAGCCAAGTTGAAAAGCTTCGGGCGGACGGGACGATTCCAAAGTCCGCGGGTAATGCGTTGGTAGGACAACTAGTAGAACTAGCGTGTCAGGCATACTTTGAAGTAAGTCGACTTCTCAAGCGGCCCCCCAAGTCAACATCAGTATGGAACAAGGTAGCTAACACCAGCTCCTTCTCACCAGTCAAACAGCAAAAAAGCCTCCACCTACTGCGTCGAGTCGCTAGCTATCAATCCCACTGCCCTCTATGCCCTCCTGTACCAATCGCAAGTTCAGATCGCGGCAGAAGAGTACGACGCCGCCATCGCTACCCTTCAAAAGGCCCTAGAGGAACACCCTGCCAAATCAGACGTCATTAACCCCCTCATTCAGAAGGCGCAGATTGCACTCAAACGCTCCAAGACGAAGGACTACTATAAGGTATTGGGCGTCTCCCACGATGCGGATGAGAGACAGATCAAGTCTGCCTACCGCAAGCTTTCCAAGATTCACCACCCAGACAAGGCAGCCAAGCAAGGTCTGACCAAGGAGGCGGCCGAGAAGAAGATGGCTCAGATCAACGAGGCGTACGAGGTACTGAGCGACCCCGAGTTACGGGCACGGTTCGACAGAGGCGACGACCCGAATTCGCACGAGGGACAACAGGGAGGACAGCCCTTCGGCGGGCATGGTGGTAACCCGTACATGTTTCAGCAGGGCGGACCGGGAGGCGGATTCCGATTTCAGTACGGGAGTGGCGGGTTTCCCGGAGGGTTTCCGTTTGGTGGCTAAACATCGCGGGACAGCTCATCGGGTACATGGGTGGATACCAAAAGCATGTGGAATGCCATGTTGTTCTTGATTATGGTGTCAGGCGCGCGACGCATTTGAAACTTCAAGGTTGGGAGCTTTGATTCAGGAGTTTGTGAGTTAAGTTGGAGCTTCTATTCGTAGGCATCGCCGGACGAATGAACGGGCAGAGAACACGCAGTGATTATTGTTCATAACATCGAGTATTAACTGACCGGCTTTTCGGTACTTTGCGACATCACAATGTCTGAATTTTCCTCATTTTCTTGCAGGTGGTTATTAGGATGCAGATGGAAGACGATACAGCTGGCCAATTAATTCCCACAAGAAAAATCTTGGCCAAATGCAAATCATGGTTGTCTCCGATGTGATACAATACAAGCGTAAACCATAACTCGTAAGTGGTATATAAACGGTAAGAAGATATGAACACCCGTGAAGACCTACGAACTGATTTTTACACACAGCCGCCGTAATTCCACACTACCTCGCCATCAATACATAACTGCAATCTGGTTGTTGAAGACCAAGGACAGACTAGCAGCACACCAGGCTTTGCTTTTCCCTCACCAATCACGCCACCAAGCACAACGCACTAATAGCCTGCATCTCTTAGATTCGGTACAACCCATGACTTTGTGGGTGGACAAAGGAACCTTTGGGAACAATTTGTGCAAGGAGTATAAAACAGCAGAAGACAAGGAAACAAAGTTACATTACGTACATAATTGGATTTGGTGTTCCTTGTTTTTGCTTTGTATCCTTGTAGTCGCTTGGTATTGCACAGAACCCCATTGTTCCTGGCTAGGGTGAAGGACACCTTGTGCCCGTCCCAGCCTCTGAGTACCCCATTCCGCAGTGCGCCCTCGTGGACAACGCGCCCAGGCATTTGCCCGTTATCAGACGGACGCCAAGGGCGAATGAATGGACATTTAATCCCCGCAAGTGAGCGAGTTTGAGTGGTGTTGGGCTTCCTCCACCTCGCGTCTGGTTGGCTCCATACGCTGGAATGGAGGCAGTCTCTTTCTTTTATCCTCTAACGCCGTGCATGAATATCCGAGGATGTCGAGTTTTGCTGATCCTGGCTGCAGCGAGCGAGTTAACACTAACAAATACAGCGGCAACATGCTCGGAATAAGAAGAAATACAAGAAAGCTTTGCAGACAGCTGCACGCACCTTGTCAAATGGCTTCCGCTCCGTAGGTCAGCCGCATTTCATGACTGGCTGTTTTGGTGAATGAAATAGGCCCTGGAACATCCCATGTGTTAGAAGCATGTCGGGACAGTTTTGAGACTTTGGTAGCAGAATCGGGGTGAACGTACTTAGACGCCTCATATGCCGACCAGCAGATGGCCGTGCTCGGCATGGTGGTCAACACTCTGGGCTTCAAGCCCTTGAAGAAGCCTTTGACACCCTCTCTCCTGTACAGCAGCTTACACCCCGCCACAAAGCCGTTCACGGCTCTGACCTCAGCGTCCTGAGCCGCGCCTCTGGTCTGCAGCATGGTCTTAATCACATCCATAGGCGTCGTAAGCGCGGCTGCGAAGCCGCCAGCTACGGCGCCAGCAAGGCAGTGTGTCGCTGGGTCGTACTTCTTGGTGGGGTTCATCGAGGTTGATATCGACTCATAGGCTAGGAACTGAAGCGCGGTGAAAGGGACGGTCATCGACAGCGTGGTGGGGTACGAGACGTAGAAAGCCCCGAGACCCTCGTTCCGGTAAACATACTTGGCGCAGTCGAGCATGGAGCGGTACATCTTGGCGGAGTTCTGGATCTGCATGCGCTGCTTGATCACTGTGTTGCAATTGCGTTAGAACTACGCTTTTACATGTATGGGTCCGCAGAGTGTATAGGCATATATGGGTGGGCATACCATCGAAGGGGTTCATCAGGGCATCACTGGCGATGGTCGCGCAAGCACCGCTAGTGGCAGCAGCGAGGAAATGATGCTCGCCAACCTTGTTACCGCCCATCAAGTGCTTGACCGCTTCGTAAGTCGCAAAGTAAACGGCGTGCGCAGGGCCTATCAGATTGACATTAGTTGGTAGCCGCGAGATCCGGAGAGACGGAGAGGCAAACTAACCGGCTCCGGCAATGACGCTGGACATGCCGCGCCACAAGCTGAAGATGCCCTCGGTCGAAGCAATTCGATAGGTGCTCTGGATGACGCCATGATAGACCGCAGAAGGGTTCGAGTTCACAATTTGCATACGGGTCTGAGGAAATCCAGTCAGTGACTCGTTGAGGTCTCGCGCGTGGACGGATAAGGGGCCGTTCGCCCACCTTAACAGCATCGATGGGATACACTATGGGAGAATCAGTTAGCTCAATGCCCATCGAAGATGGTTCCGATGGAACGCATCGGCTACAAGGGGAACATACTGGCACAGTGCTCGGCGATGCCAGCAAAGGCGCCGGCGGCCATGTTTTGGATGAGCGAGAAGTTGGGCGGGAGCGACTCATAGCTATATAGATAGATGCGGTGTCAGCGGGCCCCGAGGTGTTCGTTGTATTGTCTCATGAGTCGCCGCCACGTACTCGTAATCCTCCTCATCGATAGCGTTTGGCTGGGTCATTTTGGAAGCCACTGCCTCCGATGCTCCTGCGCTAAGAGCCAGCTTGAAGGGCTCCTGGGACCGTCCTTGGAAAAGACGGCAGGGTAGAGAGGAAGGGTCGGCGACGGGCGATGCGGACCAATACAGGTGTATTCCACAGACACCGAGCGGTTCAATTCAAAAGGGCAGCAGCGAGGTGACGCAATGCAAACGGCGGCTGCGATATAAATGTAGCCAGCTGCTCTGTTTCCTCGTGTCTGGGACCTGGCCCTAGCCTTTTTGCGCAACACCGCGGGTCGAAGCCTGTGTATCAATCGAACTTCACACCAAAGGAATCGATTGTGTCGGCCAAGAGTACTGTCGTCGGTATCGGGCGGTGGGTGTCGTCGCAACGGAGGGCGCGGAACGGAGGAGGGGGGGCGGAGGGGCGTCTGCCGTGGTGGCGGTTCAAGCAAGGACGGGAATTTTGGGGAGGATTGACGGATGAGGCGTCGGTTTTGTCAAAATCTTGACCCGTAGTCGGCACGGCCTTGCAGCCAAAAGAAAAAGAAAAAAAAAATTGTTAAAAATAATCTGCTTGGCACGCATCGAGCTTAACAGACACGCTCAACCGACGCCCGCAGAGCCGTTCCGGCACAATGTTCGGACAGGCTCGGCAGGGCATAGGTACCTTGAATTGCTGCTACTAATCCACCCAGGCCCAAGACGTCGATGCCAGATAGCTTCACAGTTCTTTCCCATGATACGCAGGGATTCACTCTGCCAGCATATACCTCCATTGAGGAGGTACCTCGAATTTCAATCGAGCATTGCAACATCAACCAGGCACTGAGAGGAAGGCATCCGATCAAGTAGATCATAACGATCAAGAACCTACTCGCGTCAAACGACATCTACCCGTATCCCCAATCGGGCCCCCATTCCCAACTTCACTATCATTATAATGCCAAGCAGATGTCTACACTACTGTGTACTGTGTACCTACTAGTGTAGTAATTACAACCTCCGTCAAGCAACCCCGCAATTGACGGAGTGGTTGAGGGGATTGTTCGCGCTGGGTCCGTCTCCGCTAGCGGCTTGGTTTGGTCTTTCCATCCCTTCCCCCCTCTCTCTCTCTCGAGCGCCCCCCAGCCTACCGGGCTTATCAGATTACAAGTCCCGAGGCCCGTCAGCCAATCAAACAAACAACCTTGCCCACCCTCGGTGCAAACTTGACTGATTCATGTCCCAACGCATCACCTACACTTTGGTTCAGTATACTATGGTACTGGTGGAAAAAGAAACCCGGCCCTAGTCGATGGCTCGACACAGTTTTTTTTTCTTAAAAAAAAAAAAAGAAAAAAGAAAAGGAAAAAGAGCCCAACGACCCCGTGTTCCATTGTGTATTTTAGGGTCCTGTGCAGCCATGTGCAGTCCTGGGCTTGGTGGCATGCCACCGGTAACGATTGGTGGAGTATGGTGGGGATAGGAATGTACCTTGCCTATGTACAGTACTTGCACTTTGAAAAATTTGCGTCCAAGATACCAGCGCTGAGTTTAGCTTTTGCAGGAATGCTTTCGCGCCGTCAAAATGGTTCGATACCAGCTACCATGAATGCCATGCGCAGACGGCTAGTCAAGTACCTTCTGTGCCGACTGTGCGTACCTTGATGGGTTGCAGCTGTCACAGCCGGCGTCCAGGGCCATCTAACCGTTATCAGATCCATGGATTTTGCCTTATCAGATCCGAGTATCGGATAACATAGTGTATATACAATACTAGTACTGTGTGTCTGTTTTCGTACAACGAATCATTTTCCGATTCGACCAAACTCGACGGCACAGTCCCCTCCCTCCCCAGTACGATTACCGTAGTCGCGCCACTTTATCGCTAAAAAACTGCCGATCTGAAAGCCAGAAAGGAAACTTCAGAATGTTGCATAATGTAGTATGCTACAGACCCGGTGTTCCTAACGCTTTTCTCCAGTTTCATGCCAAAGTACCTGGCAGGTATCATATGTTCGTCCCGTGATGCCTGCGCTTTCCTCTAGAATTATCCAAGTCCCCGACCCGTGACGCGAGGGTCTTGGTCGTTTCATCTCACACCACCAAGCCTTCTATTCAGATGCGCCTGGTTGAACTGATAGAGCATGTGTACCACTCCAGCTCCATTTCCCGCTTCCTCACCGACAACCGAGTCCAGGCCCCGCCCGCTGTTTTCTCTGCTCAAATCTTTGGTTGGTGATACCTGCCATGCTGATTCATCCAGTCCTGCCCTGCTGTCTTCCGACTCGTCGTCGTGCGTTTGCTGACCGTGGCGTGCAGCACCTTTAACATCCTCCTCCATCGATCCTCCTCCCTTCATGTGACCGTCGCCCTGATTACCCCCACGGAACTGGTGTCCCGTGTTGACAAAGCTCATGTTGTTAGGGAAAATTGGTTGATGGCGCGGATCCAGGAGGATGGACGCCATAGGCGAAGGCTCTGCCATTACCGCCCCAGGCCGCGGCGTACGCGAAGGGAGGGGACCTTTACTCCTTCCTCGCTGGCTGCGGCCCATACGTGAAGCTGCCAAATCACCTGCCAACGTTGGCGAAGTTATGCCGGGGAAGACCGGCGGCAAGTGAAACTGCTGGCGCATCGCAGGCGGGAGATGTTTTGGGTTTCGAGCATAATTGTTGATAAATCCATACATGGACGCCTCCATCTTGCCATGCTTTGTAGAGTAATAGTCATCTCGTACATCTCCTTCGCCTGCGGTCGCCGCTGGCGCTTGATTTTTGGAGCCTTTTTTAAAGTCAAACTCGGCGAAGTAGCACACGTAGCCAAGACCGTCCACGTGAATCGTAAATTCACGGAAGAAGTCAATGATCTGATCAGCTGACTTGGGAAGGCTGAAAAACAGGACAAAGGGAGTTGTCAAGATGCTGAGAATTTCTTCGACGAAGATAACCAGCTTCAACTTGTAAAGCTCCTCGAACTCAGCCTTCACGTCAGCGCTATGCCACCGGTCTTTCCAGTGCTCCGGCTGGTAATGCGTATATTCCACCACATTGCCAAGCGCATACTCAGGATCGAATACCGCGTTATCTTCGGACACACTCCCGCGAGCTACACTCCATATAGCTCCGAACACAGCCGTATAAAAAAGCACGGTGCGATCGTGCGTGATTTCGAAGCCGAGGAACATTTCCGGGTCGAAAACCGAAATTAAAGCAAGGACCGTAGCAATCGAGCCGGCTATGAATGACACAGTCTTGGCCACCATTGACGTCTTGGCTTTGGGAAACTGATCAATGTAATGGCTGGCAAAGGGGTGAGACATGTCCAATCGTCTCTTAAACAGATGAGGAAGCTCGTTGAACTCTCTAAACTTCCATTCCGCAAGAGGTGTGTAGCTTCGCGCGGACAATATCGACGGGTTCTTTTGGATTTCCTAGAAAAAAAAAAAAAAACAGTGTCAGCGATGGCATCTCTACCATGTAATCACGCCCAATTTGACGTACATTGTAATATTCCAAAAAATACACGATGATAAGGTACCCTGCCACGAAAGGCGACAGTATGAGAATCATAACGCCGGCGAAGATGAACCGGCTCCGAAGTTTGGCGCTGAGGATGCCCCGGCGATCGGACCTGAGAAATTCCTGATGTACTTGACCCTTGGGGTCAAAGACAAAGTCGAGAATGCTGAACATCAGAGTCCATTCGAGCGTCTGTGAAAGAAGCTGACGGTTGCGAAGAATCGGCAGAGGGATCGTCAAGTCGAGTATATCCTTATTTATCATGGCGATCATATAGTTCTCTCGTCTCATCAGTCGATTCGCAATGTCGGAAGCGTCTAGCCTCTCCTTGGATTGGCTACCAAGGACCCAACGCTGATTTTGCGGTGTCATGGTCCTAGTCGTCCTTACGTTCTGATCCCGGAGTACCATTATCCTGGCTACAACCTCCTGCCATGTGATGGTCTGCATATCTTCATCGGGAATGTTGAGCAGATGGATGTAAAAATCCCGAACATGCGTCAGCCGGCGTAAATCAAGGATGTACTGTATTGATTTCCACATGAAATAGAAGGCAAAGAGCCACAGACCGATGTTCCATAACCCGGACATATTCCGAGTACACTGAGGAACGAGGACTTGAGATAGCTTCTGGTTACTCGGAATCTTCTTAAAGTCAACGCATTGGGAGAGAAATGTCAAGAGGAAAGCTACAAATGCGACTTTGCTGTTGTTGTTGTTGTTGTCAGTATTCACTCATGCGGCCGGTTCTTTCTGCTCTGAAGACGTGCGAGGGATAAGGCTCACTCACATCAAGTGAAGCACCCTTTCGACCATAATACACCACATTCCACTCCCCCGGTAGTAGCTGTAAACGTCTTGCATGAAGCTGTCAAGATTAGTAATATTAGCCCATCTCCATTCCGCCATCTTCTTAGCGTTGCCTGTTATAGCACCAGCCAGAAGGGAGCTAGGCGCGGCATTGCTATGCAGCGGGGGCTGAAGTTCTTGGTCGATATGTGGCCTTTTTTGATGCGTACGGCCCTTGGACAGCCCTGGAGCAGGATGTGCACGCGATCCTGCATGCTGACTTCTCGGCTTCCCCGGCGAGCCCAAGGGAGCAGCTCCCCTATCATAACGTTCAACAAGCAGGGAGGCGGGTACGTCATTGTCACCGTCGTCATCGTGGCTGGTACCCCAATGTGTGGTAGCAGCTGGACGTGGTGGACGGCCGGCAATTTGGGCTCGGCCTCGTGGGATCCGGCCGTCGACAGTGGCCCTACTGTCCTCAAGTCTTAGCCCTTCTGCATTTTCAAGATCGTAGTCATTAAAATGCTGGTTGAGATTTTCTTCATCCAAGAGCCCAGCACGATCGTCAACATCAGAGACATTGTCGCGGCCACGTAACTCTTCATAGAAAGAGCGCGCGCCACGACCACCTGACATGAGCCTGGCAATGACCCCGTCAGCCATGAGCTCGTTAGCCGACGTTTGTGCTTTGTACTGGAGCGACTGTCCGAAGTTACGGTGGCTCGGTTGGGAAAAGGCGAGTGAGCATCAAGGCTGATGATCACCGATCGGGTATCGTACAGCGGTCGGTAGAGACGGGGGCTTTCGGAGACGGCGCTCAAGGAAGGATGTGCCTGGGGGGGGGGGGGGGGGGGGGGGGGCCGCGTTGCTTGGTTCGAGATGGACTGCGTGCTCGGCTCTGTGGTGTTTAAATCGTGGAGATGGAGGCTGGATAGGCGATTGACAGAGCGGCGCTGACAGGGCCGGGTATAGGTAGGTAGGTGTTGATTTTGAAGAAGGCAGAAGGCGAGACTGTCGAGGCACACCTGATGAATATCTAAATAGTGTCGTCCCGCAAGTTGCTATACAAAAGTAGCGTGTCTTCTAAAGCTACCCTTTGCAAACGGGGAATTGAGTCGCAGTTGTTGGTTTTCGAGTATTCTTGTCCTCGGCTACCTATCATTCACCTCATGTAGTGTGAAGGGCGTAGATGTCTTGGAGCGCGCGGTAGGTAGGTACTGAGGGTAAAGGCGACAGGCTCCCGCCAGGCAGTCGGGTGGGAGAGGGCTGCTGAGGGGCCAGGTGACAGAAGGACACGCCGGTTGCGAGGGGTGCGACGGTACCTACGGTGCTACGTAGCTCCCGTCGGGTATCTACAACTACACCTCTAGTGCACCTAGCCGGGCAACCTCCTCTCCAAAGCGGGAATGACGGACGGACGTCCATACACTAGAGATCCATAGAGAGAACACCAGGTTCCTGAATAGAGTAAAAATAGGCGTTTAAGTGCCAATAGATAGAAATGACTCAAATAGAATTCAAACAGGGTTATACCACTCTTTTTGAACAAAATTCTGAAAGGCTTATAAATTCTGTTTATTAAAAAAAAATAACAATAGACATCATCTTTTTTAGTCAAAGGAGCGTTAACCTTGAATATCTATATAGTGCTAAAATAAATAATGTACTAAATTAGAATCTTTTTACTTTAATAGCCTTTTCCTTAAGAACATACTTATTTTTTTATCACCTTTCCACTCTAATAGCCTTTTTTTACTCTAATAGTCTTTTTCACTTATAGTTTCTCTTTCCTTTTCTTTCCTTTTTCTTAACTTCCATACCTTTTATTAACTATATTAAACTCTATTTCTACTACTCTCGCATATACAAAGGCTAGATAGTATAGTAAGTAATGTAAGTGCTTGATTTTGTGAGGTTTCTATTTAATTCCTTGCTATAATATTTAGTAAAACTACCTCTAAAAAGAAAATGCATTACCAAGAAGATATATTACTAACATAATGTATTACCAAGAAGATGTATTACTAAGAAGATGTATTACTAAGAAGATGTATTATTAAGAAGATGTATTATTAAGAAGATGTATTACTAAGGAGATGTATTACTAAGAAGATGTATTACGAAAAAGATGTATTACTAAGAAGAGAAGAGATAAACTATTGTATTAATAACCTCAATATAATAGTAATTTTTTTTCTTAGTTATTGTCTAATAGTCGTTGCTTCCTTCTTAGTAGATTGTGGATATCCTTTTCTAAGGAAAAGGCTAACCGGAACTCATTAGGCTATTAATACGATCACCAAAAAAGAGCCTTTCATACTATTAGCTCTAAACTCTATTCAGCATTGAACAGCCTTTTTGCTAAAAAAATCTTCTGCAACCATGCGAAAGAAGTAGTTCTGTTTCCTCAAATCAGGCTGTTTTGACCCTGTTTTGACCCTGTTCAGGAACCCGGTGTTCTCTCTATGGATAGGTAGGTGTACATACCTCTACTGTAGGTACCACTAGGCTTACTGGGTCTTACTGTTAGGTCAAGGACCACGCTACATAGGTACCTCCAGAACCAACATGTTACCTAGGCAGGCGGTGAATGCGAGAGGACACGTGAATGTTATTAGCCAGCGCATTGCATCTACACTACGGCAGTATGTGCCTCCCATGTGATGCCGAAGGTACCTACCTTTAAGTACACTACAGTACTTGGCGTACCTGCTGCCCCTGTGTAGTCGGGTATACTGTGTACACAGAGTTCCCTCCCGCCCTCTGGGCACTGTCCCTCTAAAAGACGGTGGTACATGGCGCCAAGAGAGTCACGTCTCCATGGGCTGTGTACTGTGTAAACAGTCCACTTTCTATACTACTCAGGGGCTCCGAAAGGAGGGATCCTTCTACAATACATACCTATACCTAGTGTACGTTCTTCCGGTTGATTTCAAAATCATTGTGTGTCGCAGACGAACGATTGAAAGTGTACCTCTAGTGTGCCTCAGGTCCAGATCGATCCTGGTAAGGACACAAAACCTGCAGGGCTCTTCATAAACCCATCAGACGACAGATCCGCCCGGGATAGCGGGGTAATACGGGGTGCCCTGAGCCAACGGCACAAGCCGTTCCTACAACTAGGTACTGACAGATCAGCAGATACCTTTCTCCCTGGACACTGGGCAAGAATTTCCGCTCCTGATAAGCTTGGAATTATGCTCACAGGTTCGACATCCGCGCCTCCGGTACGGTCTTTGGTACTGTCGCCGCGAGACAGTTCGGAGCTCTTGTCGCCAACAGGCCCCTTGACTCCAACATCGACCAAGGGTGCGGGTACAAGTGCCCTCTCCTCCAAGATCGCCAGCGTCTTGTCTACCTCGTATGCCGACACCGAGTTCCGTGAGGCCCTTTTCTTGCTTGATGAGCGAGGGCTTCAGAACGTAGCAGAGAACCGTCGCAAGCTTCGACTGGATCTCCAAAAAGAGGTCATCGACAGCAATGGAGAGATCATTCATGAATTCGGCAAAGTCGCCGAGGTATGTGTTGTTGTTCATACCACTCGAGTCCTGATCACTGGCGAGTGAGCCGCACACTGATACACTTTTAGCAACTCAAACGCATCGGCTACACCATCGGCAAGCTCAACGAAAGCTATAACGACATGAGAACACAGATCCATGCAGCTCACGCATCCACCGCATCCACCTTGGGCGAAGCCTCGCAACTCATGACGCAGAAGCGGCAGATCGAAAGCAAGCAAAAGTTGCTCTCGACCTTCAAGACCCACTTCATCCTCACACAGGACGAAGTTGACGCCTTGACCTTAACCTCGGAGCCTGTAGACGACCTCTTTTTCACAGTCCTCGCCAAGGCCAAGAAGATCAGCCGTGACTGCGAGGTTCTCTTGGGCTTTGAGGATCAGACGCTAGGGCTGGGCATCATGGAGCAGGTCACACGGAACTTGAATCACGGGTTCCAGAAGCTTTACCGATGGATCCAGAGGGAGTTTAAATCGCTGAATCTTGAGAACCCCCAAATTGGCTCGGCCATCCGTCGAGCTCTCCGCGTCCTGGCCGAGAGACCTACCCTTTTCCAAAACTGTTTAGATTTCTTCGCCGAAGCCCGCGAGCACGTCCTTTCCGAGGCTTTCTACACTGCCTTGACAGGCAGCTCGGCTGCTGGACTGGAGAACCCTTCGGTTAAGCCCATTGAGCTAGTAGCACATGACCCCTTGAGATATGTGGGGGACATGCTCGCCTGGTCTCACTCGGCCGCAGTGGGCGAAAGAGAGGCACTCGAAGTCTTGTTCATATCCGAGGGTGACGAGATCGCCAAAGGCATCCAGGTGGGCAGAGAGGCTGAAGTCTGGCGGCTCGTGGCCGAGGATGGGGAGGAAATGAATATCTTCGATCCTGTCGTGGCTCTGAACCAACTAGTAGATAGAGACATGTCTGGTGCAGTCCGCATATTACGACAGAGGGTCGAACAGGTTATTCAGACGAACGAGGAGACCATTCTGGCCTTCAAACTTGCGAACCTCATCAACTTTTATAAGAGCACATTCTCCAGGTTGGTGGGCCCGGCGTCGGTTCTCGTTGAAGCGATGGGTACCCTCGAAACGGAAGCATTGCGCCAATTCCGATCTCTGGCTCGGGACCACGTCGCCACTCTTCAAACTGAGTTCCAGCACACTCCACCAGACCTTCGGCCTCCCGACTTCCTTACGGTTGCGTTGGAACAGCTATCGGCAATCATGAAAACGTACGAAACGTCACTAAGCTCATCGGGTGATGATCCAGAAGCAGAGTTCGCGTCCATCATGGCTGAGGCATTCGACCCATTCATGGCTGGCTGCATCAATATGGCCAACCATGCCATCCCGCCGTCCAAATCCATCTTCCTGATCAACTGCTTCGTGGCTGCGCGGACAACGCTCTCCGGCTTCACTTTTGTTCGCAAATATGCTACAGATATACAGACCAAAATTGAGGAGGAAAAGGCTCGGTTGGTTATTGCACAGTACGAGCTGTTTAGGGCCGAGTCCGGTTTAGATTCCCTCATCGAAGCGCTGGATGGGCTAGACATACGGAAGAAGGATGATGTTGGAAAGGTTGCGACACTAGAGGAGGTTCAACCTGAAGCACTGCGACAGTTAAGTCAGAAGCTAGACGATTTCTTGCCATCGGCGCTGATTGATGCAACGGAAAAGCTCAAGAATCTGCAGGATTCCAAGCTGGCGAGCAGTGTGACTGAGGAGGCAGCCGAAAGATTCTGCGTGGATTTTGAACATGTGGAGGAGATGTTGTTGTCGGCTGACGAACTGGAGGAGCAAAGGAGAGTTGAGGAGGACGGCGACGAAGAACACTCCCAAAGTTTTCGGGCGCTGTTCCCAAGGACATCGAGCGAGATCCGCGTGCTATTGTCGTAGCGTGAGCGAAACGGCGAAGGCAGGAGAAGCCAGCCATTGTTTTTACTGACGGGACCCAGGTCTGCCATGTTCTCGTCAACATAGTTTCAATCTCATAAAAATCTAGCCTGCTGGGTAAGGTAAACCTTGGGAAGTAGCCGGAGCCGAGAACCCCGGTCGAGTGTGTACACTGGTGTGGTCGTCGGCGTATGACTGAAAAACGGCCCTCAAGTAGTGACAAACTTGGGTACATTTACAAGGAGATACAAGACTGACAGCTCTCGCATGGGAGGAGACTGAGCTTGAATCCCGACAGCCCTGTGAGTCCCCTCAAGCGCGGAGCCGCGGACGAGGAGGATCTGGAAGCTGCTGAATATTGGGCGGTGCGGGGCATCCCATTCGGCCGTCCCGATTTCCGATGCCCAAGAATAGGTACATACATATCGCATATCAACGTCATTTTCGGGCCGCGCCTGACGGGATGCTGATAGCCCCGATGGAAGCTCAGATGAACGATACACGTCGTGCTATCGACCTCCCCCTCAAGGGGAACGTCGGGTGCCACCTAAGGTAAATGTAGGTTGGGCCTGTTCGTTACTATCTAGAGGCCAAAAGGTAACAGGTGGAACGGGCCAAGGCAGACAAACAGACGAAAAAGGCGAGAAAGGCCCGGGTACCTGCCACTGTCTGCCAGGTCCCCGCCTTCCCGCCCCAATTGCCCCACTACGTCTTCAGCTAGGGAGCTAGGTCCCGTTTAGGCGGTTGCAACAACGTTCATAAGGCAACATAACTATACTAAAACAAAGATACCATCGATCCTATATGTAGGTTTACTGTGTGCAAGCTTAGATCCTGGATACCTACCTGGTATACAAAACCTTGATACTGACATCAAGACACTCAGTTAGTTGGCACGTCCTGGTCGCGAATCAACAACGCACATTGATTGCGTCAACGTCACGTTGCTCCGCCAATACGTCTCCTCTCCGGATTCCGGTGGCCTACAGAAGCGCGCTGGTACCTCTACGCCTCAAGAAACGTGGACCTGAGCCTTCCTTGGGGGCCCTTCGTTAGACCTGTTCTTCCATTCGGCAACTGCCTTCGGGACGTTTTGCGACCACCCGATTTTTCAACACCTTTCGCAACGGCGATGCCGTCTGTGCGCGTAGATCCGTAGTGTACAGGCCGATCCACAGCATCTGCTGAGATCCTGTTCTTGACCGGACACTCCCGTCTACCTAGGCCGCCCTTGGAGAGCGGGAGCCCGCTGCGCCCTTTTGAAAAGTGCACACAGACATTCCGTGATGTGTATACGTCTTACTTCTTACGATGCTGCGCAACAGATCAGCCGCTTCAGTTTTGCAGAAGACATACGATGAAAGCTACCTGACATGCTCCACTGCTGTCTATTACGAAGGCCAGGTCAGTATGACGTTCTGTGATCGTCATCCTTTTCTCCCATCTGTCAGTAACCAAGTGCTAATCTTGCGCGGTCATCTAGGGCAATGAGGATGAGGCTATGCGATGCTGGAAACAGGCACTCGAACAAATCTATGACCAGCAAGCAAACAAAATCTTGCCAGCCTTCACCCCACGTTCCGAGACGGAGAAGGCGCTGGTGGACAGTCTTCGGCAACTCGAGGTACAGTGCAAGGAACGAATTGATCTTCTAGAGGCCCTGCGTCTTTCGCGCCTCGAATCCCTCGAGCATGACGCTACACCATCCGCGTCACGTTTGTCACCGTTGCCGAACCCTTCAGACCCCCCCAAGGGCTGGATAGGTGACGGAACAATCCCAGCCGTAACCTATACAGACCTTTCCCGACCAACTCCCGCCAAGCGACCCTTTGTAGGGACTAGGTCCATCTCAGAACATACCATGCCTACACCTGGGCCTTCTGCCGAGGTGCGTACGCCAGGCGGGGAGTTTCCCTTTGCATGCACACGACCAGTGTTACCGTCGCCACCGTCGGCGTCAAGGCCTTCGCTCGAGGAGGGAACATCGTCAGGGACACGCAGCCCCGAGAAGCATACCATGCGCACAACCCTGCGGACCGGACGTTTGGGAGACAAGAGAACTAGCCATCGCCAGACGCCTCCAACCTCGGTTTCAGAACGCCCTGGTGCCAGTAAGGCAGCCTCGCTTGCCTGGAGCTATCTTGGGAAAAGAGAAAGATCGAGTCCGTCAGGGAGTGTCAGCGGTAATAGTGGGGGAACTGGCACCACTGATCAGACGAGTTCGGTACCGCTCGCAAGCTCTCCCTACTTAGTGGAAAGGCGACGTCAAAGTCCAGCGTTGGCAGGCCGGCAGCAGCAATGGGACACGCATACCAGGCGATTGGTCATGGGTCGTCCTCGGAGCCAATCCAAACCGCCTCATGCACGGCCTACTCCGGAATCATCGACACCCCGCCGTTCTGATGAGCATACACACACTCGCCAATCCTCCTTCACCATCAGCGCTGCTGCCGCATCAAGTGCACTCAACTCATTGACTTTGAGGGATAACAACGAGCGCTCGCCGTTGGAAGGGGGGGAAGGACCCCGGCGAAGAACCGCTCCGTTACAGACACCAAGGAGGAGGCCTCTGCCTGCGACGGGGAACACAGATGAGGAAGACACTGCATACTCTGCGAAAGGAAGCGCAACAACGACCAGAAAATCGAACAGAAAGATGTCCGATCCAACGCTGGCCCAACGGAAGCCCATCAGCCGAACTTCTTACCTAACAAGCACGGCAAGGCCTGCGTCGGGCAGATCGGCAACGACACAGGATGTTGATACACCTCGGATGAGCGCTAAGGCAAGGGGCAAAAAGCTTGAACAAGTCCCAATTTCGTCAAGTTCTGAGGATTCTGAATATGAAACTCCCCGACGGCCGACAACAAGACAGCACCTAAGACAAAGACTGAAGCAGAGGGATGTTTCCCTAGTTGCCGATACACCGGCCCACAACTCCAAAAGCCAAGAATCTGAAGGCAACGATGGGGCGGCTCAACAAAGGTCAGAAGCTGCCAAGTGGAACAAGCAAAAGGCAAAGATATTGCGCCGTCTTCCTCCAGGGGTTGATGAACATGCTGCGAAACAGATTCTAAACGAAATCGTCGTTCAGGGTGATGAAGTTCACTGGAATGACATAGCCGGCCTCGAGGTAGCCAAAAATGCACTTCGGGAGACCGTAGTTTATCCTTTTCTCCGACCGGATCTATTTAGGGGTCTTCGCGAGCCGGCCAGAGGCATGCTGCTTTTTGGGCCACCGGGAACAGGAAAGACTATGTTGGCGCGCGCAGTGGCCACGGAGTCTAAATCTACCTTCTTCTCCATCTCTGCTAGTAGTCTGACAAGTAAGTACCTCGGCGAATCAGAGAAACTTGTTAGGGCACTGTTTACGCTGGCAAAGGTATTGTCGCCGAGCATCATTTTTGTTGATGAGATTGACTCGCTGCTGTCGCAGAGATCTGGCTCTGGGGAACACGAGGCCACGATGAGGATTAAGACGGAGTTCCTCATTCAATGGAGTGATCTTCAGAGAGCTGCTGCCGGCAAAGAAACTGCAGCAATAGGAACAAAGGAAAACGGCACCGATGATGATGTGAACAGAGTCTTGGTGCTTGCCGCCACGAATCTCCCGTGGGCTATCGACGAGGCTGCAAGACGACGATTCGTGAGGAGACAGTATATCCCACTTCCCGAAGCTGATACAAGAGCAATTCAGTTCAAAACGCTCCTCAGTCAGCAAAAGCATACACTGGCCAACGAGGACATCAATGAGCTTGTGGATATGACCGATGGTAAGTGGCGCTACCCGTTCGTGAATGTTTCGCCAGCCAATTAACTCCCTGGCCGGGTTGCCCGCCAGATACCTTTTGCTAAGCACGTGCACCTCGCAGGATTTTCCGGATCCGATATCACAGCGTTAGCTAAAGATGCGGCCATGGGTCCTTTGCGGTCTTTAGGTGAAGCGTTACTTCAAACGACCATGGACCAAATACGCCCAATTGAGCTGAAGGATTTCGTCACCAGTCTGGCTACCATTCGGCCTAGCGTTAGCAAGGCAAACCTGAAGTTTTATGAAGATTGGGCAAGAGATTTTGGAGAAAGAGGCGGTTAGTGAGGGAGTAGGCCACGAGGCGACGAAACAGAGTAAGGTACTCAGCAGGCTGTCAGGGAATGGGTAATGTCTGGGTCTGGCAAGCTTGTAGCAATCACATCGAAGAAGGGTATTGCTCGCTGATACAAATCAAAGAGTGTGACAGGCATCACAACCATAGGTATCTATAAGCTGTCAGGGCAAGGAGCAGAGCGGAAAAGTAACGGTGCGCATTCGGAAAGCACCCATATGTGGCAGCAAAGAGGGTGGAGGTGATCGTAGTCCATCACACAGCAATCCAAGTAGAATTCCGCTTTGCTGGCCAGATAAATCGTTCAGCGCGCATTGAAGTTGGTTTGCACACTGCTATCCATGTGTCAATTGGTATAATCACCCTTCCATCCATTGCGCCCTTGCCCGTCGTTCGTTTCGAGAGGTTGACGAATAGTTCCGGACACCATGCTTCCCATCCCTTTTGTGACATCTAGCGTTGTCCTTTATATCGTACAGCGTGTCTACTTTGATAATCCTGCACGTATTTACCAACAGCTTGTGCTCGAAATCTGTTTATGCCTTCTCGACACAATCCTTGACACAAGTCTAGACACCTCGGACCATAACCAACGACCACCCCCCCTTCTCTCGCCTCCCCCAACGTCAACACCATCCTTTAGCAAAAGACACAACTAGTGAGGACGTGCATGAACCGACGTATGTCGGAATGCATCTCGCTCCAATCCTGGTCCCTCGTCTTCGTCACTCGGCTTGTCCACACTGCGTTCCTCAATCAACCTTTTGTAAGCTGATGATCTTCTCGCGCATCGCAATCTCCCTCACGGCGTGGCGGGCCATTCTCTCAGCAAGCTCAATCGCCTCCTCAGCTGCCTGGATCTTTTCCCGCAGCACCTTGCGCTCCTTCTTGGCCGCCTTTGCCGCGTCCTTGGCGTCCCAGAGCTCATCCAGTGAAGGGATGGGCGGGCGCTCCTTGATCGGCGTGCCGGCGGGCGCAATGATATGCTTGACCACGTGCCGCTTGGATTTGCTGGTGATAAAGCCGGGCATGATGGCGACCACGTCACCGGCACGGAGAGAGTTGTTGGGGTCGTGGACCAGGTATTGTTTTGGGTCGTCGAAGTGCTGGACGGGTGGAAAAGAAAAAAGAAAGGAAGAAAAGGTTAGCTGACGACTCTCCTACTATGCCCCGTGTCTTGGAGAATAGCCGTGGGTTCGCATACACACCTTCTGAAGGAACTTGTTGAACTTCTGCCCGCCTACCCTAACCTTGACCGTCTTATCAATCAGGCCAGAGGTCACGACGACACCGTGAAGTTCACGGAACATCTTCCGGGAGACTTTCGTAGCCGCTGCTATCGTCGAGGCCATTTTTGCTGACTCTGTTTCCTGTTTCCTTGTTTATTGTTTGGTGGCTGTCTACCCTTTAAGGGTTGATCTCGTATCCACGGCCTCTGGCAGGGTCCTTCTCGAATGAACTTGAGGACTTGCGGGGCAGAGTTCGGGTGACCGGTCGAATTTGATGCGACGATTCGGCGTTCGGTCGTTTCGGTGTTTCGGTCCCTTAACACAGTAGTCGCGTGAGGGAAAGATTTGCCGATGTGTGCGCGCAAAGGTCGCTAGTTGCGCGCCGTTCAGAACTTCCGGACAGAGTCGGGGCAGGATCTGAGGTCGTGTGGGCGGTGGTGATAGAGGTGACACTGCTATGGGCGGGAACACTAGGAGCGAGACAATGCTGCAAGGCACAGGCGCGCGGTCGGCCGCCCGAAAAGTATGTAATTGGAGCCGGCCGAGAAAAGACCGGGGTCCGGCTCGGGACGTGGATCCTCGCCGCCCCGCCATCCACTGCACCGCCAAGACCGGAGTGGACGGGGAGACGGGCTCGAAACGGGTAGTTTCATTCACCCGGTCAATTGACTGCCCCTGCATTCGTCGTCCCATGCCACTTGACCTCTCTACTTACTTACCTCTTACACTCATACCGCTGTCCTATTGGAAATCCCGTCTGTCGGCCTTTTTGCAACTCCTCTTTGGTCTTCGTTTACTACTCAGTCCAAGCTGCCCTGCCCTTGTCTTCATGAATGGAGATTGCTTCTATGGTCTCAACCTTGCTGGGGTCAGCGCTTGGTTGTGGTTAAAATGCTACGGCAGCCGTTACATTTCATCCTACAAAGGATATACGGAGCCTGTTGCTGCCCGCTTTGCTTCTCTCTGATGAAAATGACACACAACATTCAGATTCCCTTATCCAACACCTTCTAACATAACCTCCTCTCAACCTCCTCTGATACAACGCCTTACCTAATATCCTTGGCCATTTTAGGAACCAGCGAAATCTCTGCCGTCCAGTAAGAGTGACAACTGGAATAGTGATCCGCCGGCTAACCCGCGGTGAGTTTGACAAGATACCCCATACAGTGTTCGTCGATATACCCTCGAAGGCTTGCAAGCCGATCCAAACATGTGACTTGGGCAACCTCGTGTCCTCTCCTCTTTCCCTCCCCCCCCCCCCCCCCCCCCCTTTTTTTTTTTGTGCCCCATGCCAGGGCAATTCAGGGCTCTATCACGTTTTCCTGTGACTCTATCTACAGAATGTCATGTTCGCAAGAATCGCATTGCTGGGGCGAGCCACCTTGGTGGTTGAAAGAATGCTCGACATCACAGTAAATCCGGCCCGCAAATTAAGATCCTTGGCAGTTACCGTACAAGGCGCCGACTAAGCTACCGGTGTCGACCCAGTTTGCGGTAGCGACTCCGTCACCGGATGTAATGTCGACAAACTGTTGACAGCCCTGAGTTTGCCGCGCCGTGGAGGGGGGAGCTTGGGGGGCTGCTTTTTGGCCACTGGTCCACTCACCTTGCCATCACCAGATACGGCTGCCGCAGCCGAAGCCGCTGTCGGTGATGAGCTGCTAGCAGCAGCAACCCCGTGCTTGTCACCTTGAGCAAATGTGGAATTCTCGATCATCCTTGTTGGCGTATGTGGTGGTTGCGGGGAGACCGGCACACCATGGCGATGCTTTGGAACAATGGGAAGCGATTTCTGTGCCCTCAGCCGTCTTGCCGGCGGTGGTGACGGCTTTCGACGGCCTGCTGCTTTGTGCCCTTCGGTGGTACTCGATACCGAGAGATTCGAGGTTGTAGTTTCTGGCGTATCACTCGCGGGACTGACGGCGATTATTGACCTCACGGTGTCTTCCGCATCCTCCTGTTCATGCCTGAGCTCACGAGCGAGATTTGATTTTCGGCTTGGTGTTTCTATACCTGGCTTCTCGTGGACGTTTGCAATGACGCTAACGGTACTACCGTTTTGCGCCTGCGTAAGGCTCGTCATGGGAACAGGACTCAAGACGCCCTCATCGTCCACTAGCCATGGAATATTTGCGACACGCTCAACCAAGCGGAGGGTAGTCGGCTCGGGCGGTAGGAAGTGCGCACTTCCTGAGCCACGAAGTATTTCAAGCAAGCTAAGAATTTGATCGCGCTTGTAATGTGGCGGCTGGCTGAGCTGGGTGTGCGATAACAATGGAGCGAGAACGCGCAGATATGTGTGTCTCAAGGTATTCATTTCCACTGGCAAGTCGAGCAGATTACGAATGATGACGTCAAGAAGGACGCGCAAATCGTTGGTGTAAAAGTATTCATATGTCGCCTTGGTGGTGAATAACAGATACAGCAGCTTCAATATTATCAGCTGGAGTGATGTTTCGGTTGCTCGATTTAGAAGCAAGATGATGTTTTCGCCAAAAGTTCGGAAAGACGGGCCATGGAGGCTGAGGACTTTGACGACTCGGTTTGTGATATGAGTAACAGGCGCAGTTGGGTCAACAGCTCCGGATGCTGACGCAACCATGTATTGCTCGTTCATCACCAGCTTACCCATGGCCAACGTTAGTGGTTAGGTCGTAAAGCGGATTTGGGGCACAACAACATACCAGGACACGAATAACGGCGTAATGGTACGGATCGTCCACGTCGTCAGAGAAGGCCTCGATAAGTTGGAAGAGGTAAATGATGAATTCGTCTTCTACCTGAGCCAAGTCTTGATGCGGCAACTTTTCGATGCGAGACATCTCGTACATCAACTCGAGAAGTAGTCGGTGAAGACGGCCATCGTGCGCGCCGCAACTCTTGATGAGCTCGAGCAGTCGCAAAAAACATCCTTCGTTGACCATGCGCCGGAATGTCTCTTCCTCGGCACGGCCATCTAGCAGGAGGAAGTTGGAAATGACATGCAACGGCCCGTACTCGTCCTCCTGCAATAGGCTGTATATGATCTGGGTACGGACATAGTCGGCGTTCTGTCTGAAGATGCTGCTAAGTCGGAGCTGTTGGGAACAAGTCGCAATGTCGTCTTCATCGTCGAGATAGCGGTCCCGGCCGGTCGCGACCAGTTCAAGCCATGATCGCAGAACGTCGTCGAGGGACTCGGGGGTAGGACAGGGGGCGGAAAGGATGCTGTTCAGGGCTGCGAAAGGTATTTGTTCAGCAATTGAAACAAGCGCACCACAAAAGGGGAGGGCCATTTAGCAAGCTTGCTCACCGTGCCAAAACTGCTGCTCGTTCTCAACAGGCTCAGTGACCTCGAGGTCCGCCATGTTCTCAAGCGAGCAGCACCAATGTTGTCGTCGAGACCAATGGACTGGGCATCACGAAAGGCGGCGTGCTGGGATCGCATAGGCAATGTGTACCTTTGCCGACCTAATCCGCCACGTTGGATCTACTGGGTTATCGAGGCTGCGCGGGAGGATGTCGTTACTTGGGAAGAAAACGGGCAGTGAAATGCGGCGGATTTAGGGAGAGGCCTACTCGGTATAGTTCTAGGGTGCAGTCCATGCAAGGCTGTGGGGAGTTCCGTACTTTCGTAAAGTTGTAGTGCCCCCCCAGTAGTAACATCGGGGTTGTGGGGGCTGCCTTACCTACCTTAGATAGTACATACCACCTGCACACGTGGAGAGGTCTCTACGCCACCCGCCTTCCATCTCCAAGTACATATGTACACTCCTGCACACGTCTGAAGATGGGTAGACCGTCCCTCCAAGTACTTGTGATGCAAGACTGTCACTCAAAACGGTGTACGGCAGGCAATGCAGCGATGTACCTCTACCGTACGGCACATGTATGTATATTGGAGTCCCAGGCGGCAGCAGCAGAAGTAGGTTGGTAACATAGACCCCAACCTGCAAAAAGAGCAAGTGGGGCCTTTCTGTAGGCCGGGCATCATTCCATACCCGACTTCCACCATCTAAACTTGGTACCCCACGCCGGCAGTGTTCACGCCTGAAGCTTTAACCACTTCAATATCATATATTCAACGAACTAGGCAGACAAGTGGTCGGGTTGATCCCGTTGCCCTAACACATCAACAGTCCATGCCTCCGAAACGTCCTCAAGCAAGTCTTTTTGACTCTATAACAAGCCAACATCTCAACTTATGACTGAGCTTAAGGTCCACAACCCACGAACCTTACACTTCACCGCAGTGTCACCTTACATCTAAAAACCTCTTAACGCCCCAGGCCTCGTGGGCAGGTAGATACCATGAGATCGGCTATTCAGTATTCATGGTTGTCAACGTTCGGGCCACGCAGCATGCGGAGAGGTGAAAACCCTCATTTGGGGTGAACCCGTGGGGGTGCCAATATGCTCAAGCTATGGCTCCATACCTCGACCTGATCATCATCACATTCTTCGATAGGCATCTTTCTTTCCGTCATGAGATACCGTTATAGAAACCAGACGAATATTCAGGGCGCTAGCCACGATCCACATTCCCTGTTATCCTGTTCATCTTACACCCGAAGCCTCCAGCATTGGGCCCCCAAGTCGTGGTGCGTCGATGGTGAAGGGAAGGACAGGCACCAAAGGGGTTGTGATGGCGGCGCGCTGCTGCTCCCAGCAACGGCTCGGACAGTCTTTGACTACCAGATTCATCGAAGCGCAATGTCTCGGTCGTCAAGGGCGTAGTCGTTTGTCGCATCCGCATCGACAGATCTGAGGAGGAGGACCAATCTATATGCGCTGTTTCCGTTCAGATAATAACGGTGAAGCTTTTTGGAGCGGACGAAGCCCAGGCGCTCGTAAAGTCTCATGGCCGGGATGTTGGTCTCTTCTGTCTCCAAGACAATCTCGTCGGCGTCTCGCTGAGCCATGGCGTCGATGGCTCTCCTAACCAGTTCTGTCGCAATTCCGTGTCCGCGATGTTGAGAAGAGACGGCAAGCATAGCAATGTATCCGCGAAGAGTGGGCGGGGAGTGAGAAGCGTGCGGTTCGAGTTTGCAGATGATCACGCCTATAAGAGAAGAGTCGACTGGGTGCAAGGCCTGTTGGGTTTGTTGAGCGGTCAGCTCACCTGCCCCATGCCCATACGCAAGCCTGAACAGGTTGAGAACGTCCACATACCATAAAACACAAGTGGCCCCATTGGTAAAGAAAGTACCGATATACATATATGCTGTAAGGCTCGCTTAGGTCTTTTGATATCAGCGCGCGGATAGCTGGGAGGTATTCTGCCTCCAGCTTATGCTCATATTTGATGTACTGAAGCTCTTCTGGAAGCTCTTCGACACGCGGTACTTCCGTTCCTACCATCGCCTTTTCGGTTGTGGTTTCCATGTCGATAAGAAGCTGGATCCGAAACGTTTTTTGCTGCGTTCGAGAAGACGAAAAGGGGGGCACGCGGCTGGATTGAGATGGAGAATATGCTGTTCAGAAGTCCATACCTGGTTCTGTCTCAGCTGGGCGAGCTGGGGTGGTTAGGTAGTACGGAGGGGCAGCTCTGATTTCACATGTCTTTCTGCATGAGAGTCGACCGTAGTGAACTTACTGTGCAGTAAATAGGCCAGTTGCGTGTCAACATTTCCCTTGTAAGTGGATAGCCTATTTATCACAGACACCCCATCACTCGAAGCCATCCATTTTATTGTAAACATTTTTACTTGGTCCGCCCACACCTGTTCCTCCCATGCTTAATTCATCAGCCTCACGTCAGTGTCACGCCGCCCTGGCTTGGGGCTGTCTTCGGGGGACCTTGGATGTGTCGGATAAATACGCATCCCGTCACTCTTCTGTTGACGGCACTTGCGCCGTTAATGCAGGCTTTGGTGTCAACCTCCCAAGTGTAAGCGACAGCCTGAGGCTCGAGCAAGCCCGGTTCGAGCCCAGGGCACCCAAGTTTTTGAAGGTAGGCGCGGATTAACGTTCTGGTACGCTACTTCCGTTGATACATTCTGCATTGTATTCTAGTAGCTCACACATTTTGCGTTGATATTCCCTCGACTCCTGTCGTGAGGTGCGAAATCGCAGCTTCGACTCATCCGGAGGGCGAGATCGCCGATGACCCAAGTGATCCATACACCAAGAGTGGTGCCACACTCCCCGCTCCAGCCCTACGACCGTAGCGTCACCGGCAAACAGCCAGCCCACTATGTATCAGAACCCGATACGTACACTACATCACGCAATCCGAGCAAGCCCGCCAATTCAAAACATCACGCCCGCCCCATCCGGTGACCGGCTCGCTTATTTGACCGGTCCGACAGCCCGGCTCATCCGCACTTGCTCCAGCTTGCTTTTCTTTTGCCCTCCGATAATCTATCTCCCTCGCGCTGTACCGGCAACTTACGGCGGCGGCAACAGCCACGGCATCCTGAGAAATGGCGACAACTGTTCGGCGCAGGCTGGTCGGCAAAGACATCGAATGCGAGATTGCGTCGGAAACTGCCTCCGAGACCGCAACATCCCGCGAGCCGAGTCCCGATAATCAGCAGCGGGGAGTCACTTCCACCTTCAAGGTTATACACAAACGTCCCAAGACTCGAAAGCGCAAGACGACAGCAATATTCCTGTTGGGGAGTCTGTTTGGGATTATAGCAGCTGGCTTCTTTGCTAAAAGCAATGATCTGATTGATCTTCCTCTCCCCGAGCTCAAGGAGCTCAGTGTGGACAGCTTGTTCGAGGTATTGCCTGCCGGCTTTGTCAAAGAGATGCGTGACCTGATGGTGAGTGGAAACAATAGCGCATGTGGAGCTTTGCTGTTGTTGACGCATCTGACCTTACCTGCCGGCCTCTAGAACGGCGAACGAGACTTGATAGAGAGCGATGATGCCTTCTCGGTAGGCATGAAGATGCGCGCCGAAGGCCTATCGGCCGACCACCCTATAGTCATGATCCCCGGGGTCATCTCTACAGGTCTAGAATCATGGAGCACGTCTGAGCTGTCGTTGCCTTATTTTCGGAAGCGGCTTTGGGGAAGCTGGACCATGATGCGAGCTCTTGTCATGGATAAAGAGGCGTGGAAGAGGCACATCATGCTCGACAAGACAACCGGATTAGATCCCCCGGGTATCAAGCTACGCGCCGCCCAGGGTTTCGATGCAACCGACTTTTTTATCACGGGTTACTGGATATGGAATAAGATCCTCGAGAATCTAGCATCTCTTGGCTACGACCCAACCAACTCATACACAGCGGCTTACGACTGGCGATTAGCATATGCAAACCTCGAGGTGCGCGATCACTACTTTTCCAGGCTCAAGTCTTACATTGAGCAAGCCGTGTTCATACACAAGAAGAAGGTGGTTTTGACTTCTCACAGCATGGGCAGTCAGGTTCTGTTCTACTTCTTTCACTGGGTTGCTTCCGAGAAAGGCGGCCAGGGCGGCCAAGACTGGGTGGAAAGACATGTTGATTCATGGATCAATATCAGTGGATGCATGCTGGGAGCTGTTAAAGATGTAACAGCGATCCTTTCCGGTGAAATGCGGGATACGGCGCAGATGAATGCATTCGCGGTTTACGGTCTCGAGAAATTCCTTAGCAAGGAGGAACGCGCCGAGATATTCCGTGCTATGCCTGGAATATCATCCATGCTTCCCATGGACGGTAACGCTGTCTGGGGAGAATTGGATTGGGCTCCAGATGACCAGCCAGGCCAAGGGCATAGCTATGGATCGCTGCTTAATTTCCGCGCCGGGCAAAATGTATCAACAACACCGGACAGAAATTTTACGATCGAAGACGCGATGGACTATATACTTGACACAACCGATGACTGGTACCGCGATCAAGTGAAAGGCAGTTACTCTCACGGGGTGGCGAAGACGAGGGCGGAAGTGGAGGCTAACGAGAATGACCCTCGGAAATGGATCAACCCTCTAGAGACACGACTACCATTGGCACCAAGCCTCAAGGTCTACTGTTTCTATGGTGTAGGGAAGCCGACGGAGCGAGCCTACTTCTATCGGGCGCCGGATCCGGGAACGACAACGCATCTTAAGATGACGATTGATACGACTTTGACTCAGGGGCACATTGACCACGGTGTGATTTTGGGCGAAGGCGATGGCACAGTGAACCTTATGAGTCTGGGGTACATGTGCAATAAGGGGTGGAAAATGAAGAGATACAATCCTGCGGGCTCAAAAATAACCGTGGTCGAGATGCCGCATGAACCAGAACGGTTCAATCCGAGAGGAGGGCCGAATACGGCGGATCACGTGGATATTCTAGGAAGACAGAATCTAAACGAGTACATTCTTAGAGTGGCGGCAGGTCAAGGCGATACAATCGAGGATTATATTGCTAGTAATATTCTTGAATATGTGGAAAAGGTTAAAATTCATGAAGAATAATTAAATATAGTACGTAGATACTTGGTAGTATAATCAATTATATTTGTATTTTTAAGAATTAAAACTCAAATTAACCAACAAATTAGTCCTACATTATGTACAGCGTAACTCCGTGATAGTATATTCTCTTGGTACTAGTCTATGTTCCCCCGTTTCGAACATGCATATACAAACACACACATTATAGTATCATCTATCCCGGCGGTAGTCGAGTGGAGACTAAAGCCAAGATCGGCTCTTCCCAGTTTCCACCATGCGGTTCCACCCCCGACTTACACTACGCAGTACACGTATCTATATATGGCTCAGTACCATAAGGTACAGAGTCACCTGCAGGGTAAGCGATAGTAGTGATACATGGATGACGATACATGCAATCAGGGAAGAAGGTACCTATCCGACCTCATCAGCCATCCATCTTGTAATCTCGGGGTGTGGACTTCTCAGTGGGTAATCAACACTGGCCTTTCAGAGATCCATCTCCAGGGTCCCGACCTTCTTCCGGTCAGTACGCAGACCGGCGTGTTAGACGTTCATTCCGCATGTTTCTGTCCTGTCAATTTCCTCTGCACTAGCTCCATGCAATTCCCCAGAGCTGCAGGCCAAGCTCCCCTTCATCCCATTCATCCCATTCATCCCTTTGCCTACCTGGGTTCTACATCGAATACCGCAAACAAATAGGAAAGACTTCACTTCCACACCTCACTTACAGCCAGAGAATTTTGTCCTCTCACTCTGTTAGGTTTTCAATCCGGGTACCTCCAAGGCTTCGAGCCGACTTTCACGGCATCTGGCCCATCTCGTTCGTATCGCGGCGGTCTGTCTGTGCTGGCATAGTAACTGGATTCCAAAGGTGGCATTCCCGCCTCCTTGGTTCTGCCGGCTCCTCGAGTGAATAGAAGCCTCCAGGCACAACAATGTCTCCATCGTTCCTAAACTTCAAGGAGATTCGCCGGCGATCGCGAAACAGTTTCAAGACGGAACGCTCGACCGACGGCTCGAGTGGAGCAAGCAATGGCACTGCGCACACCACCGGCTCCTTGACTCCTCCGTCCTTCTCCTCGCAGCAGTCGGACCCGGCTCTCAATATCCACGTTAACAACCACCAGTCAACATCTCCAATTCCTCCTGCTACTGCCCCTTCGCGCCCGGCGCCACATCCGTACACGGGAAACCCAAACAGATATAGTGTCTCGGGTATGACAGGTCTAGGATCGCCAACGCCAAACGGCAGGGGCCCCAATTTGCCCGTCTCGCAATACTCTCCACGCATCACCAGTATTCAGGACAACTCATGGGTGAGTTGAAGTTGATTGTGCCTGGCCACTTGCTTACCGCTTGCCTTGATTAACCAAACCATCACAGGTCTACCAAAAGGTCCTACTTGTTTACGGTACCGTTGGGGAGCCTTCTCAGCAATCCCTTGACGGGACCGTGACTGTCAGTCGACTTGATGACAGCTTCCCCCCTCTCAGCTGGCCCGTATGCGACTCCCAGTTCAAGGCTCTAGTCTACATGAACCCCGGCGCAAACCGACTACGCTTCGATTTTGCCAGCCCGAAACTCGCTAACAGCGGATCAACGAATCCCATTCACGCCTCCTATCTAACAATACATATGCTTCCAGCGACCAACGCCCCTCCTCTCCAACTCGCCATTTTGCTCGCCAGGGATTCTCCCGCTACATATGATGCCGTTCCAGCCAGGATCGAGCGAGAAGGAAACGGTTTGGAGACGGCAGTTCGAAAGTTCCGCATGGCTGCGTATCTGTGGCAGGCATTTACGGCGGAACAGATGTGGCGCAACAAGTTTGGTCGTCGCGTGTTTCGGCTCGAAGAGGAGTGGACTACGGGCTCGGCAAACCAGAGGGATAGAGAGCAGGGGACACTACGGTCTGAAGCACGCATCCACATTATCAGGACGAACCATACCCTAGCAGAGCTCCGCGACATGAATAAGGCGCAGCAAAACAAAGATGCCAACCAAAAGGATGCTCTGTTTGGCATTGCTGTAGATGCGGTCAAAGACCACTTCAAGCCGCTTCCGGGACAGAAACTATACGTTTCTGTCTTGTTGCTAGACTCACACTGGGATACGACTCTGAAAACCGTTACCGCGCACGCCGCGCTCGGAGGGGGGGTCGGCAATCTGCAACTGGCCATGTTCGGGTCACACTGCCTGCAAAGCTACCCGACAAGCTTCGAAGAAGTGGTCCCGGCATTCAGTGATTGTACGCCTACAGATACAAACTATGTTGCCAACGATTGCAATGAGGCTGGGAGCTCGTGGGAGGCAGCTAATATCGGCATTGGAGCTCATCTGCACGAGACAGGTCATTTGTTCGGCCTGCCTCACCGCGAAAGTGGCGTCATGTTAAGGGACTATGTGAAGCTTAATCGCACTTTCATGGTTCGTGAGGCATATTCGACACGCACGCGCTCCAAAGGTGGTCCGGTATCACAGGAGGATGAATGTACCTGGCACCGTCTGGACTGCCTCAGGTTTCGGAGCCATCCATGTTTTCGACTGCCCAACGACTCAATTCCAAGCCCGGATGACAGCGTACAGGCATGGCCTGTGGGAGGAGGCGAAGTAATGATAACGGCCGCCTCAGGGATAATGTACGTCGAGATCTTTGGAGAAGATGACGATGTTTGTCACAAATGGATCGAATATCTCGGCGAAGGCGGTAGCGGTAATGGATCGGGCATCCAACGTCAGATCACACTCAATGAGCAGGAACTACGCAAGGAATTGGCCGAGGACAAGAGGAAACGGAGATTGAAGGTTAGTGTCCGATCGCATGGCGGTGGTTCTTTGGATATCGAAGATTTCCGTCAGTTGTGCTCCAAGCAATCGAGCTTTAAGCTTCCCATGGGCTTGGTACCAGGAGTACCCATTTTGGCACAGACAGCGTATCGCGGTAAGACATTGGGAGCATCCAAATTGGAAGGAAGCGAGCCCTATGAAGTTGTGTTCACAAGTGCAGTGAAACAAGGCATAGTTCTCTCGAGGATTATTGTTTACCATGGGATGGCCTTGGATGGTTTGGAGTTTGTGTATGATGATAGTTCAACGCAACTTTTTGGGAAAAAAGGGGGGAAAGCAGGGGGTGACGTTTTTGAAATGGGTAAGTACGATGCTGAAGTCAGCCAACACTGTTCATTGATATACTGACTGATGCCAGATATCCGTCGGGGCGAATACGTTACCGGTTTTTATGTCAGAGCCGGCTTCTGGATCGATGGCATCCAAATTTTCACAAGCTCGGGGAGGAAATCACCAGTCTACGGCAAGCCAAATGGTGGCTCTGGGTACGTTGTGTGCGACCGGCAAACCTATTCATTCTATTCTCCAAACCCAAGAAAAAGTCATGCTAATCAAATTTGCTGCTGTTACAGCCATACACTAATACCCCCAAGGGGTTTCAATATTGTGGGGGTAACTGGGTCATGCGGCGCTTGGGTTGACGGGTTTTCTGTTGTCATCAGCAAACTGCCTTTGTCGCTTTGATATCCCTTATCACATCCCTGCCTAAGCATATATATATATATATGTATACTTTACCTACTATACCCATCTTCTGACCGTTAATCTACTACACCTTACCCAACCTCCCATCAGCCTTTACTTTGACCATGACTCAGCACTTCAAAGGACAAGTGACAGATGGAGCCATCCGACGGGAACTAAGCCACTGAGCTGTGAAACGAGGACGGTACGGTGTATCAATGTGGGCAACATCAATGCGGCTGTCCATGAAGACTCCTGGCCTTTTGACGTCTCTATTTCCAGCAAGTCTCATGCCGCCAACAAGCTTGGATGAATCTATGGTTAGACTTGCCCTTCGGATTGATAAGTGCATTCTTCATGGTGAGGATGATGTCTTTCGGTGACGAGATTGGGCAGTAAGATAATCGTACACATTACCACCAAACTGTTAATGTTTGACCAAGATGTACGTATGGTGAGATAGCAAGTCGAGTGTGAAGCAAGTACCAAAGTTGGAAAGCAAAGAGCATGGGTGGTTCTGACTGTTGCGACCTAGTATTCTTGACGACGCTCACATATACAACCTGTATGCTGAGAGCACTCAGGCCATCATTTTAGTAAGGCTGCTCAGTGTAGTTCATAAAATCATCACAGGCATTCGTGCTCATACAAAGGAAGATGTGTTGAGAGCGAGGAGTATGCGGATGTCAAATTTTGCTTCATTTTCCCGTCCATCCATTCTTTCCTTCCCAAAAAGAGAACACAAGCAATATTCCGAGATCGCAGGTGCTGCGGGTATAAATTCATCTACACCTCCCCCTTTTCGTTCTTCCACCCTTGCTTCCTTCTTCCAAATAACCCATCCCTCTTAGGCATGCACTTCCATTGATAACCCATCTAGTCACTATCCTCATCCTCTTCATCACTATCTTCGTTGCTATCCTCCTCATCTGCATTCTCCAGCCATTCGACCAGCACACGACTCCTCTCCTTGATCTTGGAGAGTGTATCATTCTCTGCAGCCCTGGCATCCGCCCACCAGGCGAGAATACCCTCCTCCTCGAGAACGTCCAAGTTATAAAGCTGCTGCAGCATGGCGGCAAGTAGCGTTCCTGCGCGCGCAGAATCAAGCCCCTTAATGGCTGCCAAAGCTTTCTGCAACGCGAGGGCAAACTCAGCGTGGAGATCGACCTTGTTTCCGCCGACGCCAACCTCTGTAATGAACTTGACGGCACCCTTCTTGGACGTAAGAGCCCGGCCAGCGGCCTTGGTAGGCTCAAGACCGCCGTTTTCGGGACTCATGAGCTCGGCGGCGCGAGTGGCAAAGGCTACGGCAATGGCCTTGCGCATCATGCTGTCCGAAGCATTATTGGCCAGTCTCAAACCCATGAACTCCAGCTTCGCAGAGTCGAAGTCCTCGTTGTCGTCAGCACGGAGGGCATCTACAAGTCCGTGAACAGCGTCACCATGGAACTGGTCGAGCTTCATGACGGCGGCAGCGGAATCATCAGACGCGAAGGAGGATAGGCGTTCGCGGTTGGCCTTGGCTTGGAAGCCTTGCTCGTACTCGTCATCCGAGAGGTCATCATCGGAGTCATGGGTCGCTAATGTGGAGATGGACTCTCTTGAAATGTTGAGGCCAGCCAAAGAGTAAATGAGAGAGCTTTGGAGAACTGCGGGGTCCGCATCGCCTTCATCCTCGGAGTCACTGTCCTCGTCGTCTTCTGGCTCTTTATATTGGGCTCCCTTGCCATCGTTTCCAACCAGTTTAATGTCGGTCTTGACCGGCTCTCTTTCACTGGTAAAGAGGGATATTCTCGGTAGGGGTTTGGATGAGAGTTGTGTTCCGGCGCTGATCCGTACACCGTAGGAGATGAGAGAGCCTTGAGGAATGTAGCTGTGCTTACCAATGACTGCATCGTTGGCTACAATGGAATGCAGAACAGTAGCACCGTCTTCGATCACCGCGTCATCCCAGATATAGCTGTTCTCTATCCTCACGTTCTTTCCGATCTGGCACCTCCTTCCGATGATACTGCTCGAGATTGTGCTACCAGTGTCGACATAGGCGGTCTTCCCTAGTACTGATTTGGTTACTGCGCTGTTTTTTGCGATGTGTGCGCCATCCTCTAACCACAGACCCCGCTTGTACTTGTAACTTTGTCCGTGAAGAAGGTTGCTATCGGGGACATACGGTAGCGCCCAGCGGTGGAGGATATCCTTGCTGATGCAATCATACATCTGAAGGTTGCTGGCGCGAGCCCCGTAGCCTTCCTCAAGAATCTCGGCGCTGATGATCTTGCCGTTGAGCTCCCAGTCTTTCAGTACGCCGTGAAGGAAGTTCTTGCGGGGAAGCTCGTAGTCGAAGCTCTCGGACCACAAGGCCAAAACATCCGGTGTGCAAATATCGATGCCACAATCAATCAGATCGGTGCGTAATTCGAACTCAGCATACTCGAATACCGACTCGTCCAACTTGACATACTTGTCCTTCTGAAGTGGGTGCATCTCTTCATATTGCAGACAACGGCCGTTGGTGGGGTCGACAACAAAGACAGGAGTAATGCCCCGGGCCTTTGCAGTCCGGTGAGGGCTGTCTCCTGTTGAGCGCAAGACGATGGTCATGCAGGCGTCTCTGTTGGCCTCTCTCCTTGCGCGGTGCCTGGCCAGGATACCATCGAGGGGGATGTTTGCGACAACATCGCCATGAATCAGAATGAAGTCACCCGAGATAATACTGCGCTTGTCAAGATCTCGCAAAAAGTCACCGATGGAGCTTGCGTCGGACACGCGGATGAAGTCGACAGAAGAGAAGGGGCAGAGATTGCTTTCAGGGCTCCATCGGTCGGAGTCGTGGATGTAGGTTTCGACGTCTTCGGAGTGGGCGCCGCAGTAGATGAAGACCTCCTGGACGCCGTTGGAGGCTAGATACTCGAGCGTGTATTCGATAACGGGCACGTTGACCAAAGGAAGGAGACACTGTCAGGAGAAGGCCGTCAGTACTCAGAGGTCGCCAGGGACAAGGGACATGAAGCATTGAGCATGAAGCATGAAGGCATTTACCCTGGGCTTTTCAAGCGCGAAAGGCTGAAAGCGGTCTTGGAAAGAATCGGCGAGGATGACGGCCTGGAGAGCATCTTCTCTCTTCTCCTCGGCGCCGCCCTTGGCGGGCTTTTTGGACTTATTGGCAGCTCCGCCCTTGCTGACCTGCTTGCCCGACATTGCCAACTGAAGTCTATTTATCAGCTCGAACTCTACAGGAATAGGTCGACGAGGGCCTGGTTGAGTAAGTGGCCGCGGATCGGAAAGCGCGGGGAAGACTGTGGTAGAAGGAAAAAGGTGGGGCTGCACAATGTCAAGAACGGCGCGTTTGAACTTCAAAGCTGGGGTTGAGAATGCGCCTGCCTGCCTCGGCCGCTGTGTGGTACCAAAACCTTGCAATGATGAGTCAACGCAGTGGCCCCAATCTGTCCAAACTTCCACATTGTGTTTTCCGTACTGCATGCTTGGAGATGGGGCGCGGGGCTATCACCTGTGGCTTGTACGTACCGTCGGTGCCTTAGTTTACCGTACCGCGTACCAACTGCACCGAGCCTTACAGGTGGTAACTTTCATCAGTGGAAAATTGTGGCGTTGGAAATCACTAGCCGCATTTGGGCTCCCATCGATCACAACTGAAGTAGCGGGACGCATCAAGCACATCATAGCACCGGCACTGAACAGTACTTAGTGTGCTAGTAGTGTACACTACAACACGATAGTGCCTAGCATCTCCCTTGGCTACACAACAACGGCAACATGTATGAAAGGGAAGGTACTAGGTAGTGTAGATAGTAGAACTCAAGATCCGAGCTTTTGCCGTGCACGCAGTCTGGCAGTTTTCGGCGAATTCTAGCAGACGTAACTGATTCCGTGGGCAAGAACTGGAACATCCAGCTCACCTAGACGTTGCGATAGCAAGCCCCCTCGCACCTCGCCCATGGATCTTAGCTATCTAGATCATGGCGACTTAAGTTGGGACATGAACTTAGTCCAGACGAACCATAATCCGGATTCCAATTTCAGCTGAGTGCCGAGAGATGATCGGCGATCCCACCCTCCCGGTGGAGCCAAATGTTGATTTGCGCCAGGAGCCGGTATATACAATCTAACCCTGGTATGTTTGTTAGTTTGGTACAAAAAAACGCCCATCTCCACTTGAGAGCCCCGGAAAGTAAGGAAGTATTCGATTTTCAAACAGATAGGCACCGAAAGGGGACTCTTTCTTTTATATTTTTCAAGCTTGAAGGCCTTCAAGGAGACGGATGGAGGCATAAACAGAAGCTTTTGTAGCGTATTATATCCTGGTCATTGTTAGTCGCTCCAAACGAAAACTCTAAGGAAGCTAATAAGAGTTCTATATCTCCCCTATTTAACCTATAGCCGAAGAACCAAACTAACAAACATACCAGTCTTATATTGTATAGTAATGTGCCCTATTAATGCAACTAATACTAGCAGCCAGATTTCTTTATAAAAGGGGGGCTTTTATAAAGGATAGTACTAGTGCATAGACTAATATATGCTGTGGGGCTACTAGATTACGGGTCGACTACCCTAAAGATGGGTCACTTCGACCCTCTCGCACCGCCGCTATTCGTCCTACCCACCTAAATCAGATCCTTATTAATGCAAATCCCCCCCGTCAATATTACAATTAGCAGTTAGCAGTCTTCACCACTAGAGGGAATGCGGGCAGCCGAAATCTTTAGCAAAAGGGAGACTTTTTGCATTAAGGGGGCTTAGCATTAACAGGGCACATTACTGTATACTACATAGTGTAGTGTACACAGCACTATATGACACTACACTAGATAACTCCAGGATGGCCTGTCGGATGCTAGCCGATTTCGATTTGACGAAACCCAACCGCGGCACGCCAAACCCGTCTTCCAAGGTGCCGACTCGCCGTTCGGTTACATATGTAACTATTAGCCTACTATTACATTCTTGCACCTATGTTGTGCCGACAAAGCTTCGCAGGACCGCGCCTCGGGAGGATCACTGTATGGGGAAAACACCTGGCCGTTGGTAGTTCACCAGCCTCGCCACGTGCTAGTTCGCGTTCTAACGAGGGTCGGAACGATAATGGAATAAATCTCGTCCGATCTGCAGATCCTTACATCGAATCCAACACCGTCTCCTCCCATTCATACATATGTAAAGCGAGCGTCACGGCGCCAGGTACATAACTACACTACACTACGATACATAACGGCGGACCGCACTATATAGGACTAAAGAGTTCTAGACCACCATCGAACATGCAGCATACCGCATCTGAGGTTTCTTGGTGGATCCTAGTAAGCGGCTCAGGCGGAAGCACGACGCCATGCGTACCTAACAACGAAGGTACTTTTAATGTTCTCCAACACCAGGCCACTCTGTTTCAAATTGCCGGGTAGTGTCTTTGGCCTAGCTTGGTCCCGCCCTCCGCGACAGTCTGGCACCCAAGGCCGTCAGAGAAGGCGGCTCCGGCCCGGTTTAACGCCCCTTTCCCGACCCCCAAATTGCTATTTCTTTCTCCTCCACCTCGTTTCCTTTATGTATTATATTGGTCCGCGGTGTTATCAACTGGAACCAGCCCGGAAATCCGCCGCCACGCCGTATCTCCGATTAGCCTTCACTTCATATTAGCGTCCAGCGTCCCAGTCTCCTCACCTGTTTCTTGTCTTACCTCCCGCGGCTATGAATTTTCATGCTCCGTCAAGAACCCCGGATGGGAAAGAAGGATGGATCAGGCTACAATTTGCCTTGGAGACGAGCAAACAACACCACTCTTCATCCTTCATACCCGTGTCCAAGACTACATATCCAATATCATCCTTTGGGTCACGACTTACAAGCAGGCAAACAGCCAAAACAATTCTCTCTACCTTCAAACGGACCTCGTAACGGACTCAACAGGGCTCATTCGCTCCGGCACCAGATTCTTATCTCGAAGAGGTATTTACAACTGGAGGTATCAACCTCGGTCCACTCCCCCATCCTGCAAGTTCCAGGATCACGATTGCCCTCCACTAGTACCGAGCCTAATACCGACTCTTAACTCGCATACTGACAGGGAAACCAGCGGGCCTTCGCGCTTTCGTGAACTTGGTTTTCACAAACATCCAAGTCCTCTTTCGGTCCCGCGGTTGGTCAGGAGCCGGCTGAGCAACAGCAGCATTGACTCATCCCAGCCGTCTCCTGGGACCGATCGAGATGCATATACACTACCCGTGCCTCGCTATAAGGGATATTCTTCCCCCAAATGTTCTCGAACCAGGCCCTTTCAATGCTTACTCCTGTCTGCACCACAGTTGGTGCGTGAATATGTAGCAAGTACCCGACGATCCTGGCGCCTAGCCAGGTCTAGGCTCGTCTGGAACCCACCCAACCATTCTGGGCTGTAGTACGAGCGGTTGTACCGAATGGTAGCTGTGCTCCTCTCACCCGCCTCCTCCCTCTTTCCTTTTCCCTTCAGATACATCTTATACGAAACCCCAGGCTCGCGATACTCACCTTCTTACCTCGACCTATGAACCCTTCACCCCCCTTCCCTCTCCGTTATCCTCATTCACTTACAGCTGACAGTTTGTTTACTGTACTTAGTTCAATCTGCTCCTGAGCTCATGTATCCAACACCAAATTCCGTCCTTTTATTTTCTTTCCATCTTCCTAAACTTTACCCACCTGCTTGTTGCTTCTACGACCCCCTACAGTCATTTTCTCATCAACATTGTGCCAACAATCTTGGCTCACCCTGGAAAGCGTCACTACCACATATGCTCATTTGACGACCAACTGCTAGTTCGACAGCAACAATTCGAACAGAGCACTCGCCCACCGTTAATGCTCAAGTCTAGTAGGTGAAAAAGGACTGCAGACTGGATGCAACGACATCTACTTCAGACTTAACTACATGCGCGGAATGAGAAGCCAACCACGCTACCTCTCTACTTAACCAATCACGCTACACACCGCCAAATATCCATCCCCCCCCCCACAGAAGAGAAAAAAAAAAAGAACAAAGTTGACATCAGCCGGCACACACGAATCAGGCTTTGGTACGAGTTTCTAAAGCTTCGAATTGCAGTAGAGGTTAGCCAACTCTGCGGCAACACCTAGTCGGGCATTGAGCAGCTCTTTGCCTTCGTCGACGAGCATGCAACGGCACGAGATCGACATCGAAACAATCAGCTACGGGGGAAAAAAAAAAAAAATCGACGCCAGCCGACCCTGCCGCCCCGAATGCGTAATTCCTTCCATTCCGTGCTTTTACCGATCTCGTCGCTCGCTATCCCCTCTTCGATCTACAATCAGAATCGTCACTCCGTCGACGGTTACTCTCTATTGCACAAACGGCCTCTGGTGGTTCGCGCCAGGCCCGTATAACCGTTGGCGCTTTTCTGGCCGAGTCTCTTCTGATCCACCCATTCCCATGCCCTCAGAGGCCTGTATATGGCCGCCGCCTTGGAAACCCGCCGATCCGCCTGCTAGTTGGTTGTTCACCTGGTTATTCATCATTTGATAGGGTGGCGGCGGCGGTCTTTGTGTGCCCCCCGGCGTCAGAACCATCCCTCCCGGCCCGTTCCCTCCGGCATTCATGTACCCCCCACCGTCCATGTTGGGGGACGTCTGGTTCATCTGCCCTGGGGAATGCCATGAGGACGTGGTGGCAGGCGAAGGTATCGGCGTCTGTTCAAATTTGACCTGTGCGCTGCTGCCCATCGAAGAGTTTGCCATCGCCGCCGCCGCCGCCATCATGTTGGCCTGCGCTTGTTGGTTGTTGCTGTAAGCTTGTTGGTTCTGGCCCGGCGGTCCTGGGGCACCGACAGTCTGTCCTGTGTCATCCGCGTTAAGGCCGCCTTGGAGCGGGTCTTTGAGCATATATGCCAGATGCTTCCTCAAAACGCGGATCATGCTGTCTTTCGTAAAGGGTTTTGCTAACACATCATTCATACCTTGGAGGAAGGAACGTCAGAACATCGAAAGAAGCAGGTGGGGTGAACTGGGATGGGCTCAACTTACCATACTGAAAGTAGGTCTGGATATCTTCTTGTCGAATATTCGACGTCATGGCAATGATGGGTACTCTTGCCGTCACCATCCTGATCATCGCCGTCGCCGATACGCCATCCATGTTGGGCATAATAATGTCCATGAAAATGAGGTCGAAGCCCTCGTTATTCTCCGGATTGTTGATCTTTTCCACAGCTTCCAGCCCGTCCTTCTGCTACAGTGTTAGCGACGGCTGCCTTCGGGTAATTCGAATTCCCAAGGCGAGACACCTAGAACTTACAGCAATATCTACCGAGCATTCGAGTACATGTAGGAATTTGGCACCGATCCTTGCGCATGTCTTGTCATCCTCGACGAGTAGGATACGTGGCCGCTTGTGGCTCCACATGGAGGTGCCTTGATCTTTTGGGGGAGGCGTGATCTGGGCAGAGTCTGCCATTGCATTCGGATTACTCAAGGGACGAGTATAAGGGATGTTGTTGATGTGGTCGGAATGGAATGGGTCGATGCCTGTTGTCTGCCCTACCGGATAGACCATGTGTCTTGGGTCGTTGAGGGGGTCATGCAACATGTGCATGGGGCCAGGGCCGCTCTGGGTGAACATGACTGACGAGGTCGCCGATTCCGATGGAGACCCATTTTGATGATAGGCGACCGATAACCGTTCGAGTTCCCGGTCGGCCTGGGAGTCGGGGGAAACGCCATTGAGTATCTCGCGCGCTCGTCTAAGTTCGGCTGCCGGCTCATCAGCACCGTCTGGTAGTAGCCCAAGGGATCCTGCGTGGAAGGTCGGACCTGAATGACTTGAGTGGCTAGAATGCGCCGAGTGTCTGCTATTCCGTCGACGGTCCTCGATGTTGCTGAGGTGGGTGATCAACTCGTTGGAGACTTGACTCTGGGCCCTGACCATCTTCTGCAAGCTAATGACCTCGTTGACGAGCACTTTGTTCGTCTGCGCCAGCTCGAAATACTGTTCTTGCAACGCCTGGATCTGGTGTTGGGTCGCAGTAAGCGATTCGCTTAGGACGACAATCTGCTGCGACGCGCCAAAGGTATCCTCAGCTTGCGCTGGCTTACGCGGGGCAGGCGCTTTTCTGCGGATATTATCTAGGTTATCTTTCCTATCTGCACGAAACTCGGGATGTCGAAATTCCCATGCCTGGATACGGTCAGCTGAAGGAATCCCCTTTGCAGGACCGATGACTTGGACCACCCACATCTCTTCCGTATGGCGCTTCGCCACTTTCTTCATTGTGCCTCACTTTGTGAAAATCGTATTTGTTCAACTGCCGTACGAAGCTTGCGAAATTGCTGTGCTTGAAGTGTTTGGGTAAGATGGTTTTGGTGAATTTTTCATTCTGTTGATGAGCATGTCAGCAAGAGCAGGGGGGAGCGTCTTCCCCAAATGGAATGCCGTTCAGCGCATACCTCTAGAACAACGAAACTGTCACCATCGGCGCTCCATCGTACTACGGAATTGTACGTGGGGTCTTCGAGCATCCTACAAGCTGGTCAGAACGCACTTTTCGCAATTTACAGGCGTGGACTTGGCGCCTGAAGATGGCTTCGGGGGATTTAAGCTTCGTACTTATATAGCTTGCGCACCTAGGTGAGACAAAGTACGGGTTAGCACCCATCTTAAAACTAGTGGTCGCTGGCAGGCGGAGAGAGAGAGGAGAGTGGAAAGGGGAAGCTTTGGAAGAGGAGCTCACAAAGTCGCTGGAGTTGTTACCAGCCTGCACAGAGGCCGAGTCACCCTCGGGAGGCGGCATGATTGTGGTGGTTCAGCGTGGGTCGGGACGCGAGGTCTAGACAAGCGAATGCCCAAGCAGTCCGAGCCGATAACAGCGGCCGATAAGGACTGCGACCGAGAATCAAGAACAGTCCAATTTAGTAGGCACGAGTTTCTCCCAAGCAAGAGCACAGTTTGATGGACTGGTCACGCTCTGCTCCTCTTCTCATCTCCACACGACGTGATGCGGTCTCCTGGTCCGAGCCGACAGTTGTTTCCACTTTTCCCAAAGTCACGTAGCATGCTCTGGGTCGAGCGCTCAGGTGGTCGAACCGCGGCTGCTTCGCGACGTAATGCACCCAGGCGGCGGGGAACTCAAACGGTTCACGCAGCGGATGAAACAGAAGGCGGTACAGTAGTCGAAAGAGCTATGGCAGACGGCCAAGCCAGGCGTGCTGGAGATGCGATATGGGGGAGGGTTGTTTAAGCTCAGCGCGAGATAATGACCAGACAGGCGATGGGCGTACGGTCCATCTCAGGTTGTGTCCGGTGTCGCTGGAGGATTCGGGGCTTGACGTCTCAGAGAAGGTCCAGAGGGTTGAACGAGTCGAAAAAGGTCGAGACTGTGGTCGAGTTCAGGGTACCGTCTTAAGGCAGAGGATCAGGGACAAGGGACCTTGACCGGCGGATGGACACGGTGCTGGTGGGAAAAAAAAATAAAAAAATGATGGAGGTGCGTTCTTCCGTGGACCCAGTCGATGTTTGGGAATTGGGGGACGATTATTAGGGGCGAGTGCTTTTTGGCGCCTTGGACTTGTGTTGTCTGGTATGTACCCAGTTTTGCGAGTTGCGTGCCCCCCCTCGGTGGATTGGAGGTGACAGAAGCTGGTGCGGACGGGACTGGGGAGTACATATGACTGTCAGGACTGGCAAGCTACGGTATGATTGATCAAGTTCCTGGAAGCAGGCGAAAAACTTGCGGTAGCCAGCGAGAGCGGCAACATCAATTGCCTTGGTGAGCCTAGCAAACCTTGTTCGCTTGGTAGAGGTACGCCAGTACACAGTCTCGCCAGTACGCCAGAGACGGTAGGATCGCTGCCGTGGAAACTTGAGACTCGCGAGGTGGAAGAACCGGGGCTGGGTTGAGGTAAGAATGGAACCTCGATGCGGCGCCGGTGGACATAAAGTTCAGACCCCTACCTTTTGCTAGTGCTGAAGTGGACGCAAAGTTTGAAACCTCCCAGGCGAGGAGGACATCTTGTCTTCCATGTCAGGCAAGTACTATAGTATCTCGCTATTTCAAGTTGTACGCGCTGCGGAGAAAGTCCCGTGCCAAAACGGAGCTATCTTGACGAATCAGACGACCAAGACGATCGGCTGGGACGTCATCCACACTCCAATCCTTACCGTTTTGTCTGTCTGGTACCTTACTGTGTAGGTTACGTCCCTTACTACACCAACCGCAAGCGTCAATACATTGGACAACACCAAAGATACATCTACCTATAAATACATCACCTTACATGACATCGGTGGCATGTGGAAAGCCAGAACAGGAGTACTTTATGTAGTGTACGTATTTAGGTACTTACGTACAGTCATGTGCGGTTGTGTAAGGCTTGGCTTAACCACGCTGGTATAAGCTTGGGGGCCTTCATAACCGCTTTACCATCTCTCCGACTTGTACATAAGGCCCAGATCGGCTCGAACTTTTTATAATAAAAGTTTAAATATTTCGTTACTCCCTCTTATTTACGGCTAAGTAAAATGGGTGGAGTAATATGACTATACCGCTTTAACGCTATATTAGTATAGTAATAGCTGGACTTAACCGTTTATAGCGTAGTTGGCCAAGACCTTTCTCACCGCCCTATAAATATCGCCTAAAAAGCAAAGTTAGACCCCGCCAAAGTCTAAAACCTAACTGCATTCCGACTTATATACAAAATACTAGCCAAAATACGTCCCAATCCGAAAAAATAAGCGCCCAAAACCTATATTCTACCCTTTAAAATAATTCAAATGTTTTACTATTGTCGAATCTACTAAATATTAAGAGCGGGGAGTAAAATAGCGGTCTTAATAACCCGCTTTTATAATTTTTCAATAATATTCTTAAAATGCCTAGTAATAATAATAACCTACCTAATTTCCTAACTCTCGATAAGAGCCAACTTCTCTACCCGGCGGATTATAATTAGATTAACGATAATTAACTAAATAAAAATCAACCGTTTAAAATCTATTACGATATTATAACAGCGTCCTTAAATAATGCCTAACTACCTTAAAGTATAGTACAAAATAGTATACTACTCCTACTACGTCCCTAGAAGAGGAAGCGCTAATTTAAACCGCTAATTCTTAAAAAGAAAAAGCATATTAATTAAACTACTTCTATAACCGCCACTATAATAATATAATTCCTTAATTATAAAAAGAGGAAAATATTTAACTCTATTTAATAAAAGGACTTCACCAAAATATAGGAGGAGGTAAGAAATAAGTATAACGAAGTTTAGGGCGAATATATTTAAATTATAAAATATATTGAAATTAAATTCGATATTAAATAATAGCGGTATTATAATTAGAAGGAAGCTCTCTCTATATCTAACGCTTCATTAAACCCTATTACTAAATTACCTAAAATATTTATATAAAACTAAAAGGCATTTCGTAAGCGGAAGAATACTAAGAATTATACGGTTAATTAATTAATAAAGTAACTACTTAGCGATACGAATATATATTCTGAAGTATTCTTTCGTATTAAAGCTTCTAGAAATAATATCGCCGAACCGGGGGATTCGTAAGTAAGCGAACTATTTAACGATAGCATTAATTTTGATAATAATAATAGTAGTAATAGGAATAATATAATCTTATCCAACAATAATAATAAAAATAATAATAAAATTAAAGAGGTTACCCCGCCTGCAAAGAAATTTATTAAGGCGCAACGATATAAAAGGAATATAAATCCTACTTTAACCCTACTATTAAATAGCGAAATTCCCTTTATTAATATAACTTTTAATATTACTAGTATGAAGAAGAAAATGTCAATGCAAGTATTCGCCCTAATACGGATCGTAGCGAAGACGTGGGGATATAACCTCGTACGCGCACGAGAAGTCTATATTAAAGCAATCCGAGTAGCGGTGGCCTATAGCGCATTAGCCTACTATATTCTAATGGAACCGATAGGAAAACCACGCGGACTAGCACGCAATTTAGCCGCAACCTAGAATAATTGCCTACAGGTAGTGTCCGGTGCGTATAAGGCGGCGTTAACCTTTAGCCTCGAAACGGAAACCTTCTACCCCCCCCTCAACCTTTACCTTAATAAAAGAATCCAGGTATTCGAAGAACGCCTAACACGCTCCCTAATAGTAGCCTTCGTACAAGGCATACTAGTATAAGTAGCGGCCGAAATCCGGAGCTAAAGAATATAATAATTATTATACTTAATACTAATTAATAGTAAAGTAAAGGCCGAATAGGCCGTATAATAAACCCTAGTTGAAGATATACTAATATTATAAAGAGAGGTAAGAGAGCCTACGCTAAGGGAGAGGGAGAAATAATTAGAAGAGGCGATAAAAAGAGAATAGGTAGTAAAATAGTATATAAAAGTTATTAAAATAATAAGGAAGAGGAAGCGCCTAAACGCCGCAAAAACGCACGTACAATTTAACAAAATTATACTATAGTATTATATATAGCCTAGTACGGACGAGAATCCCGCGCTATATTATTTATTAAAGGCTATAAATTCTTTATTAGTATAAGTAAGAATTGGGAAAATAAGCCTACGGATATTTCTTTTCGAAAGAAAAATTCTAAAAATAATAATACTATATTATTAGTATAGTGTAAGGAAGGAGATATTCGAATATTTTATATTAGAGTACTGGGAAATAGAATAGATTTAATTATAAAACGAGAATATTTTTATATAATTAATGAATAAGAAAGAATTCTATAACGAATTTAAAACGAACGCTAAACGGATTCTACGATAGGCCCTATAATTAGGGAGGCTATAAAAATATGAATTAATAATTAGAATTGAAAAAGTAAGGAAAATAGAAGAAACGTTAGGAAATATAAATTAAAATAGTTTAATTATATATATAAAAGACCTAACTAAAATTAAGAATTACCTAACCGGAACAGGACTATATCGGAACCGATAAGAAACCAACTAAATATATATTAAATATATAAATAATAATCTTAAAAGAAAATTAAACTATATTTAAACTAGAAGGATAATAGAGTACTAATTATTCTGTATTACCGACGATTAATACTATATTAATATTATTATTAATTTTACCCTCCTTACTAAAAAATTTATTTTCTATACTAAAATTTCCTTTATCGGCCTTGGGAAGAATATTATTAAATACTATCTTTATATTATAGTAAGGCCGGATGGAAGTAATATCGTCGATTAAATTTATATTTAAAATATAATTATAAATATTATAGATAATTTATTTAATATTAAAAAACTTTATAAAGAGAATTAGTAATAAGGCCGATATAGAGATATAATAGAATATTTATAATAAAAAAATGATTATTAAAATTATTCTACCTAGTACGGATTATTATTATACCCTTACCGATATACTTAATATTAATAATAATCAAATTAACTTTATCGAAAAGAATATAAATAATTTCTTTAACTTTTATAATATAGAAACGGATTATAGTAATATTATTATAAAGTAGAGTAAAATCTATAAAAGTATTAATAAGAATGTAAATAAATTTCCTTTTCTTTAATAGAAATTCGACTACTATAATAAAATTTAAGGCCGGATAATTGCTAACGGACGAAAGATTAGCGCTAATATAGTCCGCCGTAACTTATATAATAGCCGCAACCTACACCCTACCAATAAAAACCTTAAAATCGCCCTAAGCTGTATTATAATTATATAATATTATAACGAACCTAATAAAGGTATATACTAAAAGAATAAATTCGGTATTTAAATATTCTTTAATCCTCTTTTATAATTAATATTTATGATAGGGAGTATTAAGACGAATTATTTTAAAAATTAAATATAGAAATACTATAGGAATAAAACGGAGATTTATAAGGATTTTAAAAGTATTAGGCCTAATCAAAAGTGAATTGGAAGTTAGTTAAATTATTATAAATTATAGGAAAAATATATTATAAATTACATGTATAGGAATTATACTATTTATAAAATTCGGGAGGTTAGAAATATCCTATAGGAATGCTCTTCTTCTCCTATATCTCCTTCAATAAATATTTTTTAACCTTCTTAAAGGTAATAAGTTTAATTGGAATGTTATTATAAAGCGAATTAACGGGGCCGATATTAATTACTATAACCTCTATTACGATTTTACCCTCCGATTTATTAAAAGGGGCCGTAACCTCCAATGCCTTTGAAACAAACATCTTTTTTATAGTACTAGGAAGTTTCTTATATAATATAATATAATAATAGTAATACCGGGTCGAATTAAATATAAATGTAGGATAGCGGCGGATTTAATTAAAATACGGATATAATATAATAGAAGTAATAGTATAGTATAAAGAAGGAAAGAGGGAAGGAAAGAGAAAGCCGGGTTGAAGTTTCCTTTATAAATAAATTAAACGACTTAAAATAATATAATTGAAGAAAAATAAGATAAAAGGCTACCGACTATAAGGAAATAACGGTAGAAAGACGGAAGGAGGGTAATAATTGATCGGGGTAAGGTCGGTTATATATATAATAAAAATTTATAGCTTCGGTTATAACGGTAAAGTTATATTGAAAGGAAGGAAAATAGGACGGTACGGAACCGATACGGCGCTGTAGCAATAGTGAAACGGAGGGTTTTTATCCGGCTATTACAGTACGGTTTTTCCTACCGATTACGAACAAAGCAGTACTGTATGCCCATAGGGCGAACTATATAAATAGTTAGCGTATATAAGACTAATAATAATAATATTACTAATAGTAATAAAAGGAGGGGAGAAAGTACAGTCGAATTTCTTAATTTATTAATAGAAAAAGCGGTAATATTATTACAATCCCCTAAAATAATTAAATCTAACAATATTACCCTCACAATTGAGAATCTTTAATATAAGTTTAATAAATTAAAGGAGGAGGAGATAATAAATTATATTAATTATTTTGTAAATCACTCTCTCTTTGCTAATACGTAGTTGAAATTAAATAAGAAAATAAAAGAGGAGTATATTAACCGGTAGAAGTAAAAAATAGGGGGGTTGATTTAATAATTAATTAGATTATTATATATATATTTAATTTTATTAATTATTAAAATAATCTAATATTTTCAGTAATATAGTAAATAATTCTATCCGTACTCAATTTTACCAATTTATAGTATAATCTAATACTTTTCTAATATTATAGTAAATAATACTAAAAATCTAATAATTTGCAATTTCTCCCCCTCCTCCCCCTACTATTACTATACCTCCCTATACTTTATTACTCTACCTACTATATTATCTCCTCTTTTTTTCAAATAATCTTACCAATTATACTATATTAATTATAATACCCTCCATTTAATATAATTAGAATATACACCCTTTACAACCCGCTGTACCCTTATTTTTACTTATTTTATTTATTTCTTTTTATTTTAATTTAATTAACGGGGTTATTTAGTATATTTTAGAATAGAATTATAAAGCGCTATTACCGCGTATATAATTTACTACTAATTCTCTAAACTATATTTAAAAAGTATAACCCTTATAATCTTCTATCGCTTTTTTAAATAATTAAAAATATATTCTATAATAATACGGATACGAATATACTATAGATTATATAATTTTTTAGTGTCTTTCAATTGTACATCTATATTCCTCCAATCTTAAAAATAGTATTTAATATTTAAAAAAGGAATTATAATACTTTACTTTACGCTAAACCTAATATTTAGTATATAATACCAATTTTAAAGAATATAAAACGAATACAAAAATATTTAATTATAAAATAAAATATTATTTATCGACCCTTCTATTCCTACTAATATATATATAAAAGAGTAATTAAATTTAATAGTAACGAATATGTTTTAGGATATTGTCATGGCACTGGCGGGTGCCATACCCATGCACTGGCCCAGGCGCTAACCGGTGCCCTATACAGACAGGGGCACCCGCCTTATCGCCTACTGTACCCGATAAGCTGACCCTGCTAAAGCGGTACAACCTGGCAGAACCTAAACACCTACTTAAGGCGCCTGTAGTCTGCCGGCCTCCGGCCACTTCCTTCTTCCTATTTCTTTAACTTTACTAATTTATTTAAATTGGCTTCTTTAGCCCAGCCTTGCCTGTGCCTAGAATTATACTGTAATACTTTAGTAAAGTTAACTTCTATAACGGGGATGTTATAAAATATCCTACTATATTGGAATAACCCTGTTGCGTACGAATTCTATAACGTTGCGAGTTTTGTATTGATATTCCGAATTCGACGAAAATAATATTAATAACCCTACAATAAGTATAAGATTTATACTTCGAAACCTATTAAGTAATATTTACCCCGCTATTCCAACTACTCTCTAATTAACCCTATTCTCAAATTACTATAGTACGATCCCCCACGCGCAAAACTATAACTAACGTACCCAAATCACTTACTAAATATAGTAATAATCCCCTTACTAATAATAGTAATAATTACAATAAATCCTTCTATCTTTCTAACGAAAACGAGGACGGCGGCGATTCTATTAATAATTTTACTTATAAGGACTCCCCTTCGCCTTTAGAGTTTCGCTTAAGGAAAATGTTAATTTAATTTAAAAATAAATAAGTTTATATATCGCTTAACCTTCGACTCCGTGAAATTAAATTTATTAAAGATATTAAAGTAGTATTAAATTATTAAAAAAATTAATTTAATAATATCCGTCTATATTATATATTAATAGAAGTAATAGATTTAGCGATTAAATTTACTCTTCCAAGTAATAAAAATATTCCGTTAGAAACTATCGGTCGAAATTCTAAATACTATATTGAATTTAATTTTAATTACCCTCCGTTAGACTATTATTTGATTTAAAATCTTAAATATATTTATATATATAATATTTATCCCTATATCGAAAACTTCGAATATAAGGAAATAATAAGCGGTATTTAGGATAATATACTTATTAAAACTAATTAATTCGCTTAGACCTTCAATAATTAGAAAGCTGGTATTCTATATTTTAAATCCATTATTAATACTAGCAAGCACTCTAAATTCGGCTGTTTCTATAGTACTATAGATATAAATGTATTTAAATAGACTTTTAATGAGGATTTTATAAATATATAAATTAAAATCCACTTTTATTTTTTTATATTGGAAGTTTATACTACCTTAACCCTACATTTACGTCGCTTAGTAGGGAGTGTAAATACTAATTTAAATAATTTAAATCGTTGGATTATCTTTTTAATTTAGAAAAGCATTAAAGTATAAATAGCGTTAGAGAAATATTGTATTGTAAGTAAACCTATTTTTAATAAAACCCTATACCTAAGTAAAGAAGATTTCAATAAAGTAGTAGATGTCGAAGTTAAATACGTATTCGCGTTGAAAGTAGCAAACGCCTTAGACGAGGAATAAGAGGAGTAGAAGGAATGCGTTATTAAATTAATTTAAAATTTTAATAATAAGGTTGACCAATTTACAATTAAATTAAATTCCTATATTATATAAGTAGAATATAAGGCCCGAAGGGTAGAGGCTAATTTTAATTATTATATTGATAATTTAATTAGGAAAAGGGATAACTTCGATTAATAAGTAAAAGATTTATTTAAATAGAAAAACGAAATAGAGTTAGAGTACTTTACTAAATAAATTTAATTAGAAAAAAATAACTTTAAATTCTACAATTTAATTAGTACCTATAATAACCGAATCTAAAAATTAATATTTATTATTAAATAATTAAAAATAGTCCTAAGTAGTAAGGCTATTTCCCTAGGCGAAAGTAAAATTCTATTTACCCTGAATAACCCTTCCTTTAAATATATTATAGTCTGAAAGAGTAAAGTTCCGAAGGCTACCCTTTATATTTATCCTTCGGTTGAAGAAGTATATAAGGATTTGGATATAGCTTTAATAAATATATTTTTATTAAAATTTTCTTTTAATTCCTAATTATATACTATAACTAGCAATTATAACCGTCGGATACGGGTAACTTTTTCCGAGGAAGTAGAAAATATTAATTATTTAAGAAATGTAAGAAGCGAGGACGAAATAAACGGAAGGACCCGTAGAGGGAATATAATTAATAGAGGAAATAAACTTTTTAATAATAATAATTCTTCCGACGAAAATTATAGCTAAAAATACCCTCGTTGTTTATTTAAGTATTAAGACCCAAACTTCCGTAAGAGAAATTATAGTTATACCCCTCTTTCAATAACCCCCTTATTTATAACTATAGTTACTAGAAAGAAGTTTATTAAAATCCCGGAAATCCTTTATTTCTTTAATAACCTAAATAAAAATAAGGTAATATTTAATATTTAGTACTATTAAATAGAAAATAAGTTCTATATTAACGCCGATTATTATACCGACGATTATATTAAATTTAATAATATTTTTAATTATTTAGGCAGAGCCGCTATAGAGAATGTATTACCTTTCCTAAATATTATTTATTCTAATTATTTAATTTCTAGTAAATAATTGATAAAGTATCTATAGGAAGTCTACTACGATTATAATTCTTATGAGAAAGTAGTATAAGATTTTTAAAATTTCTATATAAAAACGACTGATTATTTTAAGGATTTTAAAATTAAATTCGTCTATTTCGTTAATTAGTAATATTACCCTAAGGATTAATAGAAACCCGAATTATATTACCGTTTAATAATTTATTTTTATAGCTTATTAGAATTCTTGTATTTTAATCCAACCGTTAATTTTGACGAGTATTGTAAATTACTATAATCTTTAAATAAAAGTAAGCGTATAGCCGATAATACGAATTGGAAATCGATTATTATGTTTATTTCTAGAAAGTTAGGCTATTCGGCGCCTTCGACCAATTTTCGTAGAAGTTTAATTAGAGCCGTTAATTCTAATAAATTTAAGACCCTATTTAACTATTCTAAATTAACCGATATTAATTCTTATAATAAGCGCCCTTCTAATAAAGAATTAAAACGCTTGTACTATCTAAATCTATACTTCGCTTATAAGAAACCCGGTTATTTATTTACCGTATACTCTAAGAAGGTTAAATAGGATAAAGTATTTAATGTATATATTATAGAAATTATTAATTAAATTTAGAATAATCCTACTTTGGAAAATAAAGAAAATAGGGAAGTAGATTCCGCTCTGGAGGAAGAGCCTACTAATAAAAATCTCAATTAATTGGAAAATTAAAAACCCTAAAAGAAATTTCCTTCTTAGGGGAAATATTTATAACGAATAGAATTATTAATATTAAGCTATTTAAATTTAATATTTTTAATTTATAGAAGTATTTAAGAAGAAATAAATCCTCTTTCTTAATACCCTATATAATAATTAATAATAGTCTAATAATAATAATTTATTTTATATTAGTAAATATTAGAGCCGATGTATTTTTAATAATAAATATTATATTCGTAAAGAAAATTATAAATTAATTAAATATATAATAATATTAAGATTTTATTTTGGGATATATTACTCCTTATAAAAAGGTAATACCTAATATTATTAATTTAATATTGCGAATTACGATTTATATTTAAAGATATTACTTCCTAGATTAATAAATTATTATATTCCCTAATATAAAAAGAGATATAATTATTAGGAGAATGTAGTTAGTACGATATAATATTTTACCTAATTATAAAACTAATACCCTCCTTTTCCCCTACGATATATAACTATACCCTTATACGGGAGATATTAAAATAAAAGCTACCTTGAAATTACTTAAAAATTCTTCCTTTTAGGAAAATATAGAAAGAAAGGAAACCCTTATAGAAAAGGAAAATAAAAGAAAGCGAGATAGAGTTTTATTCTAAATTTGAATTATAGAATATTAAAAGGTTATAAGGTATAGTAATTTTATTGAGAAGGTTTCTATACCTCTAAGTAATAATATATACTAAATTATCCTACAAATAATCTAAGAATTAAAGAAGAAAATCGAAAACTTACGGACCCCTTCGTTTCTACTCCCCTCCTCCGTTTTAACCCCTAATTGGAAATTAAAATTATTATATATTAGGGAATTACAAAGACCTACTATAGTATTGGCATATTAATAGGAAATTGATTAAATAGAATATAAATTCTATAATAGGTTCCGAATTATTTATTTAGAATAAGAACTAATTCCGGATAAGAAAACTAAAATTAAATCGATAATTATAAAAAATATATATCCCTTATACAATAAGTAAGGTCTATACTAATTAAGGAAGATGTTTTTTTAAGTGAAAGAACGATTAAGAAATTATATAGTAATTAATTTAATTACCTTTAATTACTACTTTAATAAAGGATCTGTCCCCGAGTCTACTAGCTTATATGAAATTAACGGCCTAATTGAAAGTCTATAAGTAGGAAGAGATCCTCTAGATTTGGATGAGGACGAATTAAAGTAATTAGTTAATAAACAGCTACCCTATTGTTATAATAGTTATTATAATATTTTTAGTAAGTAAACCTTTAATATACTATTAGAATCCTACCCTATCGATTATAAGATTATTCTAAAGAATAACCGACGGCCGGAAGAATTTAGATATAATTCGTTATATAAAATAACTTTAGAAGAATTTAAAGAATATAAGAAGTATATTATAGAGAATTTCTAAAAAGGATTTATCGAAGCCAATTCGGCACTATAAGCGGCCTCCGTTCTATTCGTACCTAAAGTCAATAGAGGATTCCATTTCTATATAAATTACTAGAAGTTTAATACCTTCTTAAAGAAAGATTATTATCCCTTACCGCTAATTGAGGAAATATTAGCTCGTATTAGTAAAGTTAAAGTCTTTACGAAGATCGATATCCGGCAAGCTTTCTATAAAATTCGAATAAATTCCGATTCTAAAGAATTAACAACCTTTAGAATGCGTTATAGGGCTTATAAATATAAAGTACTACTTTTTGGATTATCTAATAGACTTTTATCTTTCTAAAAGTTTATAAATAATATTTTAATAGAATATATTAACATTTTCTATAATACTTATATTAATAATATTCTTATTTATTCCAATAATAAATCCGAATATAAAGATTACGTAAGGAAAGTATTCGATAGGCTGAGAGGAGCAGGTTTATAAGCCGATATTAAAAAATACGAGTTCTATGTTATAGAAACTAAATTTTTAAATTTTATTATTAGCGTAGATAGTATTAACGTTAACCCTAAAAAGGTAGTGGTTATAAAGGATTAAAAGGAGCCGTCCTTAATAAAGGGGGTATAAATATTTTTAGAATTTTATAACTTCTATTAAAAATTTATTTAAAAATTCAGAAGAGTAGTCCGCCTACTATATAAACTAATTCGTAAAAACCTTATATTTTTCTAATAGTTGAATAAATATTAAAGGAACTTTAATAAATTAAAAACCTACTTATTAAAAGTTTTAGTACTAGTATATTTCTCGTATAATTGGGAAATAAAGGTAGAGACGGATATATCCGATAGGGTATATATAGGAATTATATCCTAATATTAATTAAACGGAGAATAACACTCCGTAGCCTTCTATTCCGAAACTATAGCCCCGGTAGAACTAAACTATTAAATTTATAATAAAGAACTACTAGTAGTTATTAGGGTACTAGAAATTTAAAGACCCGAATTAAAAGGAATTCGGGATACGCTCTTTACTATAATTACCGACTATTAAGTATTAGAGTACTTTAATATAAAAAAGCTATTTAATAGTAGATAGGTATATTAATTAGAATTTCTATTCGAATACTAATTTAAAATAATTTATCGCCCTAGTAAGGAAAATATAATTACGGATTCTTTATTCTGTAAAGTTAAGGACTTTAAAATAATTAAAGATAAGAAAGAAGATTAATATATTCTACGATTATTAAAACCTGAAGGTGGATATTTTATATTTATAGGGGATAAAATTAATACCCTTACTTTTAAAGTTATTCTATTAGATAATTAAGAAACTCCTCCCGAACTATTAGGCCTTAAATTAATAAATTAATTACTTTAAATTAATAAAGATAAGGAGAGTTTATTTGTATACCGAATAAAGGTTTTTAGTCTAGAAGAAAGTTTATTCCAGATCTAATAGGGGCTTTTAATTTATAATAACCGTTTAATTATCTTAGAATAAAGTAACCTACGTACTAGTATAGTATATAAAACTTATTTTAGGCTATTAATAGCTTACTTAAGTAGGAATAAAACCTGGAAATTATTATAAGATACATATTAGTAGCCCGGAATAATAATAAATATAAACCGGTTTATAAATAATTATTAGACTTATAAATTATCGAAAATCCTATAAGATAAAACCCCGGGCCTTTTTTACTCTATATTAATCGAATTAAATAGTAGGCTTTAGTACTCTATTATAATAAATTTTAAATCTATGCCCCCGGATAAGAGGGGTTATAATAATATTCTAATTATTATAGACCGTTTTTCGAAGATAGTTTGGATTTACCTATATAGGGATTTAGTAATAGTAAAGAACGCAGCCCTCTTATTCTATAAGGGTCCTTTCTATATATTCGGCCTATTAAAAGAGGTAATTAGTAATAATAGACCTTAATTCGTATCGGACTTTATTTAAGAATTATTTAAAATTTGGGGAATAAAATAGAAGCTATTTTCTCTAAAGTATTCCTAAATGGCCGGATAAGTGGAAATTATAAATTAATATATTAATTAGAGGTTACGGCTATTTATTAACTATAATTAAAATAATTAGTCCCTAATTCTTCCTACTCTAAATATAGTATAAACGACCCTACTATATAATAATTTAAGTAGCCTATCCTTATATAAGGTCGTCTTTAGCTTCCCTATACCGATTTCGTTTAATTAATCCCTACGAACTAACTTTAATAACTTATTAATAAGGGAACGATTAGCGAGATAGGAAGCCTAAAATATAGTGAAATAGGTAATAAGGTTCTACGAATAAACTTAGAATATAATTATAAAGGCTTAGAATAAATAAATAGATTAAATTAATTAATTATACTAAAAACCTAATTTTAAAATAGGAGATAAAGTATTTATTATTAAATAGGGATAATTTATAAATAAATTAAATAATAAATTAGATTACCCTTTAATAAGGATTCCGTATAAAATTAAAGCGTTGCGAGGTTATTCCTACGAATTAGATTTATTAGAATTTTGGAGAGGTAGTAAATTGTACTATACGGATTAATTGAGGAAGGATAGTAGTAATTTTTTATTAGGCTAAGTAAATAAAAACCTAGTAAGTAAAATAATTGGGATTTAGGAAAAATGGGAGGTATTTTATATCCTAATTTTAAAACTCAATTATAATTATTTATAATATTAGGTCGAGTAGAAAGGATAGGATCCCGACTTTAAATAGTATCTAACTAGAAATTTTAAAAATTTACCAATAGTTGTACGTAAATATTATTAAGAGAATGCTAAAAAGCCTAGCCCCCTATTGAGGTTGGATATTTAGGAGTAGAAGTAGTTAAATAATTTATTATAGAAGGATTATAATAATAATAATGTTTTAATATAGGAGGGAAAAATAAGGTTAAAGCGGTTAAATAAATTAATAAAGAAGAAATAATAAATTAAGCTTAGCTTTATAAAGGGAATAATTAAACCCGATTACTATTAAGATGTATAATGCGTAGTATTGGCGGTTTAGCGTAGTAGTGTAGAGGTAATAGACTATAATTTGAATTAACCCTACCCTAAGGGTAACTATCCTTTGCTTAGGAAGCGGTTACGAGTTCGAATTTTGGTTCGAATATTATTTTTTCCTTTTTTCTCCTTTATTTATTTTTCATATACAATAACTTTTCTTTCGTTTTAACGGCTCTAGGGCTGAGCCTTTTCGTTGGGGGGGGGTGATATTATAGTACTAGCGGGTGCCATGCCTATATATTAGCCTAAGCGTTAACCGGTGCCCTATATAGATAGGGGCACCCGCCTTATTGCCTATTGTACCCGATAAGCTAACCCTATTAAGGCGGTACAACTTGGCAGAACCTAAGTACCTACTTAAGGCGCCCGTAGTCTGCCGGCCTCCGGCCACTTCCCTCTTCCTACTTCTTTAGCTTTACTAATTTATTCAAATCGGCTTCTTTGGCCCAGCCTTGCCTGTGCCCAGAATCGTGCTGTAATAGATATATTACCCTTATAGTTATATTATTTTAATTAATTATTCCTTTTAGTAAAAGTAATAATATAAATACTATTAATCGCCCCGATACAACTATTAAAAATATTTCAACTAGGGTCCAACTTAATATTAGGATTAAAGTAATTATCCAGTAATAACTATATATATACCGCATATAAATATTCAAATCGAAGGAATATATTATTTATAATAGCGGATATTATACTTTAGCTAATCTAAAATTTATATAAGGTAGTTTATTAAAATTCGTAATAGACTATAATATATAGAAAAACTATAAGTTTTTAGTATACCATCTAGTATTAATTAGCTTCTAAACTAGTATAATTTTAAAACTATTATACTAGTAAATTAAAAATAGGTCGATTTATTCTAAAGAATTACTTAAATTAAATTACTAAGCTATAATATATCTTATTAATTAACCGTCTAATATAATATATACTATAGTATATGTTAAGAACGTAGGCGAAAGGTAGGCTGAGGTGACTATAGTCGTAGCTACACGTAGGGGATAGCAAATTAGGGGTTAATTTAAAAATATATTAATAATTACCAACTATAATAAATTACACTCTATTAAACCTCTTTTATACCTATATAAACTCTATTTATCCGCTAACGAATATTATAGAACCTTATATTAATTTAACGTTTTAACGTAGTACCGAATTATCCTTCCCATAAGTCCAACCCGATATAGGCGTTATTATTAGTAATCCTACACGTCGGTTAACAAAGAGGAATAATAACCGCTAAAGTACTTCCGTATACGAACTCTAAGCCTCCTAATACAACCCCTCCCCTTATAGGTTCCATCCTTAGAACCTTCGCAATTCGTAGTAAATCCCAATTAAATAGCGGAGGGCGTTAGTATTATACTATTATAGTATTATTAGATTATATTACTAGCGAGGGTACAATATCTTTACCCCTTAATTCGGACGAACTATTATTTATAATAACCGCCGACACTATATCCTAAATATTATAACTACTTTACTACCAACGAACCACCACTAGAATATTAGCCTTATAATATCCCTTCTCCTAAATTCCAAATACGGATACAAAGCCGCCCGCTAGAATATCGGCATTATAATATCCATTCTTCCGAATTCTAAATATAGATATAAAGCCGGCTATTAAAATATTAGTATTATAATATCTATTCTTATAAGCCCCTAAAGTAGCGAACCGCTTATTAGAATATTAGTATTATAATATTTATTTTTATAAACTCTAAATACGGATATAAAACTGGCCATTAGAATATCGGCATTATAATATCCATTCTTATAAACTCTAAATACGGCAAACCGCCCACTAGAATATTAATATTATAATATCTATTCTTATAAATTTTAAATACGGATACAAAACTGCCCGTTAAAATATTAATATTATAATATCTATTTTTATAAATTCTAATATAAATACAAAACCGGTATTAGATTTAAAGCGCTAATATACCGCCCGCTAAAATATCAGTATTATAATATTTATTCTTATAAATTCTAATACAAATACAAAACCGGTATTAGATTTAAAATATTAATATACTACCCGCTAGAATATCGGTATTATAATATTTATTCTTATAAATTCTAATATAAATACGAAATTAGTACTAAATTTAAAGTACTAACGTACTACCCGCTAAAATATTAGTATTATAATATCTATTCTTATAAATTCTAATATAAATACAAAACCGATATTAAATTTAAAAAATTAATTAGGTTCCCGACCGTTACTAAAACCGTCATCCCGCAAACATACAAGGTAATAAGCCTCGTTTTACCTATTAAGGAATACTATATCGAATTTAAAAGTATTAATAAATAATTACAATTTATTATAATACCTAAATACAATCCCCCTCCCTATAAATTCTATCCTCAAGACTTTTATTTCCTTCCTCCACCTCTTAACTCTATATACTACTTCCTCTACGAACCTCCCTTACTTATATTATTCTTTTTTAATCACCCTCTTATTACCCTCGCCTTATTCTTTGTATTACTCCCTCTATTCCAATAATATAACTCTTAACTACTTTCCCCCACTTTCCCTACTATTATTCGAATTATATACTTTCCTATTTTTTACCTTTTTCTCCTACTTTCTTACAACCGCCCTATTACTTATTCGTCCTATTTTTCCCCTTTTAATTATCGCCCTCGTTTTATCTTTCTATTTACCCTTTCCTACTATCTATATAATTACCTAATACTCTATTTACTCTATATTATTTTATATTCGTCCGCTTTAAATTATATTTATCTATTTTAATTTATATTCGTATAAGAACCTCCTCTTTTATTTATATAATATCCTTTCCGCTTACCCTCTTTACTTTTCTTCTCTTCTTCTTCCTAACCTTACCTTTATAATTATATTTATTACCCCCTCTCTTAACTCCGCGGCCGCCTTACTTACCCCTTCGTTTAAACTACCCTCTATTATAAATATACGTATTTTTATTATATACCTACATACTAATCCCTATTTCTCTTATAAATCCAACTAATATATTCGTTTATCCTCCCTATTTTCTTCCTTTTCGCTCCATCTTCTCTTTCTTTTTATTTTATACCCGTAATTAACTTTTAATTAATTACTCCTTTCTTATCCTCTAATAATATCCGCCCCCTTACCTATTTAAAATATAATATTACTTTAACCTAAATATTTATTAGTACCCTAATCCTAAACTTATACAAAGTATTCTATTTAATTAGTACGTATACTTACTAGACCAAAAGTATATTATCTTCTTCTTATTACCTCTCCTATTTTTTTTTTTTTTTTTTTTTTTTTTTTTTTTACTAACGTCTTCTCCTTCCAGAGTTCAACAAGAGATCGCAATATTCGCTATCGCTACGCTGCTATATATTCGAAGTCCCCTACAATATTTGTAATTTCTAGAACGATATATAGGATATAACGGCCGAAATTATACGCTTTACTAATACTAGTAGCCCCCTATTTACCCCCCTTTTATAACAATTGCATTAATCCGTAGTAGTATTTTGGGCTACAATATAAGCGCGCTTTATTAATAATAATCTCCCTATAATATTGCCTAGTATATTCCGAACTAGGAACTTCGATCGTAAGGGCTACTCGAAATTTAACTACTATAATATCAGCGATACTAATATTAATATCGATTTAATAGCCCCTACTAACGGTCCTATTACTAATAATAGCAATTCTCCTATAAATATTTCCGTACTGAATTTTCCTACTCGTATTACCCCCTCCCCTAATTATAGTTAAGGTCCTTGGCGTTAAATAGTTAATAGGAAGCTAACGTTTATAAATAGGAAATTAGACGAATTATTAAAATTTGCGAAGGAGGACTATAAGTAAATAGTATAAAGTAGTATCTACGAATATTATCGATAAATATAATAATATATAGGAATATTCCTCCTAAGGTCGTAGGTTCTAATCCTATATTAATAATAGTAGACGCTACTAAAGATTTTTTTATTTAGAGTAATAATAGAAAATACAGGCTATATTCTACCTAGTACTTTATTAATATCCTATATTAAATTAAATTACTTTCCCTTCCTATTTCTTATCCTATTTAACGTTTTTACTTTACGTCTCTACTTTACATTTCTATTATCGTATCCCTACTTTACGCCCTACGTTTATATTTTATATTTATATTTTACATTTACGTTTTATATTTTTACATTTACGTTTTATATCTACATTTTACATCTACGTCTTACATTTACATTTTATATCTACATCTTACGTTTTATATTTACGTTTTATATCTATATTTTATATTTATATTTTATATTTATATTTTACATTTATATTTTACATTTTATATTTACGTTTTACATTTCTATTCTAGATTTCTAAATAATTACTATTCTCCTCCTACTACTTAACTAACCTTTATTAACCTAATAGTTAGTTCGCTGCTAATACGCTACTATTATATTTCTTTAATTTTATATTCTTTAAGAAGGTCCAGGTAATTTATATCTTCTTATAAGACCTATGAATTTTTATTATCTAAATACCCCTTCTATTTAATTTAAAATTAATATTAGTAGCTAGATTTATAATACTTTATAATTGTTTTAATTTCGTATTAAATATTATCCTCTTTAATATTTATAATTTCCCTTCGTAGCGCTACTATAATAGGATTCCTATAGTATAATTCTAATAAAATAATAGGGAATATTAAATAAATTTAATAATATACGGAGAATATAAATCGGTATACTATCTTCTTTTTTTTAATAACTTTAATAATTTAAAAGGGTCTTAAAAATTTATTTACTAATTTAATATTTAAATAATATTATTTAATATATTTCGTATTAAATAAAATCCAACTTCCAACGTCAAATTCCTTTAACTTCCAAACTTTATTATATTATTTCGTATACCCTTAATTAATAACCTCTAAAACTACTACAATTTTTAATTACTTACAAAGTAATTCATTGATTTAATTAGTAATTACTATTGGAAGGACCATTCTCCGCCCTTGTTCCGGGTCCGCTAATCCCTAAGAATAATACCTAAAGAATAATTCCGAAGGGGACTTTCCAATAATAATATAAAAATAATTATTATATATCTACTATGCTAATATAATTTTTTTAGCTTAATTGACCTATTTTATATTATAAAAGATTTGAAAATATAATTCCAAATTCTAATTTTACCTCTCTATTTATCTATTTATTTAGGGGTATTAAATTATACTAAAGCGTCTACGGATATCCAAGAATTCGTAGTAAATCTTCCAAAATTAATTTGTAAAAAAGCTATTTCAATTTAATATAATAGAATCTAAGAAGTTAAATTATTAGAAAATATTTTATTAAAAGAAGAATATAAATTACTAAATATTAATCGTCTTTTATATAGGGATATATAAGGCGTACTTAGTAAAGCGGTCGATAATAATGAAGATTGTATTGTAAGTCTAATTAAATATAAAGTTGAATAATTTTAGTATTCTAATAATAAAATTATATAAAATATTTTACTAAGGGATAATAAAAATAAGTAACGACCCTAATAATTTATATAGTTGGTAATTGTAAGGTTTAGCCTTCTAATATACTAAATATTCACGGACGTATAATTTAACGTCGGCTATAATAGTAGGTTAATAATAGAATTAATTAATATATTTTAATATTTTTTTCTAGTTCGGGTATTTAATTATTGCTATATTGTAGTAGGTGTAGAATAGTTCGGCCCGTATTTATTTTAGAATGTAGATTTAATATTAATATTATAGAGTTCCATTTTCTTTTATTTTTTAATTCTTTATCTATTTCTTCCCTTCGCTATTCTTCTATACTTCCTTAATAATAAATAGGTCCTCTTTTTATACTTTTAATAATTATTATTCTAATAGTAGTAATTACTTTTTATCCTTCTATACCTTCGCTATTATTATATACCCGCCTATATTTCCTATAATAATACCTTTATCCTCCCTTCCTAATTTAATAATAATTTCGCCTACGAATTTTACTTTCTTCCTTATTACCCTATCCTCTCTACTATTATTTTCAATTTCCTTTTACTTCTTCCTTTCCTTATTTAATTTACCTTCCCCCTATAAATTCTACTTTTCTTTTTATACTTTAACCCCTTCGTCCTTTAATATTTAACCTTCTTCTATTTTATTTATATTCTATTATTATTCCCTTTTTTCTACCGCTATCCTTTAAATCTCCCTTCCGATTAAAATTACCTATCTTATTAACACCTTCGCTATTCGATTTTCCTTTATTGCCCAACCCTTCTCCTCACCCCCTTTAATAATTTTTATTAATAGGTAATCGCCCCCTACTTCCTATTTTTCTCCTTATAATTATAACTTCCTTAATAGCTTATCTACTGGATTCAATTTTCCTAGATAATATTCAATCCTAAAATTATATATTATTAATTCTAATACCTACTAATTCTACTTTGTACTAGCCCATTCCTTTTCTCGAAAATATTATAAATTTAAGTAATTTATAATTACTAAGAACGGTTTATCTATATATAATAAATATTACCTTTATACTTTTAATATTTTTACAATTATTAATAACTTTCTATCTCCAACCCTATATTTAATTTCCTCTAGTAATTTCTTTTTTAAAAAGAAAGTTACTAGGTGCTATTTATTACCGTACAATTATATAAGAACTGCCCCAATCGTAAAATTTAATACGTTTATTTCTATTTAGATTTATAATACTAGGTCGAAGTAGTACAATATAAGAGCCTCCTAGAATAATTTTTTAAATTTTGCGAATATTTCTTCTATTTTCTTTATAAATTCGAATAGTTTCTGTTTATCCCTCTTTAACAATTCTATTAGGGGCGTAATTATTTTGGAATATAACGTTATAAAATATCGATAGAATCCTATAAACCCTAAGAAGACTTAGATATTATAAATACTCGCCGGAACTTCCTATTCCGCAATTACTACTATTTTCTTTAAATCTATTATTATACTTTCTAGGGAAATAATATATCCTAAGAATAATATTCGCTTTATATAAAATTCGTATTTACTTAGGTTTATATAGAGGTTATAATTTTATAATTATTAAAGGACTTCCTTAATATAATTAATATAATCTTTTTTATTTTTACTATAAATTAGAATATCGTTAAAATAAATAATATATATAGTATTTATTAACCCCGCTAATATATTATTAATATATATTTAAAATATCGCTGGCGTATTCGCTAATCCTATTAATATAATTAAAAATTTATAGTACCCGTACTTTATACGAAACGCCGTCTTTTTTTTATTTCCCTCTCGAATTTGAATCCTATAGTATATATCCTTTAAATTCAATTTTATAAAGACTTTAACTAATAATAACCGATCTAGAATTTCCTAAATAAGGAGTAATACCGTCCGATTCTTCTTTATAATTTTATTTAACGCTTTAAAATCGACGTAGAGCTTTAACTTTCTACCCTTCTTTAATATAAAAATAATAAAAACGTCCGTTAAATTAATAGAAAAATGAATTTACCCCTTTTAAAATATTTCTACTAATTATTTATATAATACTTTTAATTCCTTAACGTTCAATGTATAAATCGGTCCCTAAAGCGCTAATTTTCCTTCGATTAAATTAATATAATACTCTAATTAATTATATTAGGGTAAGGGTATAACCGAAGCTTCGAATACCGATTAAAATTCTTTATATTCCGGCGGAATAATTAGTTTAAAAACAGTAAACTCGCCTTCTATTTCCTTTAGTAATTCTAAGGGTTATAATAATACTAGTTCTACGGGGGGAATTAAAATAGGGTAAACACTGTTAAATACTATTCAAAAAATTTTAACCGGGGGGGTAGGGGCCGGAAATAATTCGGCTAATTCTATTATAACGGGTAGGGTTATAAACTCTAATATTAAAGAAGGGAGGATTTTAAATAGGATATTTATATATACGGGAGGGTAGAAACCCTCCTCTACCTTTACTATTTCCCGAAGGTTTAATAGTAGAATTAAATTCTACTATAGCTCCGTTAGGATGGTTATAGTATTATATATTTCCTTTATTAGTATTATATTTAATATAAAATTGCCGGTTTTGATATAAAATTAAAATGATTATTGCTATTAATTAATATTGGGGTTCTATTTATAAAATTAAGGGTAACCGAAAATAATTTCTACGGCCGGGGATTTAACTACAATAAAAATAATTCGCTTCGTCTATTTAGTACTATAAGAATTATATATTCTAATAAAATAGGTAATTGTACTATATATAAGAATAGGCTGAAGGGAGAAATTAATAAAACGATAGAGTATTAAATTAATTTTTATATTCGACGGGAATAGATACCTATTAATTAAATTTAATTCCGTATTCGAATTTATTAACTTTTACATACTCTACTAATCTTTATAAATCCTTACTAACAATTTCGTCTTTAAATATATTTATAATTTACTTATATTATTTTAGGCGGTTACAATTACTATTCTAGCTGTAATTAATTCGGTATTCGCTTTGTATAAAGGGGTACTTATAAAAATAGGGTAATTCCGTACTAAATAACTAATTTAGCCGCAATTATAATAAGTTCAATTCGGGTACGCTACTACGAAATAGCCTATTATATTATATTTATAATAGGTATTCGGTAATTTCGACTAAATATACCGGCTATACGTATAGCCTTTCTAATAATAAAAGGAATAAATAAAATTAGAATTTATTTAAAAAGTAGTAAAGGGGCGACGGAGAAAATTAGAAGGATTATTACTATAGGACAATTAAAAAGGAATATTTAAAAAGGAGGTAGGAGGGTACGAAAATAAAAAAAACAATAAATTATACCTTAAAAATACTTAATATTAGTAATACAATACGGACGGTTCAATATTCTTTAAATTTTTTAACCGTTCTACGTACGCTATTATTTTATTTATTATATTAATATTAATCGTCGAGAGGATATCTTATTTAAAAAAGGGGCGTAACTAATTAATTTAAATAATAACCCGAATATATTTTAATTAATCGTATAATAAATTAAATTCTTTAGTATAATAGCGGTTATAAAAGTTATAAACGGTTTCCGAAGCGCCTTACTATATATATTCGAATTTATTAAAAGCGGATCGTTTAATAACTTAAGTATTACTATTATATTCAATCTCTAAGAAAGTACGGAGGTTGTTCTATATAAGCGTATTATAAATAGTATTATACCCGGGTTTATTATAGAGAGCTAATATATATTTAATTTATATATTTTTAAAGTTACTTTTAATATAATTAATAGCGAATAAGAAGGAAGTATAGGGGTATTTTTAAAAGTATATATCGATATTGTAAAAGTAATTCTATAACTATAAGAAATTTTCGCCGGTAAATTTAGTAATATTATATTTAGGACGGTATTTAGTACGGGCTAATATAGCTGTAGTTAGTAAAGGGGTAGCTATAGTAACGGCTACTAACGAAGGGGTAGTAAAGGGAAATATAATAGAAATACGAATTTAATTATAGAAGAGGTAGTCTTAGTAATAGAATCTAGTAGGGATAGGGGGGTAATTTCCTACTAAATTTTATTTAGCGAGGCCTACGAATGCGAATTATTCCTACTAGGATATATATAAAGGGAAGTAATTGAAGAGGAGTTTGATTACGGTAAATCGAAATTCGAATAATTATTATTTATATACGAATTTATTAATTTCCGAAGTTTAGGGATATAAATAGGAAGCCTAGGGTAGCGTAGGGGGGTAATTTTTATTACTATTTTCTTTAATAGACTTTATAGTAAGTTAGCGTTATTATAATAAAAATAGAGGAGGTTGGGTCGTTTTAACTATAGTAATTACGGGGGTAATAATATAAGAAGAATAAAGAGTAGCCTCGGTAATATAAGAAATAAACCGGCTACTATATATATATATTTTAATAGTATTGGTTTAATTCCTAAAAGAAGAGTTATTAATTTATTAAGAATATAAACGAAAAGTAGGCTAAAGTAACTACGGTCGTAATTATACGTAGGGGATAGTAAGTTAGGAGTTAATTTAAAAATATATTAATAGTTACCGACTATAATAAATTATATTCTATTAAGCCTCTTTTATACCTATGCAAACTCTATTTATTTGCTAACGAGTATTATAGAGCCCTGTACTAGTCTAGCGTTTTAGCACAGTACCGGATTATCCTTCCTATAAGCCCGACCTAATATGGGCGTTATCGTTAGTGATCCTACGCGTCGGTTAACGAAGGGGAGCAGCAGCCGCTGAGGTGCTTCCGTACACAAGCTCTGAGCCTCCTAACAGTATATAGCTTTAAGAGCCTTCCTCTCCTTTAAATTAAAGATAATATAGATAGTAATTAATATTACAAATACGAAGGCAACGCAATTAATATAACCCGGGTCTATATTAGACCAATTTTAAAAAATATAATTGTACAACGGTTATAATATATTAAAATTTCAATAACCCGGAATATAAGGTTCGAATACGGTTCGGCAGATATAACGTTTATTGACAGCCCGGTCCTACTTATATTATATATTTTAGTACGGAAACACTTAAAAACTTATAAAAACACTCAAATTTCTAAGTCTTACCTACTTCTGGGTTTCTAGTAGAAAACACGTCGATAAATACTAACTTTCTAGTTATTTTGCCAATCTCTAACTATATTTGGAAGGTGATATGCCCTGTATTAGCGGGTAACTTCTCTCGGCTACCCTAGTTCAAGTTTGGGTAAGTTTCCTAGAGTTTGTTATAGCTGAGCCAGACTGGTTGCTAAGACTACTCCCGTAGTCCGTACTCCTATTTAAGCCTTTTAGTTGGGCGCATCCTTATTACATCTACCCGCATTATCTAATTGGGTGCATCCCTTCTTAGGACCCACTTCCTTCCTATATTCAATCGTATCAGCTAGAGCAGCACTTCTCTTCTTCTCTTTTACTCCTTATAATTAATTATTTATAACATTTATTAAATTAGTAGTACTAACTACTTACCTAATATATATACTATAACACTTAATTAATTATCCCTTCTCTAATTAGCTAGCGAACTCTACTACTATTATCTAATTAGCGATTGTAATCTCTCTTTTCAATTAGTGCTGCCGAAAGCAAGGCCGTATCGTATTAATCTTTATCCGACCAATAAAACCCGATTTTTATTCTATACGTAATTAAATAGAATGCCCGCTACCTAATTAGGTTTAGCCCTAGTACTAAATACGTAAAGTATTATATAAATTATATTATTAGAGTACTAGTAGATTTATAATTAAAAGCGGAAGATTATATGTAACTCTAAGGCTTACTATACTAATAGAGTAATCTAGAACCCGGATTTTTTATTTTTCTATTTTCTACCCTATCTAATTACATTATTAGTACTAATTAATTAATACTATCTATTTACCTCTCAAATTATATTTAAAATTTATTTTTTTTAATATTAAACAATTCAACTTACCCCCGCTCGAAAGCGCCTATTTTTTCTCTTCTTTACCATAATAATCCTTATTAATTCTTTTAATCGATTCCTACTATTTAAAACCCAATCGTACAATTTATTATAATTAACCTATCAATTGGGAGACTCATTCGCTATAGCCGACTAGATTACTACTAAATAAATACTTTAGAACTATAATATAAATATTTAAATTTTGCGTACCGACTTTAACCTTCTAAATAAGAAGTTTACTCTTTTAGTTAAGACTATTAGTAAAGTTCCTACCCCTAAAGTAAAGTTGCCCAATACTAATAAGTTTACTAGAATTAACTTCACTTTTAAAATTTAATTACCTATAATTAAAATAAAATTTAGGTTTGATAGTAAAATTATTAGTAATACTAAGGCGTAATTCTTTTATATTTATTCTTAACTTGAGGGAAAGATTTAGGCTTTAGTTATACCGTAATTAATTTAATTTTTTAATAGCGGCGTTTTTAACCCTTAAATTTTTCTTAACTAATTAGTTTGTATTTATAATAATCCTAATAAAATCCAATAAACCGAAGCTACCTTATATATTTTTTAATAGGTTAACGATACTTTTAGTATTTTTATTACTAAATTTGAGCGTTTCCTTTATAAAATTCAAGTTAATTTATAGTCGGAATCCGCGAAAATTTTTCTTCTCCACTAAGCTTTTAATAAAGAAATATATAAATATACTCTATAGATTCGTCCTTAGTTAACTATTTATATAGATTATATTAATAAATTGAAGGAGATTCTCGGTTTTATTTACTTTTTTAGTAAATATAGCGGCTATAACTATAAAGATAAGGATGCTATAGATATTTATGCTATTTAAGGAGCGTTGAATTCTATTGAGTTTAATTATATAACCCCCCGTAAGGCTCTACCTCCTATTCTTAATACTACGGTACCGGCTATTAGAACTTTATCTTCTTCTTTATATACCTAATTTTATATTATTATAATTCTTAATAATAATAGCAATAACGATAATAATAATAATATTTTAATCTTAAATTACAATTCTCGCGCTTTTTATTCGTTAAATAACTTTGAATATAAGTTGGAATGTGTGTATTATAGCGATGGATTGGTTAGATAGGGTTGCGATTTAAATTAATTAGTCCTAAGGATATAGAATTAGGTTAAGGCTCTGCGAGTACCTTGATAGTTACGTGGATTGATGGATTTCTGGTGGTTATTTATTGATTCTAAGTTCAAATCTTTCTTCCGCCGGGTGGGTAATATTATAGTTAAATTAAATTAGTTATTAAAATTATTCCCGTAGTCTGTACTCCTATTTGAGCCTTCTGGTTAGGCGTATCCTTATCGTATCCACCCGTATTATTTAATTAAGTATATCTCTTCTAGGGACCTACTTCCTTCTTGTATTTAGTTGTGCCAGCTAGAGTAGTACTTTTCTTCTTCTCTTTTACTCCCTATAGTTAATTATTTATTATATTCGTTAGATTAGCAGTGCCAGCCACTTGCCCAGTCTACGTGCCGTGACAGAGTTTCCGCTGCCCAAGTTGGTTAGTCGAAAAAAAAATTAATCTTGGCAGTAAAAATCCCTGTCTCTTTCAAACTGTTGACAGGAAAAGTTTGAGCCGATCTGGGCTTAAGGAAAAAGCCACTTGCACTCTAGTAACTTGCGGAACAGGATGCCATTGGACCTGTATATCGGGCTACACCCTTGGAAGATGGGCAATTTGCTTCGAACACATGCTGTTGATCTCGTTTTAAGATCAAATTGTGCTTTTGGCGATAATAGTCCTATTTACTTCCTTAGTTCACGGGCCCGACAAGATACATACAGGCAAGCCGGCAAGCAAGGCGAGCCAGCGAGGCCAGACATGCCAGAACACCAACTGCGTAACTGACCCTTACCGACGTCGATCCCACAACCTGGTGGCGCGACGATTGAGGAGGGAAGTCTTTCAACAGAAGTCCAACCAGCTATCGTCCGCTCATCAGCACACATAGCCAACCATGACTGAGCTTGGGTGACCCGCAAGATGCTGGGCTGAAGATCAGGGACAGCTCCCTCACCGTCCTTCATAAAATGGTAATATTTCGAATTTCAAATGGTAAAACTGGCTGTAAAGTCTTCAGTACTGTTACACTAGAGGAGGGCTCCATTAGGCGCAGGAGAGGTGTGAGCGGGGTTCGGCCCGTTGATCTTGGAAGGTCCGTGAACATGAGAGACCCGACGTCTGCTAGCGAAATGGCCCCGGAGCAAGACGTAAAAAAAAAAAAAAAAAAAAAAAAAAAAAAAAAAAGTCGCAACTTGGTTGAGTTTCCTAATAGTGTCCCAACACTGCAATGCACCCTGTAAGCAAGGCGCAGTAAGTGTTGTGCAAGTAGCTCCATCGTGAAACGGCGCCACGTGCACCGTCATGCACAGTATCAAGTCTTGACAGTTTTTGAACTCGGTCCCAACTTTACCTTCAGGTTCTTTATAAGGCGAGCATACTGTGTACGTAGCTGGGGGGAGAGAGAGAGAGACGAAATCAGAAGTCTGAAGCTGGACGTCGGCTACGCAGTAGTGTATATACAGTAGGCCGGCAGTGAAGCAATCCCCGTACAGCTGTAGTTATTCCCACGCTCTCGAGCTGTATCTCAATCCACTCGTGATTTGGTGCGCAAGCTACGACCTGTTTGGTATCGATCAACATCCAGTGCAACATTCACTTGGATAGGGCAACTTGGCTCAAGCAACTGTGTGCAATTCTAAGCGGCCTGTGTGGAACCCGTCTGGCCAATAGCAGAGTCATTTCGGCCGCCTGAAGGATTTAGGGTTAGGCGTTAGTATTTAAGATAGGTAAGACAACAAGGTCAGTTCTAGAGAGTGTAGGGGGCTGGCAGGAGGCTCCCGCGTGACGATATATCCTCTTGCGTTCGAAAGTATATCTATCAAGACGTCTCGGGAATGTAGTTGGGTGATGGTATTCAGCAAACTCGACACCGACTAGAGTACGCGCGCGAGAAAGGTGCCAAGCTTTAGGGTCTTGGCTATCAGAGCCAGTGACTGTAGTGTACATACATGGCTCACAGGCCGTTTTTGGAGTAGTACACTACCCAGTCGTTTTATGTACATGAGGTCAAGAGGCAGCATGCAGGAAAACGGATCCGGGCTACCGTGAAAACCTCTACCTCCGGGTATACTGCAAAGCATCAGGAGTTCCTGTGCCGCGCCTACCCAAGTATATATGTGTATGGTTGGGCATGACAGTGTTGGTCTTGGTCCTTAAAGGGCGTAAATATTGACGATAGTTTGGTTCGAGACATTGTACTCTATATCCGTACAACCGAGAAAAGAAAAAGACAACATCCATATCTTGTTATGGAATTTACCTTTGCCCGTCCCTCAACAAACCCCAGTCTATCTGATCCAGGTCATCAAAGAGACTCGTAATTCCGCCGTTGCGGTTCCGTTTCATGCTGAGGCCTGGCCGATCGGCAACAGCTCGGGCGCCAACTGCGGACCGGAAATTGGGCACGGAATGCAGGTGTAGCTAGGGCCAGCTGGCTGCCGAGCACAGACAGTCCGCATCGAGAATTGATACTGGGATCCGGAGCATTTCGTCAGCCTCCGCGCCCTCCAGATTCTTATAACTGGCCATATCCGCAACTCCTATTTCTATCATTCACCCGCTACCTTGTCCTGGCCCTGGTGTTCTTTTTATCTTCCTTTTTTTGCTTCAAGGATACTCCTCTCCGGTTCCTATCCTAAGCTCTCTTTCACAAGTCATTCATTGTGCAACCTGAGAGTGTCAGGACGCGTCTCCCACGTTGTTGCGGCAGTCCGATGATGATGGAGAGATATGTAACCTGTTACGGATAAAGATGACTCGAATATTTCTCTTTAGACTACAGAGGCGATTGTCCTGGCCTGAATCTGTACGTCATAAAATTTACAATTCTCAAGCAGCCGAGGTACAGCAAGACAGCATTCAGCTGTCATGTCACTGACTGAGATATCTACCAAGACACATAGTTTATATACGTAAGTCTTAGATTGGTGTTCGGTCACCTAACTTCTTAATCTACCGTTGATAGCCCTATGCAATGTAATACTGGGTAGTCTGTTAGGTTAATTCTTCAGCCATAGCTTGAAACCTCTTTGAACCTCTTAAGATAAAAAAACTAGCCTTCATCTGAGACTATGATCAGAATAGTAAAGGTAGAAAGTACTTGGAAACATTTTACACTTTTCTGTATCTGTTTGTACGGCTTTTAAAGATATAGTGGTAGTCTCTATTGGTCATGGCATAGCTGGAAGAGCCTAGCGCACTGGCCACTCGGCAATGGGGGTGGCGGACACAGGGCACCAATTATGCAAGCTGAGTATCGAATCTTGAACTTGACATGGATGGTAAACAACTCCGTCCCGTCTCGTTCTCTTCCCTTCCATCACGCTGTTGGCCTGGACATTGGATCGAACTGATCCCTTGCCTACCAACAACCAAATTCCTCACTTCCCGCTTCTTTCGGCGCAGCCTCCCTGATAGACTGATGCAAGACCTTTCACTTTTGGGGGGAAAGTAAAGGCCCAAGTCTATCAGTTTGACATCAGCTCTCCGATCTATCCATTGCAAACGACATAGCTTCGCGGCAGCCACGAGAGGGCACCACCGATCATCTCGCACCTCGCGCTCGACCCTTCGACGTCCGCCAGGCACTCTCTTACCAAGCTCCCGCCGGATCCTCCACTGAGGCCGTTTACTAAGACCACTGGCAGATTGGTGCGGTTGCGTTGCACAGCTCCTGCCTGCATCTTCCATGTGTCCGTGTTAAGCTGCCCTGCCATTGCGTTGAGCTAGGCGCCAGTCAGTCCTCCCTCACCAGGGACCACTGACCATCATCCCCAGACCTGCAATCTCTTTGTAAAGTCCCACCTGCAATTGCTCGCCAAACAAACACTGCAGCGTCACTTCTCCGCGAAAGACGGCACTCCGCATCGTGTATGGCCATTTCCGATTCGAGGACCATGTCGTCGCCGTCGAAGAAACAGCATGAGATAGAGGTCGTGGCCGATAGGGTGCTCAAGAGGGTTGAAATCAGTAGGGTATGTCGTCGTCCAACTTCTTCCGCTCTTCCATCCTTGCTTTCCACCGCATGACAAGCTCCAAGCAGGCTAGTTGGTAACCGTTCTTTCCCGTCAGATGGTCAGAAGACTTCAGAACCGCCTTGCCCTAGCTCAGTTCAAGACAAAACATGGCCTCGAAGACCTTACCCTCGACAGTATCGAGCCCAGATTCGAAAAGGAGCTGCGTCGAAGCAGGCTCCTCGATGGTGATATCTTGTCCGACTCCTCCTCCAGCGCTTCCGATCTTCCATACCCTACGCGAGCCCTGATGAGCTCACCACTTAAGGCTCCCGTCTTCTCTGATGCCATCGGATCCAGCAACGGCAGCTCGGGTCATCGCAAGCGCTCGTATCTGGCATCCTTCGAGTACGACCCAAACATGTCGAGTCCGAGCAAGAGGTTCCGCCAGTCACCCACCGCTCACCGTTCTTTCACGTATGGCAGCCACTCATCGTGGAAAGACCACCACGACTTGACTCAGTCATCGCCCATGAAACCCCAGCGACAACGGCATTTTACTACCTCAACAGGCCCCAACGTGGCCTTGTTTGATACCTCGAGACAAATGACCAATGTTCTGGCCTCGCCTGGCTACGGTGCCAATCCCTCAGACGATGAAGACGATCCCCCCGTACACTCGTTTGCACGCTCTCACGTGCGGGTATCGCCGCCAAGGACGCCGCCGATGCGCACTCGCAATGTTCTCGGCGGAAGAAAGAAGGAAAACAAGCCACCCTTGCCCACCATTCGAAGGCCTCTGGGGACCAATACGTCGATGGGAGGCCAGCAAACCCAAGAAAAGACAAACGAGGAGGGTGCGGATTTACTTCTATATCTGGCAGCCTCGCCATCTCCTGCCCGTCCGACCAAGAGACGATTCGACAGTAACAATCATGTTACCCACAACCACCACTTCCTGATGGAGCCGCCATCAACCCCACCACCCAAGCACTTGGGCCTTCTGAGCAGCAACAGGTTGGCGTTGCCCTCGTCCATGATGACCACACCTGGGGGCGGAAATCCGTTCCCCAATACTCCTGGCCTTGGCTTCGACTTTTCTGATTTCGTTCACATGACGCCTAGTCCGGCGCAGAAGCCTTGGAAGACGCCGCTTAGCGTTTCACGGAGGCATCTCACGTTTGATGAACAGTCTTGATGTTTACGATTTTTTATTTTTTTTATTTGGTCTTCTCTTGGTTTGTTTTTTGCTAAGGTCCAATACCCCCCCCCCCCCCCCCCCTTTTTTTTTTTTTATTCAGGAAAAATACCATTACGTCACATGTTGGGTCATCTACCCTCGTAGTAGCATAGTCCGTCCTCCTTTGTCGGTTCGCTACGATACCTGTTGGGCGCGCCAGCGAGTGCTTCCCTTTCTCGACTTTTTTCTTCTTTTTTTTGGTATTTCTTACACTGTTATTATTGAGACCTGAAAAACTTGCAGGTCCTGGTCTGAGTTTTGCCTGGAGCTTCGGAGTTTTTGTATCGTTTTCATGGCCTAGACTCTTCATAGTCCTCTTCACCAGTCCTTTCTCACCTCCGTCAGTGGTCGTAAGGAACCCCAAAGGGCCGCAAAGCTGGAAGGCGACATCGATTGACATAGGCTGGATAAGGGCCGATGAAGAGGACAAAGGGGATTCGTAACCCTAGCGGATGCTTCATTATGACCGACCAAGAAAAAAAAAAGGTGCAAAATTGTATGGAGTTGTTTGTTTACACCATTGGTGTTGGGTACCTTTTTTTTACCATACCTGTTTTCTTGCTTTTCTTCTTCTGCTGGCTTGTTCGCCAGTGGTGTCGAATTTGGGTTTTCGGACTGAAAATCATGGTTGAAAGGGGCGACGAAATTATGAGGTACGAAAGCGCTGGGAAATTGAAAGTCAAAATACCGAGTCTTCTTCTTAGGGTGTGCGGTGTCGGAATAATCGCAAAGGGCACACAATTCCACCGCGGCGTCATTGAACGTGTGACGAACATATTGGGCACACGAAACAAGTAGGGGTACGGTTTTGTAGAGCTGAAATTAGAATACTGGCCCAGTTTAAACAAGAATTGTTGCTTCTCTCCCATCACGTCTGCTTCTATACACCAGCAGCTTTGACCTGCCTCGTTTGTGTTCCCTTTACGTCAGTACACCCCTCGTTTAATTGTACACGAAAAAAAAAGAAAAAAAAAAGAAAAAAAAAAAGAAAAAAAAAAAAAAAAAAAAGTCAGGGACAACGCGTGAAAGTTGATATTGAGGCGCGGCCATCATGCATCTATCCATGCAGATTTGGTGATTGATTGGCAGTCAAGTCGATAGGCCAAAACTAGGAGAAAAGAGAAAACCCTAATAGCGCCTGTGAGGTGAGTTGGTGGGTTATGTATAGCTGGTCCTCACGACAGTTGGACTATAAGGCCTTTGGGTCCGCATCTGCATCTTAAGACGAAGGCCGAGGGGTCTGTCAATCCAGCGCATGCCGCCTAGGTCACTATACAGTTCCGATGTCAATCAGACATCTCAAAGACGCTGGCCATTGCCCCCTGCACATGTACTAAGTATAAACATCCCCTATCAACTTAGCAGGTACAAATGAAAAGAGAAAGGATAGACGGCGAGAGGCAAAACAAGAGAGATGCCAGGATATTCACACAATCAACAAGAAAGACCGCCGTGAGACCTAACAAACAGCAGCCAACAGGATATACGTAAATTAAGTCAGAGGGGTGTCACTCAAAGAAGTCCTTGTCATGCATTGCTGTTACTATTCCATAACCATGACGCCGTGATGTCTCCCATAACCAAACTCCTCTTTGTCTACCAAGGCCTTTCCATGAACTTTCTGTAGGTGCTGACGTTTCTTCTCTTATCCTTTCCCTTCAACTAACATCAAACCCAGTGATTCGGTGATTGGAGTACGTTGTCATGACCACGATCAGATAGCAGCCCCCCTCATCATTAGGAGATCCCTTTTGCTGCTACCACCACTACTCTTCTGCTTCCCTTTTCCCTTCCCAATAATGTCATGGTCATGACCATGGCCATGATGACCGCCGCCCTTGCCATCACCTCCACCACCACTCGAAGAACCTAAGGGCCCGGCCCGCTTCGCCCTCCACTGATCGCGCATTTGACGGATTCGATCTTCGCGCTCCATCTGCTCCACACAATCGGCAAGGCGCTGGCGCACTTTGTCGTTTTCTGCAAACTTCTTGGCCTCGATTCGCATCCGGACAACGAATCGGACGGCCGTAAGTGCCATCTTGAGGAGTTTTCCAGGGCGCGGCCTTGGTTGCTGTTTCTTCGAACTCGCGGGGGTGTGAGGAGGCCGTGTTGCTGTTGGGTCTTTTTGATGGAAGAGAGTTGACCGAGGGCCTTGCGGGAAGAGGGGTTGTTGTTGGCTCCTAGTTCGGCGCGAATCCGGTTGATGATTGCTAGATCTGCCTTGTTGCTGTGTTAAGGGGTAGGAAGGGGGGTGGTGAGGTTAGTTTAATGTTTCATGCATCGAACAGGACAGGAGGGGAGGGGGGAAAAGTGACATACCAAGCATCGCGAATTTGAACCTCCAACGTCAGATACCTCTTGGCAAACGCTGCATCCTTTCTCAACCTTGCTTCGCGATCCCAGCATGCCTTCATCCACTCCATTTGCATAACCAGTCCCCTGATCTCCTTCTCGTGCCTCCTTTCCGCCGCCTCGGCCGCGCGGATGATGGCTTCCGTATCCGTGTCAAACGTCCCATCAGCAATTTTAGCCTTGGGGGTATATACCAGTGCCTTTGGGTCGTGACCCTTAGCCTTTGCGATCTCCTTAACAGCTTCGTTGACCACCACTTCAGCCTCCCTGACAGCCTTTTCCTTTTCGTATGTAAGTGTCTTGACGTCTCGATGTAGCTTCTCTGCGCTAGCCCTGTATGCAGCTCGCTCGCTTCTCGCCCGCTCGAGCTTTTTGCGCAAGGAAACCTCTATAGCCATCATCTCCTCTAGTGCCTCACGGTGCTCCCTCACCTCGCGATCAAGCTTATCAGCAGCGAGCTGTGACTCCTTCAGCATGTTGTGCAGGTCGCGACGCTCGCCGAGAGACATGGAGACATCGCTTAAGAGGCTATTGTCGAGATCAGCTGGGTGGTGTTTGCCGAGCTTGTTAGCCCGCCGCTTTTGGTCCTCGAGGGAAGCCGCCACGAGGCCATCGCGTTCGCTCTTGTACTTCTCGCTCCGCTGCTTGTACTTTTTGAGGGCCTGTTCATGTGCCCGTTGAGCCTCTTCAGCGGCAATTTGCGCCTCATCAAGAAGCTGCTCCAGTTCCATCTTCTCATCTTCGAGGTCTTCATATTGTCTTTGAAGTTCGTCCGCTGAGGTACTGACCTTGCGCTCGGCTTCGCGGAGAGCTGTCTTCAAGTCGTAAATAGACTGATGTGCTGTGGTCAATTGCTGCCGAAGTTCCGAGATCTCATTCTTTTGGGCGGAGTCGCCGCCATGGGAGGACAAAGGAGACACTGCAAGCTTGCTGATTGTCGCTTCATGGACTCTGCGCTCCAGATCAGCGATCTGTCGCTTGAGCAACTTGATAGTCTCCTTTTGGGCGGCCTCGCGTTGAAGAAGCTCAATCTCCTTCTTCCTTGCAGCAGTGAGGTCGCGTTGCAGGAGGGAGATTTCATGATTGCCTTCAGCTCCGCCAAGATTAGGGAACAGAGAAGAAGTGGCCTGCTGTGTCTCAAGCTCTGCAATGCGGCGCTCGAGTTCGCGAATAGTTCGACGAGCTGTCACCAGCTCTCCCGGCGCAGACGATGACGAATCGCGAACCTTGGCTTGGAGCTGAAGAATTTCCTGGTTGAGGCGCTCTTCTTCGGCAGACGCCTTCTCAATCTCTTCTTCGAGCGATTTCTGCATCGAGCGCTGTCGCTCAAGCAGGGACCGATTTTCTTCTCTTAACCTACGGATTTCATTATCCAACCTTGTCTTCGCAGAGCGCAAGTTAAGCTTCTCCTGGTCAAGTTGGAATGTGTCCTGGTCAGGACCTTGGTCCCTATGCTGTTGAAGCTCCGCCTCTAATTCGTCACGCTCTGCCGTGGCGTGGGATAGGTTTATCCTCAGTGAGCGCGCCTCGGCATCAAGATTGTTGTACCGCTCTTGTAGCATTTTCTGCTCTTTCATGATGCGGGCTAGATTCTCGTTGGCATCCGCCAGCTGAAGTCTTAGACTCGCTTGACTTTCATTGTACGTCGGAGCATTGGAATTCGAGGTATTCATCGAAGCTCTGGCAGCACTCGATGTGGCCTGGGCAGAGGCAAGTTTCCGTTTCAGATCCATGCATTCCTCTTGTAGTTTTTCGAGGTCCTGGCCAGCTCTCTCAGACTCCTCATCCACAGCAGCTTGCAGAACCTCTACTTCATCCTCCAACGCCGCAATCTTGTCCGTTTGCGCTTGATAATCCAGCTGGGTCTGGCGATGTTGGTCTTGCACTTGGCGCATTTCCTTTCGGAGGTCCTCGAGCATTGCTTGACGAGATTGAAGGTTCTGTTGCAGTTCTTGGATTTGCCGGCTCATCAGTGCCTCTTCTCTCTTGTGCCGCTCATTTTCCAGCTGAAGAGCGTGCTGCAGCCTTGCCTCCTTGTTGGACAGGTTCCCTTCCGTCTGCCGCAGCTGATCAAGTGACACTTGGAGGCCAGAAGCCCGCTCCTGGGCCCTGTTCAATTCCGCTTCGAGTTTTCGACGCTCAGCTTCCCACTTCTCACTGTCGTTATCGTACAGATTATCCTTTTCGCGGCACTCGGCCTGGAGATCCGAGATTTCGTTGTTCAGTCGCTTCATCTCCTCGGCGTACTGAGCCCGAAGATTCTGTTCGACACTGAGGGCATGGTTGTTTAGACGGTCCATCTCGTCTTTGTACTGTGCCCGGATGTTCTGTTCGATATTCAGCGCATTCTGCCGTTCGCGTTCCATATTAAGTTCGAGCGCTGAGACTGCAGTCTGCAATCCGGACATTTCGCGTCGCAAAGAGGCGGACTCATTTGCCATGGCATCGTGACGCTCCTGCAAAAGTTGCTTTTCGCTGGAAAGCTGATCGAGTTGCGCCTGCCCTCGTTCCAGCCTAGCTGCCATGGATGCGCGGGTTTGCTCGAGTGACTGCCGCTCCTGCTGCACTTGGCGAAGGGTCGACTTGAGGTTCTCAACCTGGGCGGATTGCGCATCGCGCTGTTGTGCTACCGTCACACATTCTTGCCGAGCAGTCTCCAGTTCGCTTTGTAGGCGGGCAACCTTTTCCTCAACCTGCCGCGAAAGGCCCTTGGTAATGACCGACTTGTTCGCCATCTCATTCTGCAGCTCTTGCAGGTCCGCCTCCGCCCTGTCCTTCTGTGAAATGGCCTCCTCCGCCTTGTCCTTCATGTCGTCCAACTGCTGCTCGAGACGCCTAACATCGTGCTGAAGATCCTCGATGGTTTCCTGGGCTTCCCGTAGCACGTCGCTAGAGGCTGCCTTGTCCTCCAATTCGGCGATTCGCACCTGAGCCTCTTTTAGTTGTTCTTCAAACTCAGCGGCCTTGTCCCTCAACTCCTCTGCCTCTTCCTCAATGTGCTCCTGTAGCTCCTCAAGTTTTTCGTTCTCGCCCTGGCCCTGCTCGAGCAGTTGCTGAAGGCGCCGTATCTCGGCTTCCTTCTCCTCCACCAACTGGCGCAAGCGGTCCAGTTCGGCACGCTGGTTCCCATCTGAAAATTTCTTGGCCGCCTTCTCTTGCATTTCCATCATCTGGGCTCGATACTTCTCGAGGTCCTTCTCCGCCGTGCTAAGGGTCTTTTTGTAACGCTGCAGTTCTCGCTGCATGGTAACCTTGTCAACCTTGAGCTCCGTATTCTCCTTGAGCGCAGCCTCGCTGAAGCCAGGTCCTGCCTTCCGAAGCGCCTCTTCTAGGAAGTGAATCTTGAGCTTCAACCCAAAGTTTTCCTTTTCAATCTTGTTGACCACGTTCTCTTGCTCACGCAGTGACAGTTGATTGCCGTCGTCGAGAGGACCCTTGGTGCCACCTCGCCGCCTTATGGTGATGGGTGTCGTCACTTCTGTACTGGAAACGGTCGCATCGTTGGGTAAAGGTGTATGGGAGCTGTAAACCGAGGTGTTGAGCTTGGGCAACGGCGTGATATCCTCGTCGATCCTCTCCAGAAAATTCGGTGTCGTCCGGCCGTTCTCCTTGCCGGGCAGGCGCCTTGCACTGTTTCTCGTGGCTGATTTGAGGAGGGGTGTGAATTCTGGACCGCCCACGTTGGTGTTGCCGTTGGCTTGGACATTGCGCCGGTTCGTGAAGGGAGCGCGGGTACCCCGTGGTGTCGACAGGCTCGGCCGGTTGCCATTCCGGAGTTGCTGGGCAATGTTTGCATCTTTGGAGGGCGAGTGGAAGGAGAGCTCTTGGGACAAGTCGAAGTCGGGTTGGCGGTCGAGAAAAGTCGCGTCACCGACGGCGGTGCGCGGCGTACCCAGGCCCTCGACGCCCGGCTGGACCATTATGGCGGCAGGCCCTAGGTAGCAATGTCGTGTTCTCTGCTGGGTATGTATTCCTCATAGATTGTCTGCTTGTCGTCGTTGTGGCGGTGGTCGTAGTGATGATGGTCGAGGTGCTGTGGTGGTTCTTCGTTATTTGGCTGCTGCTTGTCACAACTCAGCTATCAAAAGCAGCCGGACGCGCTCTCACTGGTGAAAGAAAGACAAGATGTAAGCAGGGTGTTGAAAGAAAGAAATAAAAAAGGAAGTAAAAAAATGACTTAAAAAATTAGAAGAACCGATGGGGGTTGAAAAAACCACAACTTGGGGACATGGTATGGCATGGCATTGGCGGGTGGTACTAGATTTACGAACATTTCACGTTCAGGTGCGGTACAGCGCTCCCTGCAGTGTAGTCTAGGTAGTGAAAGCGCGTTGCGACAGTGGGCCCTGCGTGGCCAGCGCAGCTCTTGTTTACTTGCACAATATTGACCAATGAGACAACGCACGGGTAGCGCAACCACGACTAAGTAGGTAGCAACTACTGTGGATAGGCGCTAAACTGTATGAGGAGTGGGACCTTCCCAAGCGATTGAGAGGGGCTAAATAAATATCTACCTTTACACGTAGTATAACTACATAGAGGTAGGTAAGCATATGTACCTTCGAATGGTCTCTTACAGTGGGCATTTTTTTACTTCCATGATATTGTACGTGTCAGACAACTCAACCTGTCTCGCTCGCTGCATGGCCATTGTTGCTCCTACGGTTTCCACTGGTGAAGCAAACCTGTACAAACGGGGAAAGAAGTACATACGGAGGTGGGAAGGCCCTCGAGACACAGTTAACCGGACTGATAATTCCGCGGCGGACAGTTCGAGACAAGACACCGAACGTTGCTGTAAACACGGTCCAACAGAAGGAAGAGACGAACTGCCTGTGAAGGGGCGCACACCTCCTCAACAGAACAAACACGCCCTCGAAGAAAACAAGGAGAGAATAACAAAAGAACAGAAACCAAGCCAACCCTCCCTCCCGGATTCCGGAAAAGAGAAAGGAATACTTGCTACGTATACACACAACCATCCTGACCATGTCCTCCCACCTGCCACCCTCCGCGCCCGTGATTTTTTCCCCCTCCGTTGCCCGCGCCGCCGCCTCCGCCGCCAAGGACTGGTCCTACGTCGACTCCTGGCTTCATGCCAAATATGCCCCGCTACATCTCAAAGTGCCATCCTTCGAGCGAAACCCCGAAACGCTGAAGGCACTCCTCGCCCTAGCCACCGCCAACGAAGCTGCCGACGATCCGCGCCAGCAGATCGCCGACCTGGAATCTGCCACTCAGGTGAAGCTGAACACCAGCAACGCCACATCTCTGGACCGAACCGCTGCCCAAGCCCAAGACGACATCACCCCCTCCTTTCCCTCTCCCTCAGCGTCACTAACGTACCAAGAAGCAAAACAATCCATCTTCTCCTTGCTCTCCGCCTCCCTTACACCTGCCGGCCAAGAATCCCTAACCTCCCTCTCTCACCTCTCCCAAACCCTCTCCCTCCCAATCCCCCAAGGCGACCCCATCCACCTCGCATCCTCTTTCCTCTCCCTATCAACCGAGCTCAACAATCTCGAACAGGCCCGACAGCGCCTGGATCTGCTCAGCTCGCACATCACCGGCGCCACAGCCTCCATCGAGAAGCTACTCGTTCGGCTCCGTAGGCACCCCGGCTGCAGCCCAGCTGCGGGATTGGCCAAGGAAAACCTGGAAGTGCAGCGACGCATCAGAATGTTGGCGGGACAGACATTACCGCAGTTGAAGGAGAAGGTGGCGAACTTGGCGGATGCTGTTGTTGGGGGTGATGGTGGTGGTAGTGGTGGTGAGGAGGAGGGAAGAGGCATGGTGACGGTTGAGCAAGTACGGAGGGAGCAGGAGGCTTATTTGGAGTTATTGAGGCGAAAGCACGAATTGGACGTGAAGGTCCGGGCGTTTCAAGGGTTGCCGCCTGATATAGAGCAAGCGAGACGGGCATTGGAGCTGCTGAGGGAGGGGTTGAGGTCATTGACGAGCAGGAGGGATGAGGCATTCGAGGGATTGGTCGAAGGGGGATTATCGCCGCAAAAAGAGACCGGCACTAAGGGAACGACGGGAAACTCGCGACAGCGACAGTAACCGCAGGAGAATGGCATGGTCTTTGGCTTTTTCGTTTAGTTTTATTGAGTATCGACAACGCTCTTCACCCTCCATAATGCAATATGCCCGTGAACCTGTCTCAAACATTCGTACTACCCCTTTCTTGTTCTTGCCTCTCAGACTGACCAGAGCCCATCTTCTCTTCTGTAATCACGTCAGGCTCACTTTCGTAATCTTTCCAATTCGTTGTTTCCATGTCCGCATCGTCGTCGGGGGGTACCATTACATTACACGCATGCATGGTGTCTGCTCTTGTCAGCTGTTATCAAATGCAATGAAATGGCCGAGCGCCAGAGACAAACTCGACGAAAGGACGCATGCATGCCGAAGCCACGAAGACCAAGAAGCGTGTGAAACCAACAGATCAGAACATCAAATTCAAAGGCATTCACTGCTGGGCTCGCTTGCCTCGACCTGCCACTGCCCCTCCGAGTCTCCCAAAAGGCCTTCCAAGCGTTCGGGTTTTTGCTGGAGGCGCCGCCGCGGGCAGATCCTTGGCCGGAACAGGAGGCGCTCGCCCTCCTGTCCCTTCCCTCCCAGTGCCCTTGGCATCCATTGCAGTCTCGCCTCCTCCTATCTTAAGATCACTCAACGCTGATGACGCGTCGTCTTCATCTCCTCGTTGAAGGCGCCTGGCACGTTCCTGGACTGATCGGAACTTCTCTAGCAATTCATTCCAGCGGATGATGCTGTCGTCTCGACCCTTAAGTCGATTGGGGCGGTCAAAGGTGGACGCACTTGGCGTAGTAGCAGTGCTGCGGGTCAACAACATGTGAGCATCGATTCCTGAAGTGCTTTTACGGTTTGGGGACGCTAAGGGTGGTGAAGAAGGGGAGCCGGCAAACGCCTCGGCGACTGAGCCATGTCGCGAATGAGACAAATGGGCGCCTCCTCCGCTAACACCATTCCCTGTGGCAGAGTTGACATACGGTCTAGGCGCAATGTGAAGATAGCCGATAGAGCTGACGCTGTTGAGGCGATTTTTTAGGGCCGCAAAGGCCGAGGATTGCGGTAAAAGCATCAGAAGCCCGTAGAGACACTTATACAAGTGTGGGTACTTTTCCGGCTCGAGTAGTTGCAAACGAAGATCTGGTCACTGTTAGCCAGCTGTCAATGCGTGTAAGGGTGGGATCTGGAAGGTAAGGTACAAGTGAAAACCGGCGACTCCAGTAGTTGAACCAGCTTGTCGATCTGGATGAGCATATTGACCGTCATCTCGAGCTCGGCACTGTCGAATAGTTAGCAGCGTATACTCGAGGAGCTAGGGGAATACACACAATATCTGTAAGAGATTATAAGCCTGTTCGTAGGCCTGTGCCAGCAGGCAGAGCGAGAAAGTTGCCACTGCATTGTAACACCATGATCGGAAAAGCGCTACAAAGAATGTTTGGCCATCCTACAAGTTGTGAGTACCTTGCCTTTAGAAAGAGCGCTCATAGTGCCATACCTTAGTTTCAAGGTTCCTGAGCCGCTTTCGCAACTCCGCTAATTCAGGCGCAGTGATGAGGTTGTTGTTAAGGTTTTGCACCATTATGCTCGCGAACTCGACGTCCTCCTCCTTTTCAATGCAATCAGCCAATGTTCTGTAGATCCGCTCGGCGCTGAGGCTTGTGCAAAGTTGACGGATTATTAGGTTGCCTCTCGTCTCTAGAAGCTTCCTGTCGGTCGAGAATAACTGCAGTAGGTTAACCATGAAGTTGGAGAAATAATCGTCTTCACTGTTTCTCGAAATTTGCGAGAGAAGCTGCAAGTCCTTGGTAACGACTGCTTCCGCAGGATCGGACAGGGTCTTGAGCAAGGCTGGGAAAGTCCCGTCGTTGAAAGCCAACACTTTTCTGGGTGCTTTTCGGTGCAGCATGATCAACCATGTCAAAGCAGCAACACGGGTAGCCTCGTGATCGTTCAGGAACAACAGTGTCAGCGAGTTTACGGCAGCAACGTAGTCGAGGTCAGCTTGAGGTATTGCCTGAGGTGTTGCCTGAGATGCGACTGCGGGGGTAGGGGCGCGTTCGTTTTGCCTTCCCTGAGCTGGTGTCGGACTGCGGAGGTCGAGGTCTCGTGAACTAGACAAAGACGCCCGATTGCTCGCGTTTCCGTTCAGCTGCTCACTAGGAGCCGGCGGGGCGGATACGAGATCTGCTTCGTCAGAAAGAGAAACCACATAGTCCATCAGCGAGTTATTGACTCTGGCGGCGGCTTGGCGAATAGACTCAACACCGCTAGCCATAGCCGGCAGTAAGTGCGCCAGTATCTTGGGCGTAAATGGCAATACTTCTTCCGGGCAGATATCGAGGAATTCGACGATCCAGCGTAGCGATTCTAGAAGTCCGTCCTCTTCTGGAACATCTATCAGATTCTTCTGGCGATTGGTCCGAGGGTGAGAGGTAGACATACCTAGGGGCGAATCGAGAGTGGCGGTTAGTATCTCCAGGATGGCCTTGTAGTTGATTTGCACGTCCTGTCCGGGGACCCAGTCATCTTCGCTGCTCACATCGTCGTCCTCCTCGTTTGCCGTTATGGAGTCGACCTCGTCCCCATCCTCAAGGGAGCGGCCACCGCCGCTACCGATGGAGTCCTTTCTGCTTTGCCTTGCTGCATCTTTAGACCTCTTGCTCTCGGTTATCCCCTTCTTGACTTGAGCGATGCGTTTGATTTCAGCCAGGAACTTGTCCAGGCAAGCCTGGGTAGCAACATGAACGTCTCGGTTGGAGTCACTGAGAAAACGCAAAAGTCCACCGAGGAATTCTGGCAGGTAGGTGACGAGCTCAAGGTCAGGGATTGAGTCGAGCAGAGTAATCCAGCCAACCAGGAAGGTTCTGCTAAAGGGGTTCAGGGCGAAGATGCGCTCCCGCAGCAGGGGGATGAATCGTTTCAAGGAAAATGCAGTGGGCAAGTCCAACTGTTCGTCATTGACGTTCTTATCGTCTCCGTCGAACTCCTGAGGCTGCTCCAGCACCGAAACATAGGTCGCGGCCGATTCGGAAACGATATCTTTGACTAGGCGATCTAAAAGCTCGGCACCATTTTTGACAGAGAGTTCAGAGTCGGCGCCCAACTAGGCGCCGTGGTAAACGTGTGAGTAACATGGCGCGGAAGAATAGACGAATGGAATGTTACTTACTTTGCAGAGGGCATCGAAAATATAATTGAAGTAGACCAGAATTTCACCCTTGGCCACCTTGGCTATGTTGTACATAGCCTCACAGGCATAATATCTTACCCGAGCATCCTGGTCCGTGAAGCAAGCTAGAACGGGGGGAACAATAACCTCGAGGTACTTGGGAAGCTCCTGCTTGGAAGAGTGAGTAAGGGAAAGGGGCAATTTGATATCAAGACGGGAAAAGACGTTAACATACTGGGCCGAGTGCTATTGCGGCGGCAGCCAGGCCTATCAAGCCACCGTTGCGTGCATGAGGCTGATGAACAGCATATGCGTAGTCATTGCAAAGCTGGTCGAGGATGGCTTCGATTTTGGCGTAGTCCTTGGCGGCAATCAGCTCACGAATGGTACGCTCCAGGCTGGAAGAGCGAGCTTGTGTAAGTCTAGGATCTCGACCGATGAAGGGCATCCACGAAAAGGTCAATGCCGTGAGAAGACTGGCCTGCGGATCCGGGAGCCAAGGCCATATCAATCCACAGGATTGGCAAAGTGGAGGAAAGCGGTGATGAAGAAGGGGAGGAAAAAAAGACATACTCGAGTGCCCCGATCTTGCGCTTGTCATATAGCTTGTCATTGAGAAAGCGCTGAATGTTCAGGTCCATGGCTCAGGTCTTGTCGGGCGTGCTCTTGTTGATCAATCTAACAGGCCTGGGGAATCAAGCACATGCTACTATGGCACCGCTCCAAGCCCGTTAGCGACCGAGACAGGACAGGAGAGGACGCTTACGTTGACTGTGTGCGTCGGTGGTTGACGGATAACAATGGTCAGGGAAGGCCGACGGGGTTTTAAGCAGCGTACCTCTATAGTAAGTGGCTATATGTCATAGATAGGCGCTGCCGTGCTAGTCCAACCTGTCACCAACTCGGTCCGACATACGATCTATGCTTTTGCCTTTGTCGTATGTATCGTGTACGCCCTCGACCGCCTAGCACGCGATGCTGGATAAGGTTGAATGGTGTTGCGGCGCCGGATGGAGCCTTGGAGCCTCTAGGTAGGTAATCTGGCAATATGATAATGTGAAAAACAAGACGCGAAGTGGTTATTCTGATGCAGATCCAATGCACGGTTATAAGGTGATGTGAATGCGGCGATCTGCAAACGCTTTCCCAAACTTTGGCCTCGATGGGACATGGGATGCGGGATGTGGATGATGGAGAGGGCGTCAGGCTGCTTGGTGGTGGTGACTGACGCGCAGCCTGAACAGCTTGTCCTGCCTACTATGGTGTAGCCAAGTTACCTAGTACCTGTACCTACCCGAGCTACCGAAGCGCCAGCCTTTCTTACCGTCCAAACTGTCTGCAAAGACTAGTACTAGCAGTACCGTAACCGCCTTCCAACGTGCTCGAAACGGGCCGTACACTGGAAGCTCTTGGTCGTGCTGTTTACCTTGAGCACGTGGGTAAATGTCAATTTGAGCTATGTATCAGAAGACTGCCTACCTAGGTAGCTTACTATCAGTTTGGTTCTTCTAACGGGGTAGAACTTACCTAGTCTCTCAAAACAGGCCTTCTCAAAGGAAGAGAAGATTATAAAAAGGAAGAGGGGCGGACAGCGCCAAGCTTTAATGTGGGTCTGTAGAAGTAGGCAGGCTGAGTGAATGAGACTACCAGAATCGAGTTTCTATTTGCCTCTTGCCCCGGCCGCAAGACTGCTTGATCACCATCCAACTGCTTCTATAACGTGACGGTCATGTTTTCCACTGGCCGTGTCTCTATTCTCGACGTCTCTACCTTATTCGGCTATTCCATTCTTTCTTGTTTACGTATATGCCGAAGAGACACATGTGTTTGTCTCTTGTTACACCTCCCGAATGTTTACTGCTTCGTGTCACCTTCATATTCTCTTACCTCGTCATTGTGCTGCTCCAAGCATCCCGTTCATCCATCATCCACACCTTCATTCAAGCTCCTGTTCCGTTAATCTGGACTTCTGGACTTGATCGTCAACAACCGTTGTACACAGTTCATATGACAGGTCAGTTGCTAACTACATGCTTCCGTCCGGTTGGTCGAAACTAATCACAAGGACACCCCCGGAAAGCTCCCAGAGTGTCGTTTATAGTTTGATTCACAGTCAGACCAGACGTAGTGATATCTCTGAATGGCCTGGCTCTAAGACGTACGTGCAAAACTGCCTGCTCAAGGAAAGTATAGGTATGCATAACCCGAATACCGATTTTTCTTACATTTTTCTTTTTTTGGCCAAAGAACAAAAAAAGAAAATATACTGAACACAGCGTGGCTCTGTCTTCAATCCAGAATTGTGGGCCATTGTAGCCCATGTAGCCCATCTACCTTATCTCGTCCCTCGCCTGTGACCATCCCCTCCTTTTATAAAATTTCCATGTGCACTACATTTCCCTCATTCGAAAGCGTCACAATCAGTGAGCATGAGAATGTCCGATGCTGCCATCAACAATAGTCTGCTGGCACTTCCTCAAGATAGCTGCCTGCCTAGCCACATCGGCTAGCCTCCCGATGACGTGTTTGTTGCCTTCCACAAATCCGTACAGCGCATAAGGGATTCCAACATCGTTACAGAAGTCTTGGACTAGCTTCTGCGTCTTGCGAAGGTTATGTCTAGGAATGCGCGGGTACAAGTGGTGAATGGCCTGGAACTGGAGGCCGCCGTGGAAAAAGTCAAGCCACTCGGGGCAGTCGACGTCCATGGTGGTGCGCAGCATGCGCTGCGGGAAGGACTCATGAGGGCCCAGATCAGAGGTGGACATGGCGAAGTGTGACAGAGTGATCTGCACGTGCAACGGGCTGGTGACCGCGTGGGAGATCATGAAAAAAACAAAGCGGTTCCAGTTACCATCGATTGCCTTGTACATGATCCCATAACCGAACCAGTACCAGAAGAAGACCTGACCGACAAGCTCGAGATGCCGGTGCCACCAGGCAGGACCGTGCTTGGGTGCCTGGCCCTTGAGCAAGTACTCCCACGAGAGACGGTAGAGGTTCAGGCGGGCGAACATCATGACGATGTAGTAGAGGTAGTGCTGGAGGGAGACGAAGAATTTGGCAAAGATGTCGTACTCCATGACACGGTCATAGTATGTGGACCGCAGATTAGTGAAGAAACGATGGGAAATGGCGAAGAAGGGGAGGTGTTCTATGTCCGGATCGTGCTCAGGGCTGTTGGTGATGATATGGTGAACGTTGTGGTTGCGCTTCCACCAACCTAGACTGAGACCACCGATGAAGTCGGCAATGATGATGCCGATGACAGTATCGACATGGAAATGGTGCGTGATGCCCATGTGCCCGGCGTCATGGGCAGTGAAGACTAGCTGGTGCCAGAAAGAGCCGAGACAGAACGCACTAGGAACGTACCAACCCCATTTTAGGAACAGAAGACACCCGCAGAAGAGGAGAGTATAGCGGAATCCTTCGATGGCGTAAGCAACATAGTTGCAGTCATAGAGTCCTTCGGCCTTGATGCGCTCGTTGAGTTCACGATACTTTCGGATGACGGTGTCTTGCGTTCCCTCATCGAGCGGAGGGTACTTGTCGAGATCGAGCCTGATCTCTTGCCTTGTTAGAGCGTCGAGATGGGCCATGCCATCCCTAGGGCCATCATCGGCGCCCTTGGCACTGGCCTTCTCATCCTCAATGGAGGAAATCGAGGTGAAGGAATCGGATCGGCTTACGGCCGACTTTGACCGGGCGTTAGAACGGGCGCGGAGTTGGTTCAATTCCGGCGCCGATTCTCCATCATCAAAGACCGGGGAAGGGGCGGGCGAAGGGGTCCGTGAGCTCTCGGATTCAGTAGAGGCAGCCTGACTCGCAAATGATGACGATCCGAAGCTAGTGTCCTCATCGTAGTTCGCAGCTCTGGCCCTTATTTCTGGGGACTCCTCCTCCCATTCTTCACCTTCTTCTCCTCTTGGCCTGAACTTGCCTCCTTGTATCGGCGGCAAGAAATTCTTCCATCTCCCTGGTATCCTACCCACTCTGTACCTGTTCATCTGAGCTCTTGCTTCTGGGGAATGTAACCTGTAGTGATTCCAAAAAAGTACACGCTATGAAGTCAGCATCTTCTTCTTCACCGGGGCCCGATAACTATACACCGGACTGGATCCAGACTGTCGCGGTTGGTGCATGATATTGTGTTTTGTACGCACCCGTTTACTTCATCGGTAGCATCCCTCCCAATCATGTGCTTGATGGCCTTGTCACCACCGGGGTGATACTTGACCCAAGCGTCAACCTTCAGGACATATTGATCGACAATGATGATATGGCGACCTTCAGAAATCAAGGCCTCGATCTCACGGCGGGAAATGAAGGGATACGTCCGCTCTGCTGTTTTAACTGTCGACTGCTGAGCCGTTGCGGTATCTTCGGCAGCGGCGCGTGATGGTGGTGGGGGTTTAGAAGCCATTGTTGTCTTTGCGCAAGACTGTTGTGTCTTGAACGAAAAAGATAGAGGGATTCGCTACTGGGTGGAACAAAACACCCGCCGTCTGTGGACAGGGAAAGGTTGTGGTGTTGTCCTCGCAACAGTTCAGGAAACCCAAGGTCAGTTTTGATAGAAATCCAAGGTGTTGATACTAGTAGGTGGGTGGTCGTTGAAGGTGGGACGGATAGGGCCACAGAGGTTGGTGAGTGGTTCGATACGTCGATTCTGATGCGGGCGCTGTTCCTGGGCAGTGGACATGACTACCCGAAACAACGGGCATGGGACGACGTGACATTGGATAAGATCATTCCTACTGGAGGGGTTGACCGAGTGGAAACCTCACCGCTGTCCACAAAGGCGCGTCTCCAACCCAGCTTGCCAGCTCCAGGCCATCCCGCTTGGCGTTTGCTGCACCACATAGGGGTCATACAATACCAGATGTCACGCAAGGGTTCTTGCCACTCCAACTTTTGCGTCTGAAATTAAACCACATTGCTGATCGCCAACGACGTCTTTGGACCCTGGGTGTTCAGGGTCACAACTGCCTGCATGTCATTGAAACATAGGGGAAGAACAGAACAAAGGGTCCAAAGGATATTCAGAGGGTTAGGGTCCCTGGTCGATGGCTTATCAAACAAATAACGTCATGCCAAGCAACATGCCCTGTACACAAGAATACACATCAACACCAGAACGCAGTTAAAGACCGGCAATGATGGATACTGCTACTCGGACTAAGAAGCAGTTGCACCGGCATGGAGAACAGACAAGAATCATCCAAAACCCACAGCCTTCTGATAACTCGGCAATGTTAACATAGAATAGCCAGCAGCCTTCCTGCCTTCCCATTTGGCTACCAAGGTAGCTTTTCTGTATCTTTTAAAATCTCGTGTATTCATCGAGTCTCGAGCCCAACCAGGACCCGCAAGGCCAAATAGCCCTTGTCCAACCAACAAGCGGCGTCTATTTGGCATGTCATGTGAAAACCCCCTATTAAACCCTTGAGGGAAAGCCCGTGACTACAGTACAAGTACACACCTCCTCCCATCCTCTTTCCATACTCCCAATGCTAGAAATCCAGACAGCACAATTTTCCGTGCTTAGAGCCATTCAACGCCAAAACGCTCCAGCTGCTTAGAAGTGGATGGCCTTTGAGTGAGTGGCCATGGCCGCCTCCTTGAAAGCCTCGGCGAGGGTAGGGTGAGCGTGGCAGGTGCGGGCAATGTCCTCGCTGGAAGCGCCATACTCGAGGGCAAGGGTACCCTCAGCAATCATCTCACCGGCGTTGGGACCGATGATGTGGACACCGAGAATCCGGTCGGTCTCGGGGTCGGCGATCATCTTAACCATGCCCTCAGTGTCAAGGTTGGTCTTGGCACGGGAGTTGGCGCTGAAGGGGAAGGTACCGACGCGGTAGGGAACACCAGCCTTCTTGAGTTCCTGCTCGGACTGGCCAACCCAGGCAACCTCGGGGAAGGTGTACATGACCGAAGGAATGCAGCCGTAGTTGACATGGCCGTAACCCTTCTTGATGTACTCGACGACAGCAACGGCCTCCTCCTCAGCCTTGTGAGCAAGCATGGGGCCGAAGGTGACATCACCAACGCAGCGAATGTGGGGGATCTTGGTGCGGTACTCGGAGTCGATGATGACACGGCCGCGCTCATCCTTCTCGAGTCCAATGTTCTCAAGGCCGAGACCCTCGGTGTAGGGACGGCGGCCAATAGCGACAAGAACAACGTCACCCTCGAGCTGTGTTCGAACAATGTCAGCTTTGAAAATCACGACAACGAACAGATAGCCTGCAGGGTATCATAAGCCACTCACAGTCTCGGGCTTGCCGCCCTTGGCGGAGTCGACCTCGAGCTTGACGGTCTCGCCAGTCTTGTCACCGGAAACGACCTTGGTGCCGGTCTTGAAGTTGATGCCCTGCTTCTTCAGGATCTTCTGGATGGACTTGGCAACCTCAAGGTCCATGCCGGGGCCGCCAATCTGGTCGAGAAACTCGATGACGGTGACCTGGGCGCCGAGACGGGACCACACAGAGGCCATTTCGAGACCAATGATGCCACCACCGATGACGAGCATCTTCTCCGGGACCTTCTCAAGAGCAATGGCGCCAGTGCTGCTGATGACGCGCTTCTCGTCGATTTCGAGGCCGGGGAAGGGGGTGACCTCGGAGCCAGTGGCGATAAGGATATTCTTGCCCTTAACGGAGGTCTCGCCGCCGTCGTTGAGCTTGACGTTGATGGTGTGCTCATCGGCGAAGGCGCCGGCACCCTTGATGTACTCGACGCCGTTCTTCTTCAGAAGGAACTCGACACCTTTGGTGAGACCGCTGACGGACTGTTCCTTGGCCTTCATAAGCTGGGCGAGGTTGAGCTTGACATCGCCGACCTCGATACCGCGGTGTTTCGAGTCGTGGAGGATCTGATGGTAGAGATGGGAGTTGTTGAGGAGCGACTTGGAGGGAATGCAGCCGACGTTCAGGCAGGTACCGCCGAGGGTGCCGCGCTTCTCGATACAGGCGACCTATTTCCAGGCAACATGGGAGATAGCAGTCAGATATTGTCGTCATTCGTCGGTGTTGCGGTGTAGTTGATTCGCGATGCGACGCACCTTGAGACCCTCCTGGCCGGCCTTGATGGCAGCAACATAGCCAGCGACACCACCTCCAATGATGACGAGATCCTTCTCCTCTACGGGCACATCAACAGTCAGCCGACCAGAATCCTTTGACGAGAACCAGCTCTTGATGTTGGCAAACAGACCAGACTCGGTCGCATAGGTCCTCCTCAACCTGGGAGAAACGACGACAGGGAGCCTGTATGTGGTCGTCAGGTCAGCCTCAGTACGCGCATGAGAAAACAGTGTGTCGGGCATCCGCCGGCAACCGGGACAGTGAGCTTACCCCGAGGGCTTGAAGGCGGACCGGACGGCAGCACGGCCTATTAATCTTTGGGACAGCATGGTCAAAGTATGTGCTGAATGAAAAACCAGAAATGGAAACAGGGAAAATTCGAAGGAACGAGCGCACTGCAGAGAGATGCCCGGGGAAGCAGGGAATGCGATGCGATGGTGAGACGTCGAAAGTGTGTACTGAACTGCAAAACGCCGCGGGAGAGACAATTGTTGGGATTCGAGGCGGAAGCTATTCACGGCAAGCGAAAAATGTCCAGTCCCACTTGTTCGGGTTGCCAGCCCGTCAGAGGCTCACATCGCTCAAAGGGCACCCGCTTTCCACCGTGCCCGTCCCCAAGTTGGCCCGCTCGAGACAGCGCAGAGCGGAGTAGGTAGGACGGAGCGGAGTACCTCTAGGAACACCACTACCTACCTATACTAGGTAGTAGGTACCTCTAACCTCGCGTACACTACACTAAATAGGTAGGTACTGCCTGATTGTGTTATTAGTGTGCTACAGTAAGTAACAGTACTATGATGCCAGTGTTAGGCGGGACGGGCAGCGCGCTCTTCGCTGTCTCACTGTCGCTGCTGCCGCCCTGACTGCTTCGTCGAAGAAACCCGTCCCCAAATACGTACGGTACTGGCCTTGATGCGTCCTGTGATTGGTCAAGACGAACTTGCGCGTGCAGCAGCTGACTCCAAAATTTTGACATCTTCTGCACTCCCGCTATGTAGCCATTTTTCTGACAGCTTGTGTTTGACATTCCTCTTGCTCCTTGGCGCGATCCCCTCTTTGCTCCCCTCTTTACTCCGCCCGTCAACGCCAAATAACCCCAGCTTGCCCAGCTGCCGAATTGGAGAAGCATAAGGGCGTGTTCGGCAATTCAGTAAATGCCAGTAAATAAGGGTTCCAGTAAATGGATTTACGTGCCAGTGCACAGACCGCTCGTAACCAGCCTAGTAAATCTAGCTGAGTCAGTAATAGACTGGCGGTAGCCCACTTTACGAAGGCATTTATAGAACCTATTCGAAATACTGGGAATTTGGAATCTATCGTATTTGAGTAGGTATATAACCCATAGTATTATTGTAACTAGTAATAACCTCAATTATCTCTATTATAATTACCTTCTATAATTACCCCTATTTTATCTTTTAAGGAACGAAACCTACTTGTTTTTATACTCAAATAAGTAATAGCTAAGTTCGCCTTGTGATAGAGGGAGAATCCTAGACTATAGGGTCTCAATTACTATTATAATCTAATTAATCCTAGCCTAATTAGTCCTAGTCCAATTAGCTCCCTTCTAATTAGTACGCCCTATTTTCTTATAATTAATTTACTACTAATCAATCCCCCCCTTCTAGCTAGTCTTCTAACTAATTACAGTCTAAATCTAGTAATAGTAAAAAGAACCGTATTATTACTAAAAATTAATTATAAGACTATAATTAGGAAGTTTATTTATTTACCCTCTTAAAGGAGGTAGTTAATATTAGGGTAACTAATTAGAATAGTTATAAGGATTAAATATATAATAATCTTATTAGGGATATAATCGAACAGTTCGGTAATAGGCCAAATAATAACTAGATCCGTAATAAAATAGATTAATTTTATTGTAAATAGTATATTTAATTAACTTTAAAGAATTATTCTTAATTAGGGTTTAAATTTAATTTCAATATTAGTACTACAATTATATTTAACAAAATATAGAATTTATTTATTAAAGTTAGTATATTATATTAATTAGTATGTACCGGGTAGGGATTTGAACTTTGGGTACTAATTATAATTAATAGAAGAATAAAGAGGTTAGCCAATTTAAGAATAAATCCCTCCTATATTGCAAGTTTATAGAAGAAGCGTTCGTAAATAATTAGGGTACTACTAGTTAGTACGCTAAAATATTAGGCGCGTTACTTCTTTTAAGGGAAATATAGTTAATTAATCTATATATTAACAACAATTAGGATAATAATAATAAGGATTTTTTTATATTTATCTACATTCGTAATAATAATAAGAGGAAGGTTACTACTTTTAATAAAGATCCTAAAAAGAAGAGGAGGAAGACGCCTAGCGAGACTATTGCTAATAAGTTATATATATTAACCGAAGTATTAAGGGAAATTTTATATAAATTTGCCCCTCCTCTCCCATTATATAACGAATAGTTTAATAAGGCGCTTAATTTCTTTTATAAAGAATAGGAGGATAAAGTTAATAATAATATTACTAAGTTAGCGTTTCGTAAATAGAAGGAATTTGATAAAAAGGCGCGCCGCTTTATAAAAATATTTAATAAAAAGAAGGAAGTATACTTTCGATTATTAAAGAGGAGGGTTAATAGCGATGTTGGAGGAGGAAGTTTCTATTTAAAAACTGGTATTTATTTTAATTTTATTAATTTTAAATTGTAGTAAGTTTGAAGATATATTTATTAGTAGAATATAGGCGGGAGGGAGCGGGAAGGAGGTTAGACCCTAGATTTTTATATTTCATTTTTTTAATACTTTGTTTCTATATTCAAATAAAACTACTTAAGAAAATCGTATATATATAAAAAATATACTATTTTAATCGCTAATTTAAGTCGAATCAATATAATATATTTATATTAATTTTGAAGTAGATTTATAGGAAATAAAATAGTTTTCAAACACCGATGCGATGTTGGATCCCTAGTTCAAGCAACGCCCGCTGTATTCGTTGAAGCGTGGGAATCTCCATCTCTTGTACCGTTCCTTATTCAGACGGCTATAGCCGTCCTTACCCAATTGCTCTATAATACTATATTGCTTTATTACTTTATTGCTTTATTACTTTATTACTTCGTTATATTGCTTCATTGGGATGGCTTCCATGACGGGATGTAGAGACGACGACGATAACCTTATTAATAGGCGATATAGTGACGGATTTTAGAAACGGAAGGACCCAGTGTATTCTAGCGCGGACTATCATTAATACTATCCACAAATTAACCAATAAGAACGTAGCGGGGCAAGACGCCCTAACCAATTGTAGGGCCGTACTACGTATTAAGCCAATAAGAGTATAGGAAACTATTATACGAAGACCTGACTATAGACGAACCGTCCTTCAATAGGCCGCTCCGGTGGATGTAGGTCCCTAACCCCCAGACTGTGAAAGTCATCCACCTCCTCTGCATAGTTGAAGCACGCTTTAATAATAGTCGTAAATAATTTTAAGATTTTTTAATTCGGTGGGGATACGGGAATTAAAATTACACTAAAGTTGATTAATATAATAAATATTACTAGAAATTTTGAATTTAAATACTAGAATCGAGTTTTTAAAAAAGATGGATTTTTTATATACTTTGGTACTCTAAGGGGTAATCCAGTGATTTGAATTTATAGTTCGATATATACGATTTTATTAGATTTAACCAATTCGAAGGGTAATTTGTATAGCTAGTACTAGATTACCCTATTTGCTTACAAATCCCTATATTGTAAATTAATTCCCCTCCTTTCCCTCTTCCTCCCTTTATTATTAAATTAACCTTCCTTAATTAAATTTAATATTCTATATTTTTCCCCTCCTTCTTAATTTATTATAGTAATTAATTTATATCCTTCTTGTTATAGCCCAGTCAGACGGGTCATACCGTGGCAGAACCACTGTACTGGAATACACGGTCGGATGCAATGGCTGGGATTAATTATAGATTAGATAAGGAAGAGTAGGCCGCAGTGGACCTGGTTCGGGGAGCATATCTCCCACCACCAACTATACGCACAACTCTTACCTTTTATTTTACTCTTTAATCGTAAATTCTATATTAAATATTAATAACGCTATAGCAATACCTTACCCGTTACATACTTTTATACTATTTATAACTCATCTCTCTACTAGGGATAATATTAAATATTCTACCTAATAAAAAGAAATTTAAAGAAGAAAAAACTACAATATAGTAACGTAATGATTAATAACTAAAATTAATAATAGGGTTTATTAACGATCAAACACTCAGTATATTAAAATCCCCCCGCCTTTTTACAAAAGGACCTCCGAAGAAGAATTAAACTAATTACCGACCAGGTTACTAATCACTATTACACTCATTATAATAGCTTGTAATAATACTGAAACCACGCAATTACACTATATCTACTTTAACCCCAATATACTAAGGAAGTATACGCCCAAGGACGGTAAATTACTTCCCTCCGAAATTTAGTATAAATCCTTTAATCCTAACGACTTTTATAAATCCAATTATTAGGGCGCCGCCTCTTATACTATCGATATTAATAATAATAATAATAAAGAAGTCAATTTATTGAATCTCTCCCCCGAAGAATTATATAAATATTATTTCGACTATATCTAACCTATTATTTATTACGCCTACTATTTTATTAATAAGGAAATTCCTACTCGTAATTTAAAAGAGTAACTTCTCGCCCTTCTTAATTATATACATTACAATAATACTACTTTTATACCCTTCTCCCCTATAATTTCCAAAGGAGAGGCTAACCCTAAAGCCAAATTTTTTAATAGTCCTATAATATATAAATAATTTACTGCTATAATCTAAACGGCCCCCGAAATTATATTTCTAAAAATATATATTCGTACTACCTTATTTATAGCCGCTATCGAATAAATTAATAATTTCGTTAAAATATTTAACTAAGTTAATAATAACTTCTACTCCCTAGAGAATTAGATTAATTATTTTAATTCTATCGCTATAAATTTATCCAGAAAAATTACTAATACCGATCCTAACCCACCCTCAGTTAGCGGAGCCTTCTATACGTTTAATATAAATTTCTAATCAACGCTCGCAGAGAATTAATACCTTAAAAAAGAAAATAAATATTTATTAGCTTCTCTAAAAATTGCCTTTAATACTACGGGTAAGATTATTTTAGGTAATAGAAATTCTAATAATTCTAATAAAGATTCTAATAAATCCGGTAGTTCCAAAAGATTAAAGAACGGTCCTCCCTCTAATAATAATTACAACGGCCACTCTCACTCCGGTACCCCCGCTATTACTATTATAACCTAATTTACTAATAATAAACATTTAACTAAGGAGGAGAGCGTCGGCAAATTCTATAATAATATAAAGGAAGATAAAATAATTTTTAATATTTAATTCTATTAAATTAAAACTAAATTCAAAATTAATACCGATTATTTTAATAATAATTATTAAAAGTTTAAATATATTACTAACTAATTAGCTAGTAAGGCCGCCTAAACCCTACTCCCTTATTTTAATTCTAACTATCCTAATTATTTAATAACTTTTAATAAATTCTTAAAGTATTTTTAGAATAAATACTATAATTATAATACCTACGAGAAAACTCTTATAAAATTCAATAATTTAGAAATAAAATATAGTAAATACTTCTAAACTTTTAAAAATACTTTTTAGTATTTAATTAGCTAGTACCATCGTCCCTATAATAAAAAAGCGACTTTTATTATAAAATTACTAAAAATTTTTATTAAATAACTGAATCTACTTATCTAAATTCGTTAAAGCAATTTAATAACTATATCCTACTATTTAATTCCTTAAATAAAAGTAACCGTATAGATACTTAAAAGAGCCGCTAGCGTAAAGGCAAGTAAGGCTTCTATTGCACTGTAGATTCTTCTAAAAAAATAAATACCCCTAAGCCCTCCGCCGCTAAGATTAAAACCTTCGAACACCCCTCCCCGGAAGAGATATACGAATTTAACCGCGAAGGTTATTACTTCTCTTATTATAAGAAGGGCTATATAAATAACAAATACCCCTATAAAGAGAAATTATTTAAATAATTCAACACCTACCTAAATTCTATTACTAATACTATTTAGAGTAAAGATTCCTCTAATATTAAGGAATTATTCGATACCCCGACCTCCAACGAAGAATTTTCTCCTTCAAATAAAGAAACTAATACTATTAAAGGAAACTAATCACCCTAAGCCAAAACTCCCCCTAAAGAATATTAATAATTAATATTAATAATATTTAATATTTAAATTTCAATCTTCATAATTATTCTAATAGAAGGTCCTCCTTTTTTATTAAATATAGCATAATTCTTAATAGAATTACTATTACTACCCTTAATATTTTTATTAATATTAGAGCTAACATTTATATTATTATAAACCTTTCTTTCGCTTAAAAATTAAAAAAACTATTAAAACTACCTATATATAACGATTTTAGCCCCGGATATATTATTCCCTATAAAAAATCCAAACCCGACTCTATTAAAATTATTCTTAAAGGATATATTAAAATTCAAAATTATAAAGTTTTTAATTAATAAATTATTATCCTTCCTAATTTAAAATACAATATAATTATTAGAAATATATAATTAATTTGGAATAATATTTTTACTAACTCGGCTTATTCGCGCCTATTATTCCCTTTTTCTTAAAAATTAAATTTCTCCCGCGACTTCGAAATAGGTAAAAAGAAGGATTTAAAACCTACTAAACATTTAAATTTCTAAAAGGACGCTAAGGCCCGAGAATTTAAAATATAAAAGGAAAATTAATATCGATGTAACGGCTAGGATTATTATAAGGCTATTTAATTTCGGATAATTAAATTAGAATATTCTGCGGATTTTAAATATTTAAACCCGACCCTTCTATAATAACCCCTCTCTATTTTATAATATTACCTACTATAATCCCTATTTTTAAATGTAATTAAGCAATACTTTAATTATATAGACCGGTAATTCTTCAAAGAGACGGAAGAAATACTATTAGAATTAAACGAATTCCCCCGGGAAATACTATTATATAAAATTAAACCTAAACTAACCTAAAATCCATACCCGTTGCGCAATACCTACGGCCAATACTATTTGAAATACAATTAAGGATAGACTAAAGACCGACCCGTCGATTTAATTTTTATAAGCGTAAACCCTTTTTATAAAATAGCTAAGAAAATATATATCGGTGTAACTAGCCTCTATAAATTAGATCAATTTATTAAAGAATAGTAAATTTCTAATATAGATTATTTAAAGATAAATAAAGTAAAATTAAGGTAATAAATTCTAAAAGAAGTCTCCAATTATTATTATAATTTCTTTAAAATTTTTAGTAAAGTAAGGTCGGACGCCCTACCCGATTTATAACCGGATATCAATTATTATATCCCCTTAAATAAAAGCGCCCGTTTAGAAGATTTAAATTATAGCCCATTATATAAAATATCCTTCGAAAAATTAGAAATTTATAAAGACTATATTACCGAAAATCTAAATAAAGGATTTATCGAACTAAATACGGCCCCCTAGGCTACGCTAGTTCTATTCGCCCTAAAGGCGAATAGAAGTCCTTATTTTTATATAGACTACTAGAAATTAAACGCTTTTTTAAAGAAGGACCGTTACCTTTTATTATTTATCGAAGAAATTATCGCTCGTCTCTCTAAAATTAAAATCTTTACTAAGATCGATATCCGTTAAACCTTCTACTAGATCCGGATATTCTTAAATAATAAAAATTTAATTATTTTCCGTATTTATTATAGTATTTATAAATATAAAATTCTACCCTTCGGTTTAATAAATAAACTAGCGACGTTCTAGCGGTTTATTAATAAAGTTTTAATAGGGTACCTAAACAATTTCTATAACGTTTATATTAATAATATTCTAATTTTCTTAGAGATAATAGAAGAATATAAAATTTATATTAAAAAAATATTAGAACGATTTTACAATACTAGATTCTAAACTAATATTAAAAAATATAAATTTTATATTACTTTAATAAAATTCCTCAATTTTATTATTTCTACGGACGGTATATCCGTAAACCCTAAGAAAATTACCGTAGTTTGGAATTGGAAGGAATTTACTAATATAAAGGGAGTCCAATCTTTTATTAGTTTTTATAATTTTTATTGTAAATTCGTAAAAGAATTCGGCTGGGTAGTTTACCCCCTTACCTATTTAATAAAGAAGGATATTCCTTTCGAATAAATTAAAGAATATTAAACTTCTTTCGATAAATTAAAAGAATAATTATTAAAAGTACCGGTATTTATTTACTTCTTTTATAATAAACTTATACGAATAGAAATTAATACTTTAAATAGAATCTACGCTGGCGTCCTATTTTAATTATAATTTAAGGATAAAAATTAATACTTTATAGCCTTCTTCTCCGAAATTATATTTCCAGCGGAACTAAATTATATTATCTACAATAAAGAATTATTTACTATCGTAAAGGTATTAGTAATATAATGGGTAGAATTAATTAGAATATATTTATTCGTTATTATTACTAACTATTAAACTTTAGAATATTTTTCTATAAAAAGACTACTTAATTCCCGTTAGGCCGGATAAGTAGAATTAATATCTTAATATATTTTTAAATTTATATATTAATTTAGAAAGGAAAATATGGCTATTAACGCCCTATTTAAAAAGTTAAAGGATTTTTAAACTATAAAAAATAAAAAAGAAAATTAATATACCCTCCGATTATTCTACTAAAAATAAAAAGGAATATATTCCTTCGCTAGAAATAAAGGAGATATATCGAGTAATAATATTAATAATTTTATATCCGAATTATATTTCCTAAATAGTAATAAAAAATTATTAGTACTATTAAGTATAAATTTAATTGACGCCCTTTTAAAGGCTAATTGTAAGGACCCTTCCCTATCCATCTATTAAACTAAAATAAAAAGAGGAAACGTAGAATTCAATTTGCGGGAAGATAAATTATTATTAAAAAAAGAAAATTATTTAGTAATTCTAAAAGGGGACTTACATTGGGCGCTAATTTATAAAACTCATATTTAATTTATTACCGGGCACCCCAGTAAGAATAAAACCCACTGCCTTATATCCTAATAATATTAGTAGGCTAGAATATCCAATAATATCGACTACTTTATTAATAATTATTAAATTTATAAAACATCGAAGGTTCCTTAAAATAAAACGCCCGGAAAATTATACCTACTCGGCGTTCCTAACCGCGCTTAGTATTATATTATAATTAATTTTAAAAGTATATTTAAGGATAAACGAAGATATAATAATATAATAATTATAGTAGATTAATTATCTAAAGCCTTTTAGTATATCTTTTATAAAGATATTATTACCGCTAAATAAGCCGCCTACCTTTACTATTACGGACCTTAGCGAATCTATAATTATCCTAAAAAAATTGTAAATAATAGGGGTCCCTAATTCATATTAATCTTTACCAACGAAATATCTAAAATCCTCGGTATTAAATAGAAATTATCCTCGTCCGGTTATTCCTAAACGGTGGGCTAAACGGAAATTATAAATTAATATATCGATTAATAGTTACACCCTTTTATTAATTATAATTAAAATAATTAATCTATTATACTCCCTATTCTCAATATTATTTAAACTTCTTTATACTACGAAAATATCAGTATATCCCCCTACAAAGTAATTATAAGGTTCCCTATACCCCTACCTTTTTATCAAAATTGTTGTATTGTTATAATACTAGCTAAGGAGCGATACTCCTACGAGGAAGTGTAATAAACCTTACGGATTCTATATAGCTTTTAGGAATCGGTATATAATATTATAGTTAAAGCCTAGGCGAAATAGGCGGATTAAGTAAATAAATACTAGTGCGACCCTAATTTTAGTATTAGCAATAGAGTATTTATTATTAAAAAGTTTTAATTAATTAATCGATTAAATAATAAATTCAATTTTCTCCTTACTTATATTCTTTATAAAATTAAAATAATAAAGGGCTATTCCTATAAATTTAAATTCCCGCTAGCCTAGTACAGAGTAAAGGTCTACTATACCGACCGCCTCCGAAAGTATACCAATAACCTATTTCTAAAATAAATAAACGAAAATCTAGCGGGAGAATTAATTAACGACTAAAAAGAATAGAAGGTTAAAAGCATTACAACTTATCGGTTAATAAACAGAAAGCTATACTACTAAGCGAATTAGAAGGGTTAGGACTTTGACCCTACGTAGTATCCTACCCGAAATTTTAAGAATTCACCCAATTTATTTAAAGCCTATTATAATACAAACCCGGATAAACCTAGTCCGCTAAAGCAACTCCAAATCTAGAAGGGAGCGTAAATAAAGGACCTAATATTAAATAATTATAATAATAATAATATACTAAAAGAGGGTAAAATAGAGGGCAAACTGTTAAAGAGGTTAAATTACTTATATAAATAAGGAAAGAAAACTTTAGTATAAATTAATAAATAACTATTGTAGAATATTTTCTAATAAAGTGGAACAATTCGTAGAATTAGTCTAATAACGTAGTAGCGGGATTAAGGGCCCTAAAATTATATTATAGGCTACCCCGAGGGTATTCCTCCCCTACCTAAAAAGCAATCGCAAGACTATAGGTTCGAACTATATATTAACTAAATTTTTTCCTTTTTCAAGATTCTAAGGGCAAAATCTTCTTTAAGGGGGGGGGGTAATATTATAGCCCAATTAAACGGGTTATACCGTGGTAGAACTACTATACTAGAATATACGGTCGGATACAATAGCTGGGATTGGTTGTAGATTAGATAAGGAAGAGTGGGCCGCAGTAGACCTGGTTCGGGGAGCATATCTCCCACCGCCAACTGCGCGCACAACTCTTACCTTTTATTTTACTCTTTAATCGTAAATTCTATATTGAACGTCAACAACGCTGCAGCAGTGCCTCGCCCGTTACGTGCTCTCACACTTCTAGCGATACAATTGCAATATTACGCTATATATCCCTTCGTCCCTCCAATTAACTTTATATTAATAAAGTTTATTCTCCTTTTTATATTATAATTATTCGTAAAATTAATTATATTAAATAGTTCCTTTTTTATTACAATTATATTATTAAATTTTACCCTCACATTTGTTACTATATTATAGTAATCATTGAGGGTATTATTATACTTTACGAATTAATTTAGTACTACTATAGTAGTAAAGATAATTTTTATTTGGATATTTATACCGAAGTTGGGCGAATAGTAATAGATTTTGAACATTCCTTTCAACCGACCGATTATCTTTTCAACTACAATACGAAACTAGCTATAATATAGATTATATAATTCTTCTATATTAATAAGGCGGAGTCCTACCTTCTTATTCTCCTTAAAATGGTATTAGATATTATAATATAATACGAATAGTCAATTATTATAATTATACCTAGTATCGGCAAAATAATACCACCCTTAAAGGATTTGAAATCTATAAGCTCCTTATTGTATAAAGGTACTATTTAGAACCCTTATATTATTAATAGAACCTTCCTAATTAAAGAATATATACCGGACTTAACTATTAAAATTATATATAATTAGTACATTAGTTAAATAAAATCCCTTATAGTTATACTATAATTTAACTATTTTAATTGAGACGCCTATGCTTTTAGAGCTTGCCCGGCCGTTGTCGTGGGCCCGAAAGGTGACATGGAAGATCCACACCAAAGGTCGTAGTCCATAGGCCCACCCAACGCAAGCGAGGAAGGCGCGGCGTATCTGTCTATAATAGGCCAGAATGCAGAAAATTACCCGTCTTGGCAGTCCCAAATAGGAAAACTTGGCGCCAAGCAGGACACGGTTTGAATAGCAGAACGAAAAAGCCACTTTTTCCTTTGCAACGGAGATTCCTCCTCCATTGTCGCGTGCATCGAAATGCACATGGTGTCAAAAGGACGAGAAAGAAAAGGCGGTCATTTTGGTACCGGTTGCACTGTGGTGCACGCGATGGTTGTTGAGAAAAAAGCAAAAGAAATCGAAAATGAAGATTTTGGTTGCGACCGTAAGGTCCCAGAAATGACCAAGTCCCAGAAATAACCAAATCCCAGAAATGACCAAGTCCCAGAAATGACTAAGTCCCAACCCTGGAAATCTAGGGGGGTTAGGGTTAGGGTTTAAAATGGAAAATTCTAGAAAAGAGAAAAAAATGAAAAATTTTTTTTTTAAAATTTTGCCTTCGAGTTTTAGTTTTTTCTTTTTTTTTGGGGTTTTTTTTTTTTTCTTTTTTTCATTACCCCTTTTTTTTTCAAAGGTTAATAATATAAGGAAAAAAACTCGATAATTAATTTAATTAACTATTAAAGCTCTATAGCTTAGTGGTTATTCTTACTACTACCTTTTTTAAAGGTTACCTGTTCAGTTCAGTTTTGAGTTTTTTTTTTTTTTTTTTTTTTTTTAAATTATATATTAAGTAATTTCTAGGGGCGTCTCCCTGTCTCCCCCTGGACATTGGCTCCGCCCAGGGGAACTGTATTTTATTAAGTTATATTTTAAAGTGTAATTTATTAAGTGCTCTTAGAATCTTACGAAAGTAGGGGAATAATTTCGGGTTACCCTTTATAATATTAAAAATTCTAGTATAGGGTAATTTTATTTTATAATTCCCTAAGATTATATATACATTAAGGATTTTATAAAATACCCTATTATATTAGTAAGTATAAAGTTTGTAATTAAAATTATAACTTTTATTAATTAATTTATTAATAGTATTTAAATTATAATTAAATAGGAAGGAGGTAAACTAAAAGGTAATACTTTGCCCAGTTATAAATAAGAATATTAATAGTTTTTCTTAAGTAGTTATATATTTCAATAAATATAATTTAGTATAGTAACGAAGTTATTTATTTAATATATAGAACGTCCGGGGTCCTATACGAATTAAGTCTTTGAACCGACCCGTATAATTATATAAAAGTTCTTTAATTATAAAGAGACTACGTTATTTATATAAACTTATAAGGATTAGTAGCTTCTATAGAATAAGAAGGTTTATTAGGAATATAATAATTAGGATTAGTATTTAACAGTATATTAAATATTAATACCGATAAATTTTTAGAGTAGTAGATTGTATTGTAATAGATTGGTATAGCGTTGAGGGGTGTACGTTGATGAGATGTGTGGTTGTGAAAAGTGGGGATTATTAAATATTGGAAGCTATTTCCAGAGGTTTAGAGGTTTAGAAATGGCTTCTAGTAATATAGCAATTTCTATATATTTCATTAGTTAGATGGGGGTTGTAGGGTAAAAAATTTATTAGAACGGATTTTACTGTAATTTACTGGTAAATTAGTTACTGATCGTTGCGAATACGGCCCAGTAAATCCGGCTAGTAACGTTTACTGAAATTATTTACTGAGTTGCCGAACACGCCCTAACCTGTCCCTGACCCGTCTCCTTAGAGGTTAGGTAGACTTTTGTTTGTCGAACGACATGACACATGGCAGGCAATACATCCCAAACCATCTGCCTCCTCTTCATGTCTACAATCTCGAGTCCCGCCCGACCCTCATGAAACCCGTCCCTTCGTTGCAAAACGAAATGACATCATTGAGTGCTATTCACAGACCACTATATTTCCGGGCTCCCGCAGACTCGAGTCGGTTGCTCCCTGGATCCCTAGTAGCAAAATCGCCCTTCCAGACAACAAGTTCCCCAAAGCTACCCCCAACTTTTCCAGTCCCGCCGTCAACGCTAATATCTACAAAGTAGGTAACTACATCGGAGCGAGAATACTTGGGGGGTTAGTTCCATGAACTTGTCAAGATATTCGTCAATGGCCTTTTGTATGAACCCCGGCACACTTGTATCCCTGATCATTATGTTGCTATTCCCGAAGATATCCGATCCATATACAGGTATCCAACAAAGCAAAATTATTCCACCAAGCCTTCGGCGGCGAGCAGCGCATGCTCCAAGGCCGCCATGGCTGTCTTGCAACCCTCCTTGACGAGCTTGGTGTTGGCCGCTCCTCCCGCGAGATCCGACTTCCGGACCACCTTCTTGATGAACCATTGCAGGCCTCTGGCAAGCTCGGGGACCCCTTCCACAGCCACAAACACCGAAGTAATCGTCTCATCCCGATCCTTGTCGCCGCCTTTTCCGGCTTCAAGAAGCACAGTAATCAGCAGGATCTCCACTAGCGCCCGTGTCTTGGTTTGTAGATAAGGCAAATTGAGGCATTTCAGAATTGCCAACCCTAGCGATCCACCTGCCACCATGGCCCCGAACAGTTTTGCAATGTTGACAAGCCGCCGCATGTCCATCGCATCTACATCCTCCTCATCCTCCGCGTCATCGCCAAAAACTGACTCTCCGAGACGCCTGAATAGCTTCCAGAGCGCGTCTTGGAACGACCACCGGATTTTGCGATCCCCGCAAAGCTTCTTGGCCACCAAGGTGTAGTATGGGTTGTAGACCTGCTCTGCGCCGGCACACTGGATGATCACGTATGGAATCTCTCTCTGTCGCTCCTTGTTCAGGCGCAATTTGAGGATGCGGTAGTAGGCATCCTCGTAGTCCGTGGCGGACATTATCGACACAAAGATGGACCGGCGCACGTCCGTGTTCATCTGGTTCTCTCTGGCAAGTTCTCCGAGGTCAGGCATGTCCTCGACATCCTCCAAGACAAAGCTTTCGTCGTCCGAGTCAACGCTATCCTGTATGACACCGTCCTGAGTCAATGGCTTCTTGTCACTGTCCTTATCTTTGCCTGCCCAGCTAGCGCCTACAAGCCACCATTTGCCCTTCTTGTCCGCATCGCGTATATCGGCAAGGGTCATTCGCAAAGGCTCGGCCGTCTTGATGGTTTTCAAGGTGCCCAAAAGCTTCTTCATCTTGGTTGTGTGCTCCGTGAGAACGGCGGAAGCGCCTAGACCCGTCTTCATCTTGTTGTTTTTCAGGTCGTTGATGGTCTCAATCATGAATTTAGTTCTGACGCTGAGGTTCTTCTCTCCGATCTTGGCAACAGCCGGGCGGATAAGGGTAACAATGTCCTTGACAGACATGGGGTCATCTTGTCGGAGGGCTGGGCCAGCGATGCGCACAATCCTGAGCAAAAGTTCCGCGTTCAGCTCCGACAGATCACCCAAAAGGATTCGAATGAAATCGAAGAGCAAGTTAGGGCCCACGAGTTGAAAGTTATAGAGTTCGGATAGGAAAGTGATGAGGTTGGATGTCTGTTTCGGTACGTCTGGCCGCTCCTTTGCAGCCTCTTTGGCCTCTTCATAATGCCTATCAAATCGCTCGATCACTTCTTGGATTAATTGTGCGCCAAAGTCCATACCAATCACCTTGAAGATACCGGTAGCGAAACCCGCGGTAAGCACGAGCAACGTATCAGGCAGCGTCGTTGGCTCGCACACCTGAATGAGTAGGAGATCGACAATGTTCGACGTAAGATGTTGTCGCGGGTTGTCGCGGTAAAGCCTTTCAAAGTCCATAATGATGGATAAAAGATTAGACTCTGTCATCCTGTTGATGAGACCTTGTGTTTGACGGCGAATGCGGGCCACCAACTCCGCTTCTGAGCCCGCCTCCTGTCGCTTCGATGGTGGCACGTATTTTACTACAGTCCGCCCAGTTGTGGGCGCAACATATGGGTTTTCGCGGACTCGTTCTGGCGGCTTTTGTAGCGTTTCTTCGTCGTTGTCGGATTCGTCCTCGTCGTCGTCCTCGTCAAATCCTCCAAACTCACCCTTATCCTCGCCCGAGATGCTGTCTTCTTCTCCATCTTCATCGGAATCGCCTTCGACCATGTCTTCGTCTTGGTCAACGTCGTTGTCTTCGTCAGAGTTCAATCCCTCTAAGAGATCGTCCAAGCCATCGTCCTCCTCGTCCAGTTCGGAGACTTCATTTTCTTCCTCGTCTAGTTCGAAATCCTTCGTCTTCTTCGCCTCTTCCGCTTTCCTCCTTTTCGCCGCAAGCCACTCATCCGCTTCAGACTTCCGCTTCCTTTTCTCGGCTGTTTCGTCGTCTACGCCAGGGAGGCCTTCTAGTAGATCAAGAAGACCATCCTCCTGGAAGGACTTGGGAAGCGATTTGCGTCCCTTGATGCCGAGCTTCTTTTCGAGGTCGGCGATCTCCTTGTCGTCTTGCGCCAATCGTTCCATGACAGTTTTTGAAATTTTTGGCTGCGACTTCGATATGATTTGTGCTGGGATATCACTTTCCTCTTCGTCGTCCACGTCTTCGCCGTCTTTGTCGTCTTCTTCGTCGAGGTCTAGCTCGTCGTCCTCGTCCTCGTCAAGATCGATGTCGCCCTCGTCATCGAAACCCTCATTATCGTTCTCTTCGAGGGCAACATCTTCATCCTCATCCTCCAATGGTCGTTTCTTCCCGTTCTTCAAGATGGGCTTGGGTTCCTTTGCTTCCTTTGTCGATGCGGCATCGACCTTCTTCTGTGATTTTGGGGCTGTAGCGCGCTCGGTATGGTAACTTCTTGTAGACGAGGTGCGGTGGATCCTTTTCTGTGTTCTCTCTGCTTTACGTCGATCCTTTCTAGATTGGAATTGATTCTTGCGACCTCCGTGAGATTGTTCTGCAAGAGTTAGGATTTCGTCGGAGAACCCTGATTGCCAGACAGGAATGACAATGGCTGTATGGGCGCATGAACGGAGGCACGCTCACCTTCTACGCCGAGCTCCTTCAGGAGGTTGTCAGGCAATTTTGGAGCCTTTATCCTCATGGAGGGTGCCATGTTGTAATATGCGCGTGCGGAAGTCTATGTGATTGATTGGTACGACCTCCAAACTTTGCAAGACTCTCTCTTTCGTCGCTGCATAGAAGAGCGCGCGACCGGGACCTTGCTATCGTTATCAGATAGTTTTTTTGGTTATCGGTCGGTGCAGGGTTCCAGGCGTGTCGACTGCGGGGCCAAGAGCGCCAAGAGGAAATGAAGCGGGTCCTCAGCTGCTTGGGACCCCACCCGGCTGGTTTTACACTGAGGAAGCTCACTCCTACCAGACAGACGGGAGCTGCCCGGCCAACGGCAGTGGGGAAAGCTGCCACTCTCGTTGACTCTCATCAATCATTCTAGGTTGCCTTCACATTCACTCCTCAGCCGAATTGTTGTCTTGCCTTTTGCAAACAAGGAAAAGAAGAAGAAGAAGAACAACTGGACATCATGGGCCATTTAACTCACGATGAGGTAATGATATATATCACTGACTGCTGTGATCCCTTCCTAAGGAGACCATGCTAATCTGACTTCAACCTACTATGGTATAGTTCTTCTCCAAGCTCACCAATCTGTTCGAGTATAGGAAGAACCAAGATCACGGAACCATCAACCTAGTACAAAAGAGGCGTACGTGTACCTACACCAACCCAGCGCAGACGGGAAACTTCACACTCGGCTTTGCTACCGTCACGACAACCCTCCCAATTCCCGCTGTTTTCCAAGCTTAACTCCATCTCCATCCACCCGCGATGAGCTAAGTAGAGTGAAGCTCTATCACCAGAGCTAACCCCTCCCACAGTATCCTACAGCACACCTTCCCAATCCACGGATACCGACCCTCTCACCGACCTCAACCCTGCCACCCCGCTCCCGGTTCTCATCCGCGCCACCAACGCCAAGGGCAAAGACAAGAGGACAGAAAAGGTCAAGCTGTCCACCATTGTCGAGCCAGCCGACCTGGAAACCTTCTACGGGAGGTACGCCGATGTTTGCAAGAAGGGCATGGGGGCGTTGAAGCCGAGAGACAGGACCAAGAGGAAAAAGCAGTCGAGGAAGAAGAAGACAGGTCCTGCAGCCGCTGGAGGTCCTGGTGTTGGTGCTGGTGGGACTTCTATGATGGCTATTCCCTGATTGGACTCAAAGCAAGCGTCGCAAATTACACCATTGCTTATTCTGTCTTCTTGTGTGTACCTGACCTAACGGAAGGGGGGATCTGTATGAGGGTACCGTATTAAATTTTGTAATATTCCCAAGTTTTGGTGGAATACCTTGGTTCAAGTCAGTGGGTACGTATGGTGAGGAAAGCGTTGGTGAGTAGTACCGCATCATAGCCTTCAACCTACCACTCTCGGTTGCCCTACCTCTCGACTCACCTACTCGTTGTCGGTATCACCCTTCAAGACGACTAGGGAGAAAAAAAAAAAAAAAAAAAAAAAAAAAAAAAAAAAGGGTGTTGGGGAGGGGGGGGGATATGAAAAGCTCAGCTGCTTATCTAGCTTGCAGCACACATCTACTATCTACGTGAGCTACTGGAGTTGATGAAAGGTGCGAACTAAAGGGATTATATGCCCGTTCTGGAGAATGTTCAGTCCTGCCGCAGGAAGTCTGCGGCCCTTCGTGGAAATGGAGATGGAAGGGAAAGAGAGGAACATCAAATGAATGAGTGAAGAAGCGTGAGAGAATGACTTCTGTGCTTTAACAGAGAAGCTGTTGAACGAAGAGGAAAGTAAGAGCGAGCCGAATTGATAACGTTCATATGCTCGTTCCAAATCTGCTGGCTGGCCTTCACGATCCTGTCTTGGGTGTGAACTTGATCAACGGGAGAGCGTGTTTCTCCAGGTAACTCGATCTAAACGGTCCTATTAGCAAAGTTAACATTTCTCATTTGGTGAGATAACAAGACTGCCCGGGTGAAGCAGCAGCTACCGTACCCTGACATTAAGCGTAGACATATTCGAGCCGCACTTATGAGCATCAGCTAGAGGGCAGCCGGCTCACCCGTTCTCCACTCGATTCATCATTATGAAACACCACGAACACCCGACGGCACATCACGTTGGCTTCACCTTGATTGGCTTTGATTCAAGCTACCAAGAGTCGCAGTTCCAATGTTCGATCTTAATCCTAAGGTCAACCGAGATAATTGCAGGTTCTCTTCAAGAGTACAGTCTAAAGGTGGGGGGATGTAGGTGAAACAAGATCAACTGTCCATTTTGAGGGTCCGAACCGTAAACAACTTGCTGAAAGAAAGGCGAAGAGCCAAAATTCAGCCGCAAAAAGAGCAACAAGTTTCAGTGGGGTTCACTTCTCCCATGTGCTAAAACTGGGCAAGGTAAAGCATGTCGCAAATTCAACTTCCTCAATCTCCTTCCTCCGACACCATCCTTCACATGCTTGTCATGCGGGCATTCGAACTACTTCCCCATCCCAGGGCAACGCTCATGGCCACCAAATCCCTGACCATAGCCACCTGTCCGTAGATAAGTAGTGCAATTGGGAAGACTGAACCGAGCGCCATATCGAACACAGGCTTAAATCCAGTCATATAATACAACCTCCAAATGGAAAATCCCAAACTATCATAGGAAATCTGTTGCATCAACCAGTATGACTGACGCGATGGTCGGTAATCAGTTTACATGATCTGATCTTGTGTCAGGCCACCATGGGGGTCGGTATCCATGCTGTCGCCGCCAGCACCAGGGTTAAGGTACTTGACGAAACTCAGACCGAGAGGACGTCCACCATACTGGTAACCCTGGAACTTTTGGATCGCGGTGTCGGCGGTGTCGGCATTGTCGAAGCGAACGACGCCAGAGCCGCGGGAGCGACCGCTGGGCTCATATTGAATCTCAGCCTGCTCTACCTTACCAATAGTAGAGAAGAGCTCGACGAGATCCTCATTGCTGGTCGACCAAGGGAGCTGATGAAGAAGAGGAAAGTCAGAGAAATCGGATACTCGGGGGTACAAAAGGAAAGTTTGACTTACGTTCCGGACGTAAATGATCTCAGACCGTTCAGTACCAGAAGTAGCGAAGTCAGTGAACGGGTTGGGCTGAGCGGCCGGCTGGTTGGCATCGAAGCTAGGGGGAGCACCGGGAGCTCCTCCGAAGCCGCCACGACCGCCGAAGCCACCTCCAAAGCCACCGCGGCCACCACCGAAGCCGCCGCGACCGAAACCGCCGAAGGCGCCGCGGCCGCCGCCGAAGCCGCCACGACCGCCGAAACCACCAGGACCCATATTCGCACCGGCAAAGCGATCCTCGCGAACCTCCAGCATACGGCCCTGCCAATCGTAACCATTGAACTGCTGGATGGCGTTGCGAGCATCATCCGGGGTCTCGAAGACAACGATACCCGATCCTTTCGGGCGGCCATCAGGTCCGATATGAACGTCGGCGCGGATAACACCACCATTGCGCGCTATGGCAAGTTAGTATTGCAAGCTGTAGGTCACGTTAATGTATAAAACGATTCAACTTACCAGCCTGTCTGAACAGATCCTTCAGATCCTGCCAGCCAACATTGTACGGCAGCTGTAGGAAAGGTTGATTAGTATATTTCGAGATGGAAAGGAGCAAGAATGGGGCATGGAACAAACGTTGGACACGTAGATCTGGCGGCCACCGCCACCAGCCATGGGACCACCACCGAAGCCGCCGGGGCCAGCATGGCCGGGAACAGCTCCATATCCGTTGGGGCCCATGCCGCCACCGAAACCACCGCGGTTGGCACCTCCTCCAGGAGGTCCAAAACGAGGCTCGGCCTCACGGTCCTGAAAACCAGTTTAGTATATGATTATGCTAGCGATGATCCAAGGGTGAACTTGCCTCGCGAACATAGACAAGTCTGCCCATAAGGTTCTGGTTGCTCAGGGTAGCAACGGCGTTTTGAGCTTGCTCCCTGGTCGCATATTCCACAATTCTAGTCAACAACGTCATGTCAGCATCTAGTCGCCAAAATAACCGATTGAGGGATTCAAAGTTTGACTTACCCGCATCCCTACAAATTCCATGGACAAAGATGTCCCAACCCGTCAATCCAACAATCCATCAAAAATAACCGAAAGGAAGGGAGCCACAAAAGAACCAGTAGCCGAACGCAAATCACTCATAGCCCACCTTCGACATTCCATTAGGAAGCAGCAACACATCGGCATAGAGCACCTCTCCAGCTAATGATGGGTTAGCAACACATGGAACCTGACCCTCGCATCCTTGTCTCACGACATACCCTGTCTCATAAAATCCTTGAGGTGGTGCCATTTGACATCGTAGGACAAATTGCCGACGTAGACGCGGCGGTCCTGCTGCGACGTTTCTCGAATGTTGTTCATGACTTGTTCACGATGAGCGGCGCGGTCTTCGAAAGTTCGATGAGGTGGTCCGGTGTAACCAATTCCTTGTCCTCCAGCAGGCGCACCTTGGCCAGTCATAGGGGTGCGGCTTCTTCTCCGATGGCGACTCCGCGAACGGTCACGGGGCGAGTATGAACGGCGAGTAGTGGGGCTTCTGGAACGTCCACGTCTGGGGGAACGGGACCTCTCACGCTTCGAGGAAGTCGTCGTCAGCGAATGAACAGGTGTAAGGTCTGGAGAGAGGGAGATAAAAAGAAAAGTGTTTGGAAGTTGGAGGACAAAGGGCGAAGGGAATAAAGTGAACTGCAGGTGACCGGGTCTGCACGTAGTTGCGTGTTGTGACGGCCAGAAGGGTACTCGTTCCCCACTGCTAGCTCCTAGCTTATGCGAGTCGAGGACGGAAGCTTGACCAGAGATCGCCAGGACAAGTCGATCAGACGAGACTAGTTGATAAAGGCCACAAATCAAGAGACCGACGAGAATCCATCGAGGCAGGGGCTTGAAGACCAAACCATACCCTCGCGCGGCTTATGAAGAAAGAGGAGGGGTGCGTCACGCTCGTGACGGATAGGTGAGATGATTGTGGACGCCGACTGAAACAAGCCGGCCCTGAGAACACAAGGCAAAGGGGATGAGAAATTTGAATGCGTGGTACTTACAGGGCGATAAGTGTCTCCTGCTGCGTCGGCTGTAGAAAGAGGAACTAGGTTAGACCAAGTGAATAAAATAAAGTAGAGCGATGTAAGTGGTTAAGTGGGGAGACGAGAGAACGAAGGAAAGGTGGAGGAGGAGGCAGTATGGGAATGATGTGGGAGAAATGAAGTGACCAGTGGCAACTGGGGGAAAGCAGCCCGCGCAAGGGATTGACACAGGGCGTAGGTAGGAAAGGTAGAGAGAGGTAGGGGATGTGAGAGCTTGTGACGCGGCGGGGTGAGAATAACCTGATGATTCCTACCACTGTGGACCGGAAAGGGAAAACGTGCAGGAGGATGGGGGAGGGGGAGAGAGGAGGGGGGGGGGGGGGGGGTTTCAATTGTGTATATGTAGCCTGGGAGCCACGCAGGACAAGGCGACGCAAGGCAAAGAAACGCGGGCACGTCACTGCAGCAATACTGCAGCTCCCGTCTGCGAACGGTGGGAAGGGTAACGCGAGCTTCCACTTGGCCAAGAGGACTCGGAGCACAACCCAACCACAACTCGCAAACCGGGCCCGCACAAGTGGCTTTGATCAATACCAAATGCCGTTGTGACTGAAGGCTCTCCTTGGGGTTACAAAGCTGGCGTGATACGCCATCGACGCATCGCCTGGTGCTCCCGACAACGAGATTCATACAAACGCAAGATGGGACCGAGAAGGCTTGCTATCGAGAAGACTGATGCCTGTAGACGCGACAAGCCATCCCGAGTGGTGAGGAGGGGTAAAGGGCGAGTGGTGAGGGATTGGTATGTGTTCGGGTAAGATTGCCGGGGGAAACAAACAGAGTCCAACGTGAAGTGAGGAGTCGTCTCGGCCGCCACCACCAGAAGAGAGCTCCAAGGTGGGATGGATTGGCTGAGACCAAGCTGTGTGAGGGGAGGATACTTGTGGTATGGCAGAAGGAGGATATGGAGAAAGCCGAAAAGCGGACGGCAGCCAGCTCCAGGACACTTTGGAGACAGCAAGAAGAGACCCGGCTTGGTGTCAGACTGGAACTTACCCATGACAACTGAGTCTAATACTTGTCCTGTTCGAGGCAGGTACGGTAAGAATCGAGAAAAATTTTCGGGCAACTTAGCCGCTCGAGTAGGACGAGGTCGTCGGGAACGCGACGATTGGTGCTGTCCTGATGTATGGTGCTATGTTGTTCGCTACAGCAGCGCTTGAACGTTGTTGGGGGACAACGGGTTCAGTCGAGGTACACTGCGACTCTGGCGCAATGGAGGATAGATGCGATTTGGGCAGATGTGCGTCTGTTCGTTGGCTGTGGTAGGCAGTAGGTAGGGTAGATGTCGAGGGAGGTTGAGTGGGTGGTGGGCTGCAAGGCCGAACGGGAATCTGCGCAGGCTCGCGCACTTTGGGGCGGCGCGGTAGATCGGTCGTGGACGAGTGTAGCCGAGGGCGATGCTTGGAACAAGGCAGGGCAGACGGAGGCGGGCTGGACAGGCAAAGAGCCCGAAAGGTCAGGAAATTGTTCGTCACAAGCCAAGGACGGGAGCCAGAGAGTCACTTGAAGGGCAAAGGGTACGAGGTTGCCAGACCGTGAGGTGGTACTGGTCGCAGGTACCACAATGGAACCGGCTAAGTAGTAGAGGTAGGCCCAGCCTTCAATGCAATGAATGGATAGAGGCAACAAGGCGCATCGCATTCACGCCGCGTCACCTCGAGGCTTTGGGTAGAAGAGAGTTACGTACCTGCAACTTTTGGAAACACGCAGGCTGGCACCCCAAGGATTCGACGTTGACTGTGGAGTGACTTTCCGTGGACGCAGTCGTCGAGAGGGTAGAGGTAGCGGATGGTCTTCCGGACGGAATCAAGAAGAAGTTGAGGTCGGTGGAAGTTGGACCGCAGGAAGTTGTGTCGATGCCGTGACCGGTTGACTGACCAGTGATGTTGTTTGTGTCTTGTGTGGATGTGCAGCCAGGCCACGCGCGGTGGGATGGGTGAAGCACGCTCCTTCGATGGCTGGCCTTGTTGCCCACTCATAATGCACGGACTTCTCATCGGTGGACACTTTAGCTGTCGCTGTCTGTGTAGCGGTACCTAGGTACAGCCTGGTGCAAAACCAATGCAGTAGTGCTACGGTGGAGGGGAGTAAGACTGGACAGTGCAAGTGAGGTACAGGTACAAGCTTACACCTGGATCCACTCTGTACTCTCCCCTGCCTCGCTCGTTCCAGGTTTGCGGGATAACAACGACGGTACATAAAGCCGACAAAGCAGCCTTTGCTACTCTACCTCCAACCTAGTTGTACGGGCTTTGCACCTCACTTTCATATTCCTTTCGGGCTTGGCGTTACCAATCCTTCAACTTCTTATTCGTAGTGCTGGTGATGTAGAAGTCCAAGAGACAAACAGCATGGGCCAGGTAGACTTGGAGTGCTACACCAAGTTCAGTTCTACTTGCAGGTCGATGCCTAGCCTCAGGTCTGGAGGAAACAGACAGGTGTTGAAGCTCAAAAGCTGTCGTCAATTCCGGAAACTTGACCCTCCGCGAAAAGTCCGCCGCCTCACTCGAGGAGGTAGCAGGTTATTGGTTCAAGATCGATCACAGCTGTGTACGGATGAGTTCACGCTTCGATTTTAACCCAGGTTGGCTTGTCTCGAGTAAAACTACGAACGGCGCTTCACGTGTTCACTGCTAAAGCTGTACCGTGGTAGTTGTCTTTCTGGAGCTGCTCCCATCTGATACAAGCGATCGGGTGTTCAAGTCATGGAGGATGGAAAAGTATTTCAGTGCTGAAGGATAAATTTTCACAGAATCCGAAACTAGTTCACTAAAAACTTCAGTTCCAGCTTGTGTGTGAGAGCACCTATGAGCGCTTTCGTGTTTATAAAGAGATAACCCGGTACGCAGGTCAAGTAAAGATCTAGCCTCCGAGCCCGACAACGCCTACATGATGGGCCGGGCATTTTCTTTCTGTACAAGTACGGACCGCATCCACATCTTGAAAACGACCTCGATTCTCTCAATGTAGCCGTTCTTCTCAAACAAGATAACCCTACAGCAACCATACATTATACTCGGCACCCACCCAGTTGAGCCCACCTTACCCCAAGCACCCCAACTCCATCCACTTGGCTAGTCTTCGGATTCCCTTCCAGGCCATCCTCAGGCCCCGCATCTCCACCTGTCATCTCAAAGAATCAGACGCGCCGAGCTGGAGGCTATTCAGAGTTGACGTCATCATCAGTTTGTAGATTGTCCGCAACCCATCCACGTTCGGTTACACCTGACCGATATGTTCAAGCGGCCACAGATGGCAGTACATGACATTCGGACTCGGGGATAGGGGGAATCTTGATGGTCGATTCCTCAATCCGCTAACAGCTATCAAGAAGTGGATTGAATTATGCAAAAGCTGGCGAGATCCCTTGGACAAGCTGGTCGAATTATAAGCTCAATACGGTTCGGCGGCTGGGCCAGGTGTCGATATCTTACCAGCCCGCTTCCCAACCCCTCTCATCTGGACAGCTGCCCCTTCTTGCGGTGCTCGTGTTCCCGTGGGACTGACTGCCCTCCAAGAAGCAGTCCTGTTTTCGAGCCGCCTGTAATGCCGTAATACAACAGCGGCAGCGCGGCACATCGGAAGCAAAACAACCAATGATCACCACGCCCTGCCGAACATTCTCTTCGGGGATACCAAAGCACTGCCCGTCATGCATATCAAAGCAAGCCGGGAGGATTGGGAACAGCTGAAAGAAACCGGCAAGTTTGCCAGTATGAGCAATCTGGAGTTCCCCTCCTTGCCTAACACCTCAACAAGCGTGTACTTCTGTGGGGACTTTGACAGTGCCATAGGGACGAACCTCGACTCTGCCAAAAGACTCACTCGGGATAGTTGCTTCTCGAGGGAGAGTTCTGTCATGCCTGCCCCCCACACTCACCATTGGGCCATCCACTTTGAACTGAGACCGGTCAATGCATGAAGAGTCGGCTAATAAAGGCACTATGCACAAACTGCCACACACGGCGCGGGAACGGCTTCCAGGAAGCCAAGCCTTGCGTAAGCCGAAGGGTCTGGACCACGGCCTCTCTCGGCTGCGGCAACGGGGACCAGGATGAGAAAAAGAGCGGCCACGCGGCCATGTCCGAAGAGGGAGATGCCCTGAATTCGGGCGAGAGTGACCGTGTGTCGGAGCAAAGCAAATACGAGCACCCATGCATAGGCCAGGAACAAGGGGAGTGTCCAACGATCTAGGTATACTGGAGAGTTCGACCACGAGGAAATGCCATTTGCATTCAGCGCGGAGGCTCGCCAGGTGCCAGAGAGCACTGCAAAAGGAGAGGGCCACCACGGACAGGCAAGCTTCAACATGGATCGATAATTATCATGTCCATGGCATGCCATATGGATATACTTGGCACCGCATTTCGGGCAGCTTTATTGAAAGAGAGATCGAGTCAGCAGCCAATAATGCCCCATTTCCGATGCTGATTATCGAATACTCGAAGAAGGACAGCAACCAATCATTCAGTCATATGCCTCATTGCTTCTGTTGCAGCAGCCGATGGCACTTTCAGTCCTCCATTGACTTTTACATTGTACACCAGACTTGACTTCAACTCCCTGGTTGCATCTCGCGACCTCCCGCACGACGCCCGATGGCTCTCCTCTTGGTTCCGCTTGACATGCACACGTTATACGGTGTTGCTTGGGCCAGACTCTCCTGGCTAATCGTTCTCCTTATTCAGATGGCAGTGTACTGTGTAAACGGCAAGGACAACATACCCGGCAGGTACCATACCCCCTACTGATCTTGGGCTGCATGTGCTTCAAACTACAGTGTACCTAGACATCGTTTCTGGAAGCTGATCCCATCACTGTCAGAAAATGTGCGATACTGACGGCAAGTACACTAGTATTTTTTCTCTAACCATACACCCCCGGGTCGTTGCACACCATGCCGGGGACAACGTCCAAAAATGAATCCACAGTGTCGTCAATACCGGGGCGCAGGACCTACGTGAAGTGAATAGGCTGCCTTCAAGCTGCAGTGTCTGCCCTTTGTGGTTTTGTCAGGAACCAGTGACATTCACTTGTACACTACATGTACAGTAGAGATGGAGACAGAGCAGTGATGAAGTGGGGCAACAACACGTGAGGATAGCTTTATCGCACAAGGTCCCACGGCCCGGCAAGCAAAGCAATATGCCATTCCATCGATGGAACTCATCGAAGTCGCGATAGTTCCAGCCGGTAACTCCAAACAAGTTGCGCTCCGTTGCCTCGAAGGGTGGACGAACTATCGACCGTCATGATGCGTCCATCATCGATATCTCTGCGCCGCCCCGCCCGGCAAATCCTCTTTTCCTCTGCCTCCACGATCCGAGCCGCGGCACCTGTCCCGACTGCTGCCACCCATCGTTCCCTAAGCACCAGCACCAGCACCGGCTCCGGCTGCACATGTGCAAACGGCAGCAGACGCCCCCAAGTAAAACAGACCCAAAAACTCCAGCAGCAGCAGCAGCAACGGCAACACCGCAACGCCTACCACTCCTACGACCACCCATCCTCTTCCGCCGCCTTCACGCCCGTCGAGGAATCCATTCTCAGCGCCGCTTACCAGCACGTCCCTAGTCACGGCTTCACACCTTCTGCGCTCGCCGCCGGCGCCCGCGATGCCGGATACCTGGACATCAGCCCGACAATCCTGCCCGAGGGCGCCTTCGCTCTGATCCGGTATCACCTGGTCAAGCAGCGGGAGGAGCTCGCGGCTCGGGTAAGCGAACTCTTTGGGGGCGAGGGACACGTGGGAGCTAGACCGGGGCTGTCGGAGTGGGAGATCCGGGGCCGCGTGGAGGCGGTTACGTGGGAGCGCTTGTCGGCGAATGCGCAGGTTATTGGGCGGTGGCAGGAGGTTAGTTTTCCCATTCCCTGTAATGCTCGTTGCCAATGGGCATTCGCTTTTTCTTCAAGAACCAGAAAAACAAAGGCCGCTTGCTGGCTTGGATATCATTACGTTGACTTACATTGATGGACGTTACCACACTCTCTGTCTAGGCTCTAGCAATCATGGCACAACCATCTTACGTCCCTCTTTCGCTTAAGGAGCTCGCCCTGCTCTCGGATGAGATTCTTTTCCTCGCCGGCGACTCCTCCGTCGACCCGTCGTGGTATACCAAGCGCGCTTCGCTCTCCACCATTTACGCCGCTGCCGAATTGTTCATGACCAACGATCACTCCCCTGAGTTCATGGATACCCGGGCTTTCTTGAATCGCAGGCTCAGGGAAGTGAATGAGGTTGGTGGTGTATTCAGAAACTTGCGGGAGTGGGTTGGGTTTACTGCCACGGCGGGTGTCAATGTTCTGCGCAGCAAGGGTGTCAAGATATAGAATGCTTAGATCTAAAGTCCATAGCGAGGGCGCGCCGCGTACGCATATCAGTGAGCTTCAGCGATGATTGCCCCCAAAGGACCAATGGGATTTACCCTCCATAAACTATACAAAGAGACGACAAATGGACGGATGCAGGAGAAGGAAAAGGTTACACCCCGGGTAGAATATTTCATTGTAAGGTGACGTCCCATGCAGAGATTGTACAACATTTGTACACTCCAGGTGCGCAGGGTTAAGCATCTGCTCTAACGTGCCCCCCCCCCCCCCCCCCCCCCCCCCCCCCCCCCAAACATGTCTGCCACAGACAAAAACAAAATGGGTACGCTATGAAGACACGAATTGCAAACGCACAGTGACATTCCAATCAGTCCATACAAAACGCCAACACCTCTCTGCGCCGCTTTGACGCTTGTTTATATCTCGACAGAAGTTGTTCAGATACACACCCACGGAGATCAAAACTCAAAAACAGAAACGAGATGAAGGCAAAGAGTACTTAGTTTCAGTGGTCGGCCAACGTCCTCTGCCGAGGATCCGTCAGTCTAGAGAGACGTTATTAGTTCAAGCACAGGTCATTCGAAAGGGAAGGGAAGGATACGTACCGAATAATCTTGACGTCCTTGTCAAGAGTGTTCCGCCCCTCGATGGCATTCGGTGTGATGAATATGTACTGCCGATTTACGGACCGACGAGCAGCAGTAATCTGTGGCCACGTTAGCAACGGTTCATGGATATATCATTGCTTGTCTCCATCGTTGCTGTCATCAATAAAACTCACCAGCATGTTCGTGCTGATTGCACGGTTGACATTGTCCATGAACACGTCGAACTCATCCAAGCATCTGAGCGGGCTTCCCATGGCCTCCCAGATACTCAGCAGCAGACAGATTGATGAAAAAGACTTTTCGCCGCCAGATAGTGTCTTTGTGTTTCTCCCCGCTGCCCTCTTCTCGGTCTTGTCAGGCTCGACGACTAGGTCCAGAGCCTTCCGCTCGTGGTCCAGCAGCAACTTGCCTCTGAAGCCACGCTCGCTGAGAAGATAGATGAAGTTCGCTCGGCTCTGTGATGAGATGTACCGCTGAAACTTGCGCCACTTCTCGAGGCGAATGGTCAGCGTCCGACGGAGACGAGAGTTGACCGTCTTGATGCCTTCAAGAGATCTCTTGGCATCATCGTACGTCTCCTTCGCCCTCGTGAGGTTCGCATAAACTTCCTCGTCGGTCATGCCCCTCTTCCGTCGCTCTTTCTCGAGTTGATTCTGAATGCTCTGATACTGCTTTTCCAGCTCCTCGTACTTGTCGGTTGGGTTGACATGGGCTCGTTCTTCACTCCCTAATGCTTCAATGATCTGTTTTGTAAAAGTGGCGACTTCTTCGGCACCTTTTTCACGTTCCTTCTCGGCTTCCTCCTTGTCCCCCTTGAATATCTCGAAAGAGGCATGAGCTTCATTGACCTCGGTGAGATTAATCTTCCGAACATCTTCCAGCCTGGCCTTCTTCTCCTGCAATTTTTTCACCTCCCTTTCATATTTCTCCGATTCCTTCCTAATTTCCGTGAGCTGAGCCTGGGCTTCTGAGGATGCCTGGTTCTTCTTATCCTTCCTTATCCGAAGGTTGCCGTACTGAAGCCCGCAAGCCTCCTCTTTTTCCTTGGCAACAGCCAATTCAGCCTTCAAGCCTGTAAGGCGAGAATCACCGCCTTCATACTCATCAAGTTGATACTGCACTTGCTCGACTTGAACCCTAGCATGCCGTAATTCGCTGTCAAAGGTTTTCTTGTCTCTCTGAAGCTTGGTGAGGTCGCTAGTGAACTTCTGGACCTCTTGCTGCAGTTGACGATGTTCACGATCAAGTACGCTATACTCTAGCTCCAGCTGCCGCAGGGTCTCCTTTTGATAAGCAAGCCGCGAGCCGACATCCGCCTTCATCCGTGGGCGCTGGTTACGGAGGGGCGGCACAGGAGAAGTCGACATTCCTCCGCTGTTGTTGACAACCAGTCGAAGACCTTCGTCTCTCTTTTTATCATGGAAACTTAGACAAGCCTTGACGTTTCGAGGTCGTGCTCCGCTGAACATGATGTCCTCAGCTTTAGTACGCTGTGGTATCAGTATGACCTGCTCAATCATGTGGTTGATGATCAACTGATCGCGCACCATCATGTTGTCGATCTTCAACACACGGAGAATGGTGTCAAAGGAAGGATCAGGCTCTTTGCCATCTGTGTTTAGGGGATGTCGATTGCCGATAAAAACCGGACACTGGCGGATGTTGAGCTTGTTCATCAAGCCCTGAAGCAATTTCTGTTCGGCCATACTCTGGACGATGAATGCATTAAGGGCGTTTCCAAACGTCTTTTCCAGGATCAAAGACCACTCCGGCTTCAGCAGCTGGATGTGGGCGCCAAGCGGCCCCACCGGCTTGTTCTGGAATCTGGTCTCTTTCTCAATCATCTTCAGCAATTCAGGAAGTTTGGACTCATAAGCTGCATAGATAGAGCCTTGATCCTTTTCGGAGATCCTCAACTCCTGTTCCGCTACGGTAATTTCGTCCCGCTTGAGAGAGCATTCAACAGCCTTAGCGTCTTGGGCTTTCTGGGCTTCGTCTCGCTTGTTGAGTAGGTCTTTCTCGTCCTCTTTGGCCTTGGAAATCTTGGCCTCGACCTCTGTAACGTACTCCTTTGCCTTTTCAAGCTCCCGAGTTTTGGAAAGAAGGGCGTCTCCTGTGGCTTCCTCAAGTCGCTTTTCTTCGGCCGCAACCTTTTCTTCGAAGTCCTTTACTGTCGTGGCTGCACTTCTCAAGTTTTGGTGGGCTGCCCGTTCATCTGCTTGGATTTGTGCAAGTTCGTCCCTGACTGCTTGAGCTTTCTTCCTCCTCTCGTCCACCTGCTCTTCGAATTCGGTTTTTCGCTGGATAGCCTCTTCCAGTTTCTGCTGAAAGGCCCTGATCTGATTCTCGACGCGCTCCAAATCGACGCCCTTTTCATTTCTCTGACGGTCTACTTCAGCCATTTGATCCGCAAGTTGGGCAATCTTCTCGTCCAATTTTGTCAGCTTGGCCTCTTCTTGAACCACTTGGAGCCAACACATCTGGCTCCGAAGCTGATGTTGTTTGGCTCTCAGCTTGCGATTTCCGTCCATGGCGTCCTTGAAGCTTTTTGCTCGTTTGAGTTCCTCCGCGGCTGCTTTGACCCGCTCCTCTTGGTCGGGAATTTTGGATTCCATGAGCTCCAGACTCTCGGCGATTAGCCTGTAGTCATTGTCCAGCTGTTGCAGCTGTACACCTTCGATGAAGAACTTGTACTTTTGCTGCTTGGTGGACGAGTTGAGGAACTGACGGGCATTGTCCTGAGACAGCACGTTCAAGGGGTTATCCACCTGGAGGGCGTAGTATTCGACGATCTCCTCGACTTCCTGCTTCTTGGTAGACACTATTTGGCCAGTGGCCGTTTTGACCTTGAAGCTGCTGCTGCCGGATTTGGAAAAGTGCCGTTCGACGATGATGGAATCCCCGTAAACCTCATGTCTATAGGCATCTTGGCCCTGGTTCTTGATTTTGACGATCAGAACAGCCTTTTCGGTGCCCTCCTTGACGAAACTCTTGAGACTTCCTCCGCGGTTGGTTGAGCTGGCCTTGCCACCAAGACAAAGAGTGATAGCGGTCAAGATGGCGCTCTTTCCACTTCCGTTTTCACCCACTATGAAATTGAGAAGCGGGCCGAGTTCACAGTGTAGTCGAGTGTGACACATGAAGTTGATGCACGTGATGCTTTCCAGAATGCCATTATCGGCCACCGCGTTGTCTCCCAACTGATTAGGTTTGAAGCGCAGTCTCTGAGTGGCTCGTTGGTCGTCGGCATCCTGATGTTGCAGATGCTCAAAGTTATTGTCACGCATCAACTCATATTGTGTTTTGGGAGGCGAGTCCGGTGATCCTGCATGACCTCGTTCATCGTCGACATCAACGTCGTCGTCATCGACTGGAGTCGCGTGGCGAGCGGTATCTACACGAGCTCTTTTAGCCTGATTGGCATTGGGGCGCTGTGTAGCACGTTAGCATGTAGGTTTCTGGGTTTCAGGAAACGTGCGGCTGTGTAGATATATTGACGTCGGCATGCAGATAGAGATGGTTTGTACGACTAACCGCGGCAATTTCTCCCTCGCTGTCATCGCTCGTGGGCGCCGGCCGTTGACGTTTCCGTGAGGACTCGGCGTTGGCCTCAGCTTCGAGTAGTGTTCGCGCTGGCATGGCAGAAGTTCTGAATGACTGAACCCAGCCGTACGTACCTGGGTAGGTAGGATCCTGCGCAAGTACCAGAGAGGGTGGAAGAAAAAAAGAACCCAGGATGGAAGAAGCTTGTTTCGAGAGGAATGTTGATAGAGATAAATGTTGTAAAAGAGCCCAGATGCCGAGGAGCGCCGAGCGCTGCACTCCCTCTTTTTCGAATCTGCTTTGGGAGGCTTTTTTCAACCCTCAACTCCAAAGGGAATACGCATCTGCCATCAACAGGCAAGCACAGGCAGTCAGTCCACTGTTTGATGGATAAGTGGAAAACGCGTTCCAACGCGGGGGGGTCAGGTCGGGTCTTTACCACAACTGAAGGGCCCGGTCGCCCCACTTAGCGCATATGGTTCGGAGTCCCATTAGCGGGCTTCTTCGCTAAAGGTACACAGGCGCGTCGGCTTTACGAGCGAAGTCACGGGATCGCGTTTCGGGCAGGTAGCTAGAAGGTACCTCTATGATAAAGGTCATGTCTACCCCCCCCCTTGTCCCACTTGCTCAGTGCGTCGTGTACCTCTAGATAGCGAAAGTCAAATAGGTAGCCTAGGTACCCTATGTACTTGCGAGTAGACACCGATCAAACAACACGGACCTGCTCAACACACGAGAAAACCACAAATTCCCTGCCGAATTGAATGACAATTTCGAAGGCTCATTGGCTGGACTAGATTGTTTCGATTGTGTCATTCTTCAAGTATAACGTACACGTGCAATCAACCGCAAGTGACCCGAGGCGTCAACAATCCGCAGTAAAGGGACACTCACACCCCTCTAGACACTTGAAAGTTGAGAAGCAAGAAACCCCTTGAGTAGAAGACTGAAAACAAAGATGGAGTCCACCAATGAGCCAAGGCCCGGAGACGACGCCTTCAATGGCTTCCAAATGAGCCTCCCAGAAAACTGTGTTGAGTACATGCTCTTCCTCATCAACGATCAGCCTGAAGCCCAGAGAACCACCCTCTCGAGTCTGGAAACAATCAGGAAAGTAGCCCTTCAAAGGCTTGACGAGCTCACCAAGGATTATATCTGGCAACGCGAGGCTTTGAAGTTCGAAACGAGGATCGAGAATGGTACGTCTCGCCTTGCTACCGCGCTCTCAGTCACTTTCTAGAATCCTTGCACTCATGCTAACCGAACAGTCAACGGTAGGCTTAGTTTACCTTCATGGTCGTACTGATTACGGTGATAATGTCGAAGACGAGTGGCTGATAGTTTATTTCCTCCGAACCTTGAGCTTCTCCTTTCCCAACCTATGGATCCGCATCTTCGACAGCGACGGCGAATTCCTCCTCATCGAAGCAGCCAAAGTCCTGCCTAAATGGCTGAGCCCCGAGATGGACGCCAACCGCGTATGGATCAACCGCGGCCAATTACGCATCATCCCCCTTCTTCCCTCTTCTTCCTCATCCTCGCCATCTTCATCAAAGGCCCACCAAATCTCCCTCCACGAAGCCCTCTCCGTGATCAGAACCACCCCCAACATCCTGATCCACTCCCCCTTAATCGAAGCCGAAGCTTTCTACCGACTAGAGAAGTATCCCGACCAGATCACCTCTTCCCTCCATCATGCCCTTGTTACCATTCCTCGTAAACTAGCCTACATCCTCCATAAGCGCCCCAAGGCCGTCGCACCCGCTATCGAAGCCTTCTACCTCCGCGACCCCATCTCACTTAAACCGCTTCTCTCCGCTACTCCGGACTCCTTACTGTTCCCACCACAGGACCTTGTGACCATCAGCGTCCGCCTCACCAAGGTCCTCTACGCCCAGCTCAAGTCCCAGCACTTTGATCCGCCACCAGTTTGGAGGGAGCACTTTGTCCAGACTGCGCAAGTCCAAGAATTGTCTGCGTCTGAAACGGAGGGCGAGGCCCGGCAGCAAGCCTTGCAGAAGCTGCAGACGCTCGCCAGGTTGGAAATAGGCATGAAGCTCACCACGGGCTTTGAGATCCTTGCTCGCGGCGCTGAGAAGAGCGATAGTCGTGTTGCGAGGGAGGTGGCGCTGTTGCTTGAGGATCTAAAGGAGGATGGCGAGGAGGCGGCGCTGCCGACTGATGAGGAGATCAAGAAGTGGAAGGATGTGGATAGGGAGGATGATGATAGCTGGATGGATATCGATTTTGCGGATTTTGAGAGGGAGTTAGCTGGCGGCGGTGGGGTGCAGGGAGAATCGGAGCAGCAGCAGCAGCAGCAGCGGCAACAAAACAAAGCTGGTGAAGGCAGAGATATAGCGGGGCACGCTGTACCGACCTTTGGAGATGCCACGACACAAGCCGATCTACGTAAGATCGTCTCCCGGTTTGAGGCATTTCTGAATGACGAAACAGCAGGTCTTGACGGAGCTGAAATCGATGAGATGGATCAGGATGATGATGACGACTTGGAAGACTCGGATGTTGACATGGACAGCGAGGACGAAGACAAGGAAGTGAGTTTCGACGAAGAGCAGTTCTCGAAAATGATGAGAGAGATGATGGGGATACCGACGACGACAATGACGGCGGCAACAACAACAACAACAACAACAACATCATCATCATCACCGTCATCAACCACAGGACCCGAGAGCGCCTCGCGACAGCCTGGCACGAAGGGCAAGGGCAACGGCAAGGAAAAGGTTTCTTTTACCGTCAATGATGACAAGGACAAAGACAAGAGCATGGATACGGGCCACAATGAGCAAGAGGAATTCGAAGCTCTTATAGCTCAGATGGAAAAGGAACTCAACTCCTACGGCGCACTACAACTGGACCCTCAAAAAGCCAAGACTAGATCCGCGAGAGCATCAAAGGGTGGTGTGCACGAGGCTTCATCAGTTCAAGAGATAGTCAAGACCGCGGGGGGTGGTGGGAGTGATGATGATGATGACGATATGAACGACGAGGAAGGAGAAGAGGAAGGTGATGAGGTCGGCGTTGACTATAATCTAGCCAAGAACTTGCTGGAGAGCTTCAAGAGCCAGGCGGGCATGGCTGGTCCAACGGGCAACTTGCTTGGCTTGATGGGCATGACGTTGCCGCGTGATGAAGAGGATTCTGATGGAGAGGGCAAGTCTTAGGAAAAGCAAATGCCATCTGTCAGTGCTTGGTGGACTAGATATTTGGATGCCCATCATGAAGGGAGTCTTGAAAACTTCAACAACGTCCTTCTCAGATAATGATAGATTACAAGTAAATCGTGGGTTTTGGAGGAATTTGATGATGGATCAAATGGCTCGTAGCCAGCCGAAAGAAAGAGCGTCGATAGGCGGAGAGGGACAATAATCTCATTTAACAGCGAGGTCTTTAAGATTGAACCACGCATAGATTGAAACGAGACATCGTTGGCTTACCTTCTCCCCCTAACCTGCAATACTGTGTGTCAATGAAGAGACAAACCTTGAGGCCTGAAGCGGCTCTTCGCTATTATTCATGACTGCACAATAAGACTGGAAGTGGTTATCTGTGTCTATGTCCAAATCGAAGAGATAAGGTGACCTTCCAGATGCACAAAGACCCAGACACAGTCCACTCAATTGCCCTATCATCCCTGGCCTGCCAATCAAATGGCAGACGAGATAAACACCAACAGCCTCGGTCCAACGTCCCTCACATTAACATTCACTTCAGGTCCTGATCATGCCCAACACCCCGCGAAAGACCTGACAAGCCGGTTGCCATTTTCCCCTAGTGATACCCTACCCAGGCGTGTCGACCAGTCGACCGCAAATCAGTTCGCCTTTCTGTGGAACAGAAATGAGTTCCTAGCGACCAATCGATGGAATACACTGTTTTCGATTGCTTCACATAACGAACAGGAGATTCGTATCTTTATAGTTTGCATCACCAAAGTTAGTCAGCTTGTTCTTCTTATCTTGGGTCGTTTTGCTCGTCATCATAGTGTGTTCTGTGTGTCCATTACAATGTCTAATTTTCCCAGCCAGCCCCGCAAAAAGACGGTCCACGCAACGCAATGCAGGTAAAAGAAACCCAAACAGACACTTCTCCTCGAGTTTCCTATAAAGGGTATATATGCAACTCAAATCTTAAACGTGGTCACCAGATAACGGCTTGATGAGGGGTTATAGAATGATGACGAGGAATGTGAAGAGGAGGAAGCCTCACCAAGAGGGTGGCTACACGACAGCTGAGGCTTCTGTGTGTAACGCATTTGCAGTTCGTCTCGGATGCTGTTGAGCAGCTGGACATAGCTCTGCTGGGGGTTCTTCTTGAGGGCGTTGATGAAGGCCCAGGACATAGCCCCTGTGGCTTGTGAAGCAATTGTGGCGTCGGCTCTGTGAGAGAGACATCGAGGTTAGCCAGTGAATCTTGACAAGGGACAGATAATTACGTCTCGGGGAGGAAATGGAGGGGTAATCCAACGTGACTCGTCGCCCTAGACGCAAAGTCACAACCATAATGATGGTTGTACTTTGCATCTAGAGCGTGGGCTGAATGTATGTACAAAAAGTATGCTAAGTGACGCCTTTGCTGTGCCCACTTGACAAAACCCTAAATACCCAGTAGCTCTTGCTCCCAAACATACTATGCCTGCGCCAAAAGAGAAAGAGAGCAGAAATAAAGTATTTCAAGAGCAAGAAACGATAATAGAGGGGTGTACGAACGAGGTCTGGTCATCTTTGCTTCCGGAGAACATAACAACATCGGCGGGTGACGTCTTCGTAGCCAAGGTTCTTGCATGGGCATCGTTACCGCCGGTAGCCTTTTTGAAAATCCCCATGATGTTGTTCGCCACGCCGTAGAGGTCGCCTTGGCTGTAGGATGAGATGGCTCCAAGAAGACCTTGGCCAGCTTCCTTGGCCAGGTTGGGCTCCTTGAGAATGCCCTGGGTTGAGTAAATATAGGGCAAATCGAGCGCAGTTCCCGAGTGGCATGAGTCGAAGATAGCGGTCAGCCGAACGCCGGCTTGTAACGGTCGGACCATGATGCGGTGCATTTCGTCGTCGGTGATGTGTCCCACTTGTCGGAAATCGACTGGATATATAACTTCGTCGTACCCATCTTCCTCGTCGCCGTCGAGATCTTTGGTTTGGCCTCCATGCCCTAGCAAGTTCGACCGTCAGAAGCAAACCTTACGAAATTTGGGAGAAGATCATTTCAGGTGCTTACCGGAGTAGTGGAAGAATAACGAGTCGTTGGGCCTAGCATCCTTGACCAACCAGTGCATTGCCCTAAGGATGTTTTGCTTGGTAGGCTGACTCATGGGATTTTGCTGGTCATCGGTGAGAATCACCATATCCTCGCGCTTGTACCTGAAATGCTCGACGAGATATGATGACATGTTCCTGACATCGTTGATGCATCCTCTTAGCTGGCCCCGCTGACCAAAGTAGTTTATGCCGATGAGCAAGGCTTTGTGTCGGCCATTGCACTGCGAATATCGAAAGGCATAGTCCGCTGGAGCGCCATATCCAAATTGCTGAGGCGCCTGGGGAGGAGGCGGGGGTGCTTGGTGGTTCCCGTGCGCGTACGAATTCGAATTCACCGTTGGCATGTTCGCCTCTGAAGGCATAGTCAGAAGCTACACTCCAGCCTGGCGGGGGGGTTCTATTCTAGCTAGCACTCACCGGGTCTGCCGTAATGGGAGTTTGGAGGATTGCCATATCCCTGTGGTGCAGGCGTCTATTTGCGACTCGTCTTTAGTACTCCTCTAGGTACGTGGATGTTGGTTGTGGTAATGGGCTTGAGACGGACCTGCTGCTGTGCATTCCAGTGCTGGTGTTGCTGGGGGCCAGGCGAGGGCTGGTGGTAAACCATGTACTGTTGCTGCTGAGGAGGCGGCTGTTGATAGGCATTATAGGCAGGTTGGCTGCCAAAGTTAGAACCGCAGTTTGAAGAACAAGGCTACGAGTGTAGTTGTATAAACATACGGAGGGTAGTAGCCGCCATATTGTGGTTGAGGCGGCGGGACGTAGCCTCCTCCATTGTAACCCGCGCCGGGGTATCCAGACATGATCGGCGGCTGGATTGAATTAGAGACAGATAGTGCAAGATCGAGGAGGCTCGGCGAAGTGACCCGTCGTGGCTTTTGTAAGTAGGATCCGGAGACTAAAGTCTTGGTGTAGTGGCAGAGAGGCTGGAGGGCGCGGTTGGATTTGGGATCAGACGGGCGTGAAGACGAGATTGAAGATAGGGTGGAGCGTCGAGGGAGGGCGGCGTTGATGAAGTGAGGCCGCTGGGCCGGTATATGATGGATTGGAGGGGAGGAGCGAGGCTAGATTCTTAAAAGACAGGCACCAGGTCAGTAATGGGAGCAGCGATGCATTGGATACAACCGATTTGGAGCAGGCAGACGGGCCGAGTCAGGGAAGAAGCACGGGATGGCGCAAGTCGAGAACCATGACCGAACCAAAACTGGAGTCAATGTTCCGCCCGACTGTACAGAGGGTCTGAGGGTGCAGGACATGTACCCGAGAGAGCGGTCAAAAAGCTGATTTGGGGACAACTCACATGCAGGGAGTCGAAGAGGCTTGGTGATGTTGGGTCGCAAGGGCCGGGGTCGTTGAGCAGGAAAGAGTGGGAAAGAGGCGACGGTATGGGTTCGTCGCGATGTTTCGGACGGGGATTGAGGTCAACTGGAACCAAGGCCACCACAGGGCAAGCAAATGGGTGCAGCGTGTGGGATCCGGATGTCCATATTGCCCGCTGTGTGGACGGGAATGGCCAAGAGCGGGCAAGCTGCTGTCGCCAGGTTGCTGCTCCAGGGCAGGGAGGGTAGTACTGGACGTGCAGTGGACTCTCCACTCACCTCTCTCGAGGAAAAGTTCCCACTGCGAACATTCCGAGTCGTTGGGTGGCGTCTATGTCTGCAACTGGAAGTATCTCACTATGCTGCCTCAACGCCCAAGCTGCCTGTGACCATATCAACAGCCACGTTTATTGATAGACCAGATACATAGATCAGCAGCGCAACACTCCAAGTTGTGATTGGACGAGATTCAAGCGGGGCAGCACGAAAGGAAAGGCTTCCCTTCCACTTTTGCTGTGATCAACGCCAAGCAACGTGGAGTGCGGATCCCGAATCTGGGAAGGAGCGATCGAAACCCTCGAAAGTTTAGACGAGGAGTGACGAGATACTTACCTAGTGTACATACTTAGCTACATGTCTACCTCTACGACACCACAACTGCGAGTTGTGATGGAGTTGCGCCAGGAGGTCAAAGAGTCCTATAAACTAGCAAATGTTCCATACCTTCTTTGACCGGGCACTCCTTCATGTCATGTTTGAATCCATATCTCTAAACATACCCACCTATGGAGTAAGTATACAGACCTGTTGCCTGTAGTGTACGGAGTGTATGTATGTAGAGGGATGCATGCCATTGATGTAACGGCATGGCATCGAGCAACAGACACTTCACGGGCATGGAGGCGCAAGACTGAGCAACAGCAAACCTCTTCCGCACAGTCGCAATCACCGGTGCATGGTGACGGGCAACATCGAACGATCAACGTCGCTAGCCTTCTCTCCAGGTCGTCATACGCCATCGGCAAGTCCTTTGATCGCTTTGACGGTTAGATATCACAACGGCTATTCAGCTCTTTTCTACAGCCCACTAGCCCTCAGTACGCCTCTACCTGCTGCCGCTGGCGGGGAAAAAAGACGCTCGGGGGTCTAGCCCACTTGAGGGTCCCGCCCCGGGCCGTCGTAACTGAACGTATCGCATCCAGCAAATTCACCACACAACCCCAATGCCCTATGGAAAAAGGAAAGAAACTAATATCGCAGACGCAAGCCCATAAGTTGAAAGGTTTCATCGTCCATCCACGGTTACTCGAGTGGGAACAAATTAGAAAAGGGTAGTGAGAAACGCACGAGGAGAATCCGCAAGCTGGACGAACTTGGAATCCAGGACACCCAGTCTGTTGTGATCACAACCGAGCATCTGTATTCCACAGCGCAAAACGCAAAAGTCGACGGTAAACGAAGGTTACCTCCGCCGGGTCATTGTGGCTTGTGACCGAAGACGTTCTTTTGCCACGATCCCCGGCCCGGCAGTCTCTCAGACTTGCCCCCCTCCCGCGGCGTACGGCATTCGGCTTTTGCTTCCAGACATCGAAGCTTCGGGACGACCGAGGCCATTTCGGTCAGTGTCAGTTCCGCAGCTCTTGTGGTTGGCTGGCCGGGTCTCCCGGTTGCAGAAAGGTTCGCTGGTCGGTCTCCAATATCTCCGGTATCCGAATGCACGCAGCCGAGTGAAGCTAGCTCGACAGCATGTTGAGTATATGATAGGTCAAATTACCGTGTGATCGCTGCTGAACTGTAATCGCCGGCGCCATAAATCTAATGAAACTCCTCTCTGCAGATAGGGACAGCCAGGTGGAAAACCAAATCGCATCTACACTACATACTGCGTGGACTACTACATAGAGTAAAACAGACGGGCTCGATCAACCGACATCGAAGCTCAATACCACAGTCGAGGTGTCCAGATGTGGCACTTCGACATCAGAGTCCTGCAGGTTAGCGAACCGAAATTGCATTCTTCGTTGCTAGAGTCCGGGGAACGTCTAGTTCTCGATCTTAGATGGCGCGCGCCAAACCCTACCACATCCGAGTCAAGGTTTCCCCACACCTATCCCACCGACCGACCAAAAAGACTTGGGCCGTTTGTCTTCGATGCCTAGCAAGGGTAATATGTTCGGCATAACAGATATGCTCGAATGTCTTTAGACGTCCAAACCCCAATGGACTTGATTGTTTTGTGTAATTGCCATTTGTTGGAAGCGACGCATTCTGCCGCAGACTGCTGGATCCCGACGACGAACGGCCCAAGTCTTTTGGGTACGTGGGCCAATAAGGGACAGGCCGAGAGAGCATGGCCACAAACGAGGACGTTCTGCATCTGCTAGATCAGACGCCCGCTTGAACTACATCTCAGCCTTTTTGTGGCAGTCTTTAGTCTTTGGTCATACTGTACTGCCATCACTACATACGTAGAATGAGGCTGTGACCATAGCAGATCCCCGGGGTTTTAAATCGAACCCTCGGCCGCAAAAGCAAAAGCGGCGCCCTGCATTCCCATGCCTTCTGTCTGGGACAGACTGACACTGTACCCCGATGGGGTGGCCGGTGGGCTATGCCCTTTCAAGCCGATTTCCATGCTCATCATCGTCGTCGGTCGGTGAGGCTCAAAGGCTCTGGGTATGTGATCTGCGTAACCTGCACGGTTAAGTATTGCAAAACAATTTACAAGTCGCTTGCTACCGAGGACTCGGTAACATCCGACTTCTAAAAGATACCTAGGTACATATAAAATGCTTGCGTTTAACTTAGCCCACAATTTCGCTCCCGTCTCCACTCACACCTCCCATACTGCGTAGTTCTAGCTCTTCATGGGTTTGGTCACTGCAATACCAGAAAGAAAAAAAAACTGATACATATGAATGGAGGCTGTGCTGGCAAAAGTTACATAGGGCCAGGTAAATATCAGAGTGCGACATACTGATATGTCTTTACTATGACAAAGATTAGCTACATAATCCTTTGACTATGGGTAATCTAATACTAGACCAGGCTCATGATAGGGTACAGGTTAAGGGTGTTAGATTTTAGTTTTTAAAGTTTCATCCTAACAAGTGATAACTGCATATAAACCTTCGACATAACCAATATGTTGATGTTGATCTTCCAAAATTTCTTTACGTCGATTAGGTTGCAACGCTCAGAAGAACCCCTGGGTTAGATTTTTCAACTAAGATCGATTTCCATCAAGTCGGAAGGTAGGTTATCCTCCTCTGCACTATAGCTCCAAAATGCCAGGCAAGTCAGTCTACAAGTCTTGATGTCCAACTGCCAGACCTCCTTCAACATTCAGCAGGGAGCCCTAAAAACGATCCTCAATAGCCGCACTCCCGCAGTATGACCCTTACCCATATGATTGCCAAGCCCAAGATTACACTGTCTTCTGCAACGGAGTCCACCAAGCTGCTGGGATCACAAGATCAAAAGGAAAAGACTCGCTTCAGATCAGCATAAAAATTTGGTGCGGGAAAAGGCGACGGATGAAAAAGACATAAAAAAATGAACAAGTCCCCTCGACCGGAATCGAGCCGGTGACCTTTCGGTATACAATCTGTACAATTACAGCCGAACGTGATAGCCAACTACACCACAAGGGGATTTAGAAGATGTTGATTATTAGTACGAATTTTGGAAGCCTATATCATTTCTACGATGCGTGAACAGCATGTCGCTCAAAATGCAAACCTCGCATGGGGAATGAACGACAAGATGTCTCGCATTACCTTTTAATCAGATTCGACCCATGACATTGGCGGCAAGTGTCAAGTTAACTTGTAGCGCACCAGGCAATAATAGCCCAAGCTCAGTGAAGGACCTGTACTTGCCAAGCTTTTGCACTTGACCGATCGCGCTCAGCACAAAGAATGCTCTTGGAAAACTCATTAGCGTTTTCAATATACTGTACAATAGATGTTGGATTCCCTCGTTGATAACAAAGCAGGCCGAATCCAAGAAGCCAAATGGGAAGAAGACAGAACGAAGAAAGGGAAATACAGTAGTCGGTACGTACGTACGCACGCCAATTTTCTCAGTCTATGCATTTTCCATCTTCACATCGGCATTCTCCTCTTTGACCTCGTCCTTCGCTTCCTGCTTGGCCTCGTACTTAACTTGCTCAATAGCATTCTGGCTGCCTGCTGGTGTCGCTGCAGCAGGATTTCCCGCATTTTCACTCTTCGTGTCCTTCTTTTCCTCCTGGTCCTGATCAGTCTCGTCCTTTTTATCCTCATCCTTAGGCATGGCCCTCATCAACCAATTCATCATGCACCAGACGAGCTTCATGGCCTCCACTCTGTCCCCAGGCTTGAAGAGGTCAAACCACTTGCTCCTCCTCACTTCCAGCCTTCCCCAGCTTCGCTTCCCGTTCTCAAACTCGTGCTCGGCGCGGCCCTCCAAAACCGCCATTAGCTGATCGGGCACCCGCACTCTTACAATGCTGATGTGGTGATACAAGGCACTGACCACAAAAATGTCATCGTACTCTGCGCCTGCAGCTCTGCCAATGGCGGCGTACTTGGCCTTCTTGTCCCAAGTCAGGGCCGGAGGGCGAACCATGCGGTAGTTGTCGTACATGGCCATATTACCCGACTTCTTCAGGCGCTTGACGCCCTTGGCCGGTCCCGAGCTAGACTCCTTCTCTCTTTCTGGGAGACGTGTGCTGGGCAAGGGGCCAAACGGGGAAGCGCGGGAGGCAAGTCGGGAAGAGATGGTCACCTTTGTGGGCTTCTCGGCAGGAGCAGCAGCCGAAGGGGGCGCGTCCTTGTCTCCAACGAGTGTGTCGTCGCCACTGGTCTGCTGTTCAATCTCACGGCCAATGGGGCCGCCGGGGCCACCGCCCCATCGAGGCTTGGTGCACCACCAGGCACCTTCGCCGATGCGCTTCTCGGTGCGACCCTCGCGGGCTCGATGCTGGGCCGTTACTAGCGCGGCAACCAACTCGCGGCCCAAATCAAAGACGGCGTCCGGGTCGGTGGAAGACTCGTTCGGGTCCTCGGGTGGGGGTAGGAAGCCAGTGGAATGCCTAGCACTTACGGCCGCCACAGGTCCTTCAACAATACCGGCGCGGGCTTCTTCCCTAGTGGTCGGGGTCTTGTACATGAAAGTGCAACCGGAAGAGAAGTAGGAGCTACGGGCAGAACCACAATTGCGAGACGTGATGTGCAGCCTCGGTTCAGCACGAGCCGGCGCAGTGTTACAGCCAAAGTCGTACGCGACAAGCTTCAAGAAGGTTTGCACCATCTGCTGGCGGAAGTCAGGGGGCATCTGATTGCCGGCGCCGGTCCGTCGAGGCTTGGAGGCCAGAGCGTCCTTGTCTTCTTCTTCGCCTTCCGGAGCTGACTGTTCTGTTACCGAGGTGTCATCCCAATAGTTGGATAGTGTGTCGAGCTGACGGAAGAACTCGTAGCAGTTTCCCAGCCGGGCGTGGCTCTGGCCCTTTGGAGGTTGGATGCGGCGAACAGTCCGGTAGCCGGTCTCATTAGGAAACAACAGCTCACGCTTACGCTCCAGGTAAGTATTGCAGCCGGGAGAGCGGTTTCCCGAAACCAGTGGGACCCTGGTGCTCTCGTTCACCTCGTGAGCTGCATCGGATGAGAGCTCATCCCAAGCAGCGAAATCCGGGATATAAGACGGATCAGGGATGAGGTCCGCCGCCGTAGAGTTTGGCACTACATGGACTCCGAGAGCCTCAAAATGGGCAACGGCCAGCTGGGCTGGGCGGACTATGCCCTGCAACAAGGTGACAACCGACTTTGGTGTTTCGTCTGCGGCTCCCGGTGCTGTTTGTTGGTCATCTTGAACTTGGGGATAGAAGCACGGAAAGTTGACGGGCGTGGGTGGAGGGACGTCCTTGGGCGGCCCTTGAGGCGCTGTGGCCAAGGGAACTAAACGGAATGGTTAGCACAGCTCGGCCAGACGGTCTATGTACAGCAAAAAAAGGGGGACTGAAGAACACACTCAAGTGGGCAAAGTTCCCAAACATGATGGCTACTGCAGTGGGAGGACACGGCAACGGTACCGTACTACCGAGGGGTTCGGCGTCGGTGATGAGCGGAAGACGTTGCGCCGGCAACCGACAAGGTAGGATGGGCGGGCACCGTGACGCGGAGCCGGGACTTTCAGTAGACCGCCGACTCAGGCGGATGTCGTGCTCTCTGTTGCACAAGAGCGGCGGCGGGAAACAGGTAACAGGAGATGTTTGTGGAGAAAGGAGGGGATGCTGTTGTTGGTTGTAGAGACAGCCTTGAGATGGAAGAAGATCACGGAAGAGAGGGTCGCCCCTGGGCCCGACCCTGGTGCCCCTGGAGCCAACGTGCCAACCCTGGGTGATATCGATGTGTTCGAGGAGCTCTGGCGTGTCTGGCCCGATGGCCTGGGGTTGTGCGGCCGCCACGGGGACAAGCCGGTTCGGACGGAATTCGTGGTCGAATGATTTGGGAAGCTCGTTTGGGCCGCCCAGTCGCCCACAATCGCCCAGTCTCCGTTCCGCTAGCGCAGCGGGCCGTTACCGTTACGTTGCCTTGGGTGATCATGGCCAAAGTTTGAGAGAACGCTTCTCTTCGTTGCCATTCCGTCGAAGAGAAGGTGACGGTGAGGGTTTCCACGCCGTTCCCATCAGAGACGACCCCGCATGCCTTTGCAAGTCAGGGGTTCAAGGGTCACAGCGCCTGCCTGTTTTGGCGGTGGCCGGGCACAGGGATCACGCGCCGCGTCGACCGTTCGGGAGCTCTTCCATGTTCCGCCTGCAACGGACCTGCAACCCCGCCCGCTTGTGTAGGTAGTCACCTACCTGGTTTACAGTGCTGGGACTGGGCTGACGCTGCGAACTACTAGTGTAGTGTACATATGGCGGCGGGCGTCGGCAGCCCACAAGGAGTCTGTTCCCGGTAGACGGTACACTACCTACTTGGAGCCCCGTGCCCGCCCGCCCATTGCCCGGGACACCCCGACCTAAGGCACCCACTACTATGTAGAGGGATCTACATACCTACCTCTATGTACTTACCACAGGGCAGTACCCGATTCCTCCAGAGTGTGTTCGCCCCGAGATGCCGTCCACCTGCGCTTCCGGCTCGGCTACCGGACGCCCGGTCTTGCAGAACCTACATAATGGAAGGTACCTCTAACTTGAAGTGTGTACAGCTTCCCACCCCTCGATGGAATTTGCTCCTCTTGAGCAGACCTGGCGGGTACATGAACAGCGTAATTTTACCCACCACTGTGTTACAAGCAATGCAGGCAACCAAAAGCGTCATGGCGCCGTGCATCTGCCCCGTCCCTTGTCTGACCGTGGATCTCTCCTTCGGCATCATCATTGAGCAAAACACAAGAGAACAAAAATACAACTGGCGCCGAGGCTTTGAAGTCGGTGCTTCAGACCCGGTCAAGAAGACTGTTGCAATTGGCCTCGCAATCGATTGTCTGAACTGAACGGTTTGTGCATGCTTGAGCTCTCTCAGATCTGCTACCTCCTCCAGTCGCCTCCGCTATTTTTCTGTAGCGAACAACAATCGAGGTGCCATGGTAGCAGCTGACGGGTGGCTTTCCGGCTCCAAACATATTTCCTTGAAACATTCACGATGCTACTCTCAACACCAAGGAGTGTGCTTCAGGAGTGTCGCAAGACAGGGATTTGCCCGTCTAAGCGACACCAACATGCGCCTACCCCTTGATGTTAGAGCCGCGTTGACGACAGCCGTGGTTCGTCTCGACCGTGTTCTCGGTGTTCGTGAGCCGTACTTTGGTTCCATTTCGGACATCACGTCGTTATTACACTTCCCATCTACCAATCAAAGTACATGGGTTCTGTTCTCAAACACACGCCTATGCTCTTCCTACCTCACCATGCCCCCGATGCCATCATCAGAGGAGCCATGAGGAGGCTAGGTGGCTCGGTTCCAATGCGCTGCCGAGGGAAATGGGCTGCTGGGGCGGCTCCTATTTCTGTCGTCCTCGAGCCATCAAGTGATGGTCTGCTCTACGACACCCCAAGCTTTGCTTGTTTAGGGACCATCTTCCTCACCACTCGCAAAGGGTTCATGATTATACCGACATAGACAGGCCCGCGAGGCCCAACTATTCTCTTCGTTCACCTGGCGTGTCGTTTTAGCCATCATACCAATATTAATTATCCTCGTATGCTTTGCGACTGGATTCGCCGGCACGGAGGTACAGTGATCGAGTTCCAGCATGTCATCACCTAATCTTCCTTCATCAGCAAGGTCGTTCATTTTCACAACCACCGGAGGCAAGCGATGTACAGCAATACTCAAAGCTGTCCAATTCAGCAATGTTCGAACAGCAACAGGTCGCGATTCTCGGTTGCCGGCAACGACAACGAGGTCGACGACGACAACAACGACAGAAGCGACAACAAGGGATGAGACTACGGTGCCAGTCAACACCAGTGCGAGCCCGCCTCCGCCGCTCAAAGACAGTATATTTCCCAGTTCAACAAGTACGACGAGCATATTGACCACAATACCTACCCCAACTGTCACGAGCACCTCTTCGTCTTTGCTCCCAACATCATCACCGGAAGCCGAGCAATATTCTGTGAGCAATGAGACTGAGACTTCAGCGGAGACAAGCATCGTGACAGAAACAGCGTCAGAAATATTCCCTGATGATGCGGTAGTAACGCCTTTTGCTAGCACAGGCGCAAACCTCCAGCCATCCTCAACCAGCAATGTAGTACAGGCCACGGAAAACCCAACTTCATTCCCCACCATAAGTTCAGTTCCAAGCGCTCATAACAGCGAAGCCGCGAAGGTGGCTGGAGGTGTGCTCAGTGGTCTTGTGGTCCTCAGTCTCATCGGACTCTTCTTGTGGCTGTGGCGACGACGGAGATTGCAGAAGAGAAGGAGCACTCTTTTGACACCTCTGGGTACTGGTCCTGGCACAGACCCAAATGAGAAGACGCCTTATATCATCAGTCGACGCAGCATTGGCCCAACACCGGGGCTCGTGAAGGCAAAGGCCGCCCTAGGTTACAAGGTCGAAAGGATCCGAGAGCGCATCAGTCAAGCCTTTTCCGAACCTAGCATCCTGCTATCGCCTTTGAAACGGGGCCCTCGATTTGAGGAACTCAGCACACACAGTCGGAACCCATCGCTAGCTTTCACCGACAAGGCGAAAGGAACGGGGTCGGTCAAAGGCAGCATGTCGAATTGGTGGTCTCGAATGGCATCCCACATGCGTATCAGCAAATGGCTACGCAACATGCGCAACGATGAGGTTGTGCGAAACAGACATTTTGACGCGGAAAACACAAGTGAACGGAAGGCCAGACTCAGGTACCAACCCGACTTTCTAACGTTGATAGCCATGGACGATGGTGATCTCGGCCGAGAAGCGCAAGGCCAAGGGCAGCAACATCTGAGCGTCGCGCCCCAGGACAGTGGTAGTGGAAGCAGAGACAAAGTGCCAACAGCACGGCCACTGTACCTCGACGAGGGCGACAACCCCTTCAGAGACAACAACTTGCTCACCCATATATCAGCCATACCAGCGCCCCTTGCCGCCGGTCTTGGCCGTTCCGACAACCCTGCCAGCGACCCTCCTTATCCTGTTCGAAACCTTCACAATGACGCCACCACCACAATCTCCAAACCGCCGACAGCGACCAACTACGGCATCGAGGACCGCCGCCGACAACCACGCGGTCATCCAATCAGTATTTCTGCTAGCACGACGGCAAATGGAAACCCAAGTCGACAACCCAGCACCCGCACCTACCGCGAAAGCATCGACTCGTTCACCACCCATCGCAATAAATTCCGGTCAGACCCTTTTGACTTGGAGCGCCCTGAGCTTCTGGGCGGTGTCCCGCAAGTCGTGGCAAGCCAAGGGACGCTATCAGCAGTGACAGGCCCTAGACATCCACCCAGTGCTCATACCCGCCAGGAGAGCTTGGGCGGCTCAATGAGGTACTCGTATTCGAGCGGTGTCGTGAGTTTGGATGAGTGGAGTGATCCGGGGCCGGATGTAGGTTATAAGTCTGCCGGGTCTGGGGATACTAGAGGTTATGGGAGGGTGAGGGGTGCAAGTGTGAGTGTTGGAAGGGATTGAGGGCAAAACATTTTGGGACGGGCAATTTAAAAGATTTGGTTAGTTAGCATTGTAGTGAATTACAAGTGGTCTTGGTGTCCTGAACGTAGGTATCATATAATATATATATATGCTGTCTTTGATGATTATGCCTCTTCACAGTTCATCTTGGTCTTGCACATTTCTCAGGCGTTTAAGGTTTGTCTGGGTCTGGGAAACGCAGCGATGCGACTCCATATAGTGCATATCCCCAGAATAAATGACACTGGGGAACGGCGATGTAGTGTACGAAACGATGGGATATTTAAACACATGAGATATAAGCAAATGTATACATACAGTCCTGATGGGAAATTCCCAAGCAGCGTTGTTTAACATCCACCATCGCCATCTCAAGGTTCTAGAATAACGTTCACTTTTGTCCCTTGGCTGTTTTGGCGCTCTGCCACTCACATGAACTTATTTGGAAGCTCCAACGTAACACACGTCTTTTTCCTTTTGTCTTCTTTGAGCATAATGCAAGAATAGTATCAACTTCATAACTTCGTTTATAGTGATGCATTCAGGTCAACAAGCCAAAGACAGAATCGCGAGCAACAAGGGCATTTGCGTGCAGGGTGAAGTTAGGTATTTGATTATATAAGTTCAAATTGCGAAAGTAATTTCCGTTGAACTGCTACGACAACTGATGAACAGTTGTATATCTTCCGTAGTATAGTGGTCAGTATGTGAGCTTGTCAAGCTTGAACATCGGTTCGATTCGCTCGAGACCCGGGTTCAATTCCCGGCGGGAGAGACCTAATCTTTTTGCACATTCCCAGGGCCCCCCAACCAAGTCTCAGATGAAATTCCTTTTTCTGGGTTTCGTTAGCGATGCTGATCATCTATCTCTCTTGGTTTCTTTTCCTTAATTCTGTTAAATTATCCATCAGTTGATCCTTTTTTTTTTTCGTTTCTTCCATTCTCTCGTCAACATTTTCCGATCTTGGCAATGCCATTTGACACTTAACTTACATCTTTCGGCCTTTCATCTAACACCCAATATCATTAAACTATAATTACCAACTGGATGGAATTACCTGCCATCTTATATGTATACGGGCACAGCACGTTTTATTCAGGTGTACCTCTAACGTAATTTCTCGTTTCTCTGACTTCAATCCATGGATCAAAGTTTCTCTCTATGATCATTGTAGCATAACCTCATCATGGTAACCCAAACCCGCTACAGTATTTCACTTCGTTATAAGTTCATAAACCCCTCTCCACAGCAGGACATGTGTGCAGTTCATGCTATTGCCTCTCACTGCTCATCCTCAATCCTAGAGTTGTTCCTCGCCGAAATTTCGGCCGTGAGCTTCAACGCCCGCGGCGCATCATCCTTTGGCATCCACAACTCTACAAACTGCAGGCCTTTATACTCGTTGAAATCTTTGTCTTTGAGGAGCCTCTCCAACTCATCCTTTGTCTTGATGACGAACTTCTGAGACTGGCCTTCCTTGGCGCCAAAGACCGCGGGGATATCGGTATAGTTCCAGCGGGTGATATCGTTGTAATCCGCGTCCATGCCATGGATGTAACGTTCGATAGTGTAGCCTTCGTTGTAGATGAGGAAGCTTTGAGGCAATCCAGTTAGTCGAAGCTCGTCAAGCTAACCCTAAACAGAATACGAGGGATAAAAAACGGGAGCACTTACATGGTGACCCTCAAGTTATGTTTCAGCATCGTGTTGACTTCCTGGCAAGTCAGTTGAAAACTACCATCACCCACGAACAAGATTGTTCGCCTATCTTGTTCAAGATCCTTCACTGCCAGTGCCGCGCCCTGGGCAGCGCCTACCGACCAGCCGATACTTCCCCATAGTACCTGCGTCACCCCCATGACGCCCTTGGGGAATCTGCTTTCCCAGATGCCGAAGTTGGCTGTGCCCGTTTCGGTAACAACGACATCTCCTTCCTGGAAGTACTCGCCTACTCTTGGCCAGAACCACGCCTGAGTGATGGCCTGCGAGTCATCCCTGTTCTCAGCTACAGCATTCTCGACCGGGGGAGAAGGGGTTATCGAGAGCTTGGACATGTCGATGCGCTCAGTGACCTTCCGGAGCACACCCCTCATTGCAACGCCAGGATACTCGGAGTAGCGCACAGTGCAATGGTCGCTATGCAAATCGATGGTATTCAGTTGTGAGGTGTGATACGAGAAGCCAGCAGTGTTGAAGTCACTTTTGATCGCGCCAATGGACAAAACCAAATCAGAACCCTCAACGCGCTTAGCAACTTCGGGAAGAGAGCCGGTGCCAGCATAGACACCACCGTAGTGCTCGGACGTTTCATCGAAGGCACCCTTGCCCATGGGTGTAACAAACACCGGAAGCTTGGTCTTGTCAATGAACCGTTTGACTTCTTCAGTAACCCTATGGCGGATTGCGCATGCGTCGACCAGGACCACCGGATTCTTGGCTCCATGGAGGTATCTGAGGACCACATCGACGACATAGTCCTCTCTGTCGGGATCATTCTCCGGCTCGGAGAGATCAATCTCTGTGTCCAATCTAGCGCCCTCGATCTTCTTCTCAACCATGTCGGTAGGTAGCCAAATGTACACGGGCCGGCTGCGGATCCAGCACTCCCGGATCGCATGGTCAATCTGGTAGGCGATCTCACTAGGTTTAACTAGCTTGGCAACGTCGCAAGAGATATTTTCGCTCATATTGGCAAAAACGTGGAAGTCACCGTTACCGAGGGTATGGTGTAGAAGCATGCCATTGCGCTGGGAGATGGTCGAAGGGCAGCCGACGATATGGACGATAGGGACATGCTCAGAGTAAGCACCGGCAACACCGTTGATGGCGGATAGTTCGCCAACACCGAATGTGGTTACAAGGGCAGAGATACCCTTGGCACGGGCGTAGCCGTCGGCGGCATAGGCTAACGTTGTTTGATATCAGCGATCATGCTTGTGGGAATAGAGAAGTAGACATACCAGCGTTGAGCTCGTTCACGCTACCAACCCATTTCAACCCGGCTTTAGGAACGTAGTCGAGAGCAACCAGGTTGAAGTCTCCTGGCAGGCCGTGGACTGAGCGGATGCCGATTTGATGCAATCTTCTAAAGAGATACTCAGCCACTGTCACGGGCTTCTGCAGACTCTGTGTCCGGATGTCTGACATGTTTTTGGGTGGGTTATATGGAAGTTCTCATGTAATCTCGTGTGTTGCGGTAGGTTGTCAGACCCGGTCTGGCTTGTCTGCGATGTATTGATGGGGTATATTACGAGTGTTGTGTTAGGAGGATGGTGTGTGTAGGTGTAGGTATCGAAGCAGCAGGATAAGCAAGGGCAGCGAGAAGTGATGTGAATAAGTAGAGGTAAGAGAGTCCAAGGTGAAGAGCTGGCTGGAGCTGTTTTGTTGAGTGAGGGGAAGCATCTACCAGTCGATATGTGCCTATGTACCCACTAAGTATGACAAGATGCATTGTCGATTCGAGGGGCCGGAAGGGCCCGGATACCGGGCATGGGATTGTTCGTCCTTTCCACGAGTTAGTGTCGGCGATAGCTGCTTCCTGTGATGTCATGGATTTGAGTTGAAGTTGGTGGTGGGGTGAAGTCCATACATACGGGGAGTACATAGGTACATGCCGCTTGGTGGAGCAGCAGGTACGAGTAGCATAGCAAGTAGGTACCTGCAGCCCGCTACCTGAGTGTCGCTCCACTGCACTGCTTGCTCCCTTCGGTTCTTTTATCGCCCTTTTCAGTCATGTGGTAACCGGTAACCTGAGCAGGAGTAGAGAACCATGCCATTGCGACTCCCGATGCCAAAGAATGGGATAGACAGGAGATCAGAAACCTAACCTACCTTAGGTAGGCAGAAAAGACATACAACGCCAATGCGCCTCGCCATGCTGCGTATGCAAAAAAACACCATCGCCACCACCATCTAACAACCAGACGTTTGTATAGATACAACCTTCTGTCACCGGGGAGGGCTGAGATTTCTCAGGTCGCTATAATAATAGAGATGTCGCGGATCAATCGCAGCTTCCATCCTTCCACCCAGTCCTCCACCTTTCCTGCCACTTGGAGCAGTCAAACGTGGGCTTGCCCAACTTCCTGTTGACTTCATTGTGCGCCTCACACAGCCAATTTCCAAACTCGTCCCTGCTGCCTGTTTTCGGTTCTTCTTTCTTTATGTATTGTTGGAAATCTTCGGCGCATACCCAGCAAGGGTACAGCTTTGCGAACAAGCTCATGAAGGACTTTAGATCATTTTGTTCGGTTGGAGTCGGGGCGGGAGGGTAGGTCGCGGCGATCGAGTGGAGAAGAGTCCAGGAGCTTCGCCCGAGAGTTTCAACATCAGCTGGGCAGTCTGTTCTCCTGGTTGATGATGTAGCTGCCGACGCAATCGTAGAAGGCGCAGTTGAGGACATGTCGTGACTCGTCTTTAGGGTAGCCTTGGCCTGGGACGCCCAGGCACCGAAGGAGGTGCAAGAACGACAACTAAGAAGTCGCATCAGTGACATGATGTTGAACCTTGAAGTCCGTACTCTGGATAGAACCTACGGCTTTCCATCCTTGCCCAGCACAACACCCTTGGGGAATTTCTTGGGTGGCTCTGTTGCGCTGCCATCGACCGGAGCCGTCGCTGTTGCGCCGCTTTGCGCAGGGTCGTTGTCTGTGACGTTCGTTGGCATTGTTAAACGTATCCACAGGTGGCGGATGAGCGGTGGTGTAGAGGCTCGACGGTTGCACGAGTGAACGCTCTCTTCGAGGCACGCAGATATGTGTTTTTGACTGTATCGAACCCGCCTCGAGGATTAGAAATCAACCAAATGACGGTTCCCGATCGGAACAGCGACTTGAACCGTATAACGGCGTGATCCTTGCTCTCCGCTTATCGATAAAGCTATGCCGCCATGCCGGCGCACTTGGCCGATAATAGTGGGGCGGCTCTTGCCGGTCGCGGGCCCCACTCCGTGACTACACATACGTAAAGATATGAAATCGGTAGACCAGAGGAAAGGTTCTCTCCTGCCCTGACTCTGTGTGTCATATTGCGGGAAGCAACAAGGCAGAGTCAACATGTCGCAAAAGACCCCCGTCTTTCTGTTGAAGACAAAATCCACTCCTGGGGACGCGTACCAGGAGCAATTCTCTTCCGAGACGGATGGCTTTAATTTCGAGCCTTTCTTTGTTCCCGTTCTGGAACATCGATTCAAGGACGAGGGCTTAGCTACGGTGCGCAGTCTTCTCAAGACGAAAGCTATAGGAACTGGCTTCGACTGTGCTTACGGAGGTCTTGTCTTCACCTCCCAACGTGCCGTTGAAGCCTTCACCCACCTCGTCCAAGAAGTAACAGGTAAGACGTACTGCATCCATTTCGAAAGGCCAAACCTTATAACAGCTATGTAGGCGATGACAGGTGGCCCCATCTCCAAGATATCCCTGTTTACAGCGTCGGCCCTGCGACAACCCGCGCGTTGAAGGCAGTTCCCCAACAACCGCCGCTCCAAGTCTTTGGTGAGCATACTGGCAACGGTGAAACATTGGCACCCTACATCATCGAACACTATGGCGAATGGTATAAGGACCGGTCCATCAAGCCGCCGCTGTTGTTTCTGGTTGGCGAGCAAAGGCGGGATATAATTCCCAAGAAGTTGATGGACCCTGCTTTACCATCAGATAAGTTCATTCGCATCAAAGAGGTTGTCGTCTATGGTACCGGTGTTATGAAATCCTTCCAACAAGATTTCACAAAGCTTCTCCAAGAGACCCGAGACCGGCCGGCGAGATGGGTCGTGGTGTTCTCCCCAAGTGGCTGCGACGGCATGCTTAGTGCCCTGGGATGGCTGAACGAGAGTAGCGGCAGGGTGGGAGACGACTTTCACCAGGAGGATAGGAAAACGTACATTGCTACCATCGGACCGACAACTCGCCTTCATCTTGTCAAGAACTTTGGCTATGAGCCTGATGTCTGCGCGGAGCAACCCAGCCCGGAAGGGGTTTGGCAGGGTATCAGTAGGTTTTGGAACGAAGCAAAGAAATAAACCTGGACCATCCAGCCGTTATGTTCAAAAGCCATCATAGTTGGAAAACTTTACCCAGCATATCACGCCCTTGTCAAACTTGGTACCTAGCTAGGTATAAGAGTAGTAGATTCTTGGTGCTTGTGACTAAAACCACCTAAAAGGGAACCTAACCGTGGACTTACCTCCCCGCGGGCTACACAACGCCCGGGTTACCAAGAGGCTGCATGTACTAACAGACATTTAAACGTAAGAGGTACATAGGGTACCAACCTGGACGTACAGCAAGCATGACTCCGCACACGTCTCCCCTTAAACACTACATAGAGCGCTATCCTCAGTTTTGGTAGATTGGTAGAATAGTACGTACCGCAATAACGGCATATATTGTACGGGCTCGTACGGGGTATCGGCGGGCATTGCTAAAGCACACCACTACTAGCCCCCCGGATCCTGGGCTACGCTATGTGCACGGAAAGCAACGTCAACCCTTCTCGTTTACGGAAGCTCCCAGGGGCATGCGTCGTCATTCACAACATAAACATAAGCCATAGGTCGTGCGGGGGGAGGGGGGTCTGAAATAGTAAGAGCTCGGCTTCCATGTCAGGGCACGCACGCTACGGCACCCGGACTGTAGCAAAGTCGACAGATGGACCACCCGCAGCCCGCCAACTTACTCGCTAGCATGCATTCTCCAGTTCATCCCTGCCGTCCATCAACTGAACCTATCTGCAAACTCATGTACAAACATCTTCTCTACCGCACCTACTTTACCTACCGGCAATCGATAATCCGTAATCTGCCAAAGCTTCCTACGCGCTTTCTCAGTCATCCCTAAGTTATTCGTACACCACCCTCGATATAAGCCTTCGAAATTCGGGTGTCGGGTCATTGGAAACCTGAAGCCATGAGCTACCACGATTCTCGCCGCAGACACCCCCATCCCATCCAAACCTTCCGGCCCGAATCGGAGTACTCCTCGTCCGCCCCGGGCTCCGGCGCCCAAACACCGACAGGGTCGGGGGCCAGCAGCTCTCAACTACCAGGGCTCGTCTCCAGTATTTGGGGAGGTCTGATTCGGCGATTCTCCGCCGAAACGCCGTCCCTCACCCACTCACAGTCATACCCAGCAGACAGTTCACACTCACACTTCGACGACCACAACTACAACAACAGTAACAACAACAACGGCGTCGACGGAGTTTACGTTCCCCCTCGATTCCATGAAACTATCCAACGAACGGCGTCACCAATGCAGCCGCCTCCACTGGAACCCGTGCAGCTCAAGGGGTTTGCACCAGACACACCCGCGTCGGCCAGGATATTAACACAGGCGATCGCGGAAGAGATACGGATCATGGTGCCTACGAGACTCAGCATCGTGGATGAGTGGAATTTGGTCTACAGTCTGGACCAGGATGGGGCAAGTCTGGGAACGCTTTACGATAAGTGTGCAAAGTATTCCGGACGACGAGTGGGATTCGTGTTGGTTGTTAAAGATGCAGAGGGTGGTGTAAGTTGCCTATCCCCCTCTCCCTCCCTCCCTCCCTCCCTCCCTCCCTCTCTCTTCTTCACTCCGTGTCCAGGCCTTTCCCCCGCCCCACCTCCTATCACTGTCGAAACTCGGCACTCAAAGATACACACGTCCCAAAAACAGACCAGTCGCTTACCTCGCACGCTTCCCCAACGTTACAGATCTTCGGCGCCTACCTCTCCGACTTCCCCCACCCAGCCCCCAAATACTTCGGCACAGGTGAATGTTTCCTCTGGCGCGCCTCCGTCATGGCCTCCCTCCCGCCTCCTCCCTCCGCCGACACCACGAACCTGCGAGGCCGAACATCCACCATTTCGTCAGTCGGAACGGGCACAGACACGGCCACGAACACGGCCACGAACACGGCCACGAACCACAACAGCGGCGACGATCTTGCCTCATGTACCGTTTTGAGAGCCACGACGACAGCCACCCCACCCCACAACGACAGCGCAGACGATCTATTTGCTGACTTGACCGGTACCGTTGATCAAACCACCATCCGCTTCAAGGCGTTTCCCTACAGTGGCGTGAACGAGTACTACATTTTGTGCGAGTCCCATTTTTTGAGTGTGGGCGCTGGCGATGGGAAGTTTGGGTTGTGGCTGGATGATGGGCTGGAGAAGGGGGTGAGCTCTACAAGTCAGACGTTTGGGAATGAGCAGCTTAGCGATCAGGGTGAGAAGTTTTCTGTTCTGGGGGTTGAGGTTTGGGTAATTGGGTCTGGGGGGTTATGATGCCTCTTGGCTCGCTAGCGAGAAGAGGAGGCTGGGATGACTTTTGAGACTGATGTGTTTTCATTTCTAACACGGCTTTGTGGCCATTACTGAACTGGGTATGGATATGGAAATATTGTGGCGTAAGGCGTTATGTTGGGGTGGGTTTCGACTTGACCAAGTCAAAAGGAAAAGGATGGGCATACATACCAGGTGTAGGCCTTGTGATAGGGTCTGCATTTTTAGTCAGTATTTGTATTATAATACCCTTCACCTACTCGCGGAATGGAACTCTTGCTTAACTTCATTCCTTCAAACCGAGACGCCTAGCCATAGGTGCCAAAGCCAAAAGAACAACACCATAGAAGAGACATCATCAAAGCTCAGGCAGGTTGAGAATCTAGCTTCAAATTCATGACGGTACGGAAACAGGATCCGGTTTAAGCAAGCCATAAGAGCGTATCAGACCGCAAAGGAAACGTAAAGTAATCGACATCCCCCACACTCATCTAGTCCAACATTGTTCACATACACCCCCTAGCCTTCAACATTCGCCATCAAATGCTAGAAAAAGCATATTCCACTTCTCCCTGATATTTCCTACGGTCCCAATCGGACCGAGTAAACTGACGTTGTTCCAATACTCCCCTGCAAAGCCGTCCAGATCACCTCACCTCACTGTATTCTCTTGCAACTGCCTGTATCGGTAGACACTTCACCTCATAATCTCCTGGTAGATCAACTGCTTCAACTGCTCCTTGCTCAGGTTATCCTTGTGCTTATCGAAATCAAAGAACTCCTCGGGGATGGGGGGCGCGGTCGGCTCATCATCCGGGTCGTGGTAGGGCTCCAGGTACGGGTGCTTGAGCGCCTCTTCGACCGTGATGCGCTTAACAGGGTTGAAGGCAAGGAGCTTTTCTAGCAGGTCCAGGGCCAGCTCCGACGTGTTGGGGAACAGCGTGCGAAAGGGAACCTTCTTCTTGAAGGGCAGCGAGCGGATGTATTCGCGCGCCCGACGCGACTTGATGCCATAGTAGTCCTCCATGGTTGGCGTGCCGAGGACGTCCAGGATGAGGGTCAGTTGGTGGTGGTCTGTCACAAGTAACGCGCGTTAGTCTCAACCCCGTACAGCTGCCATATGTTGGAATTTGGGATGGCATGACACATACAATCCTTGCCAGGGAAGAGTGGCTTGCCGCTCAGCATCTCGGCCAAAATGCAGCCGACAGACCAGACATCAATGGCTTTGGTGTACTCCTTGAACGTCAACATAATTTCGGGGGCGCGGTACCAACGGGTGGCAACGTATTCGGTCATGAAGCCCGAGTTGTCCTCTTGCGACGCGGCCGAGCGAGCCAAACCGAAGTCGCATACTTTCAAATCGCAGTTGGCGTTCAACAAAAGGTTGGAGGGTTTCAAGTCGCGGTGAAGAACATTGGCAGAGTGCATGGCCTTGAGGGCGCGCAGCGTCTGGTAAATGAAGTATTGGCAATGGTCGTCCGAGAGCTCTTGGGTACGAATGACGCGGTGCATGTCAGTCTCCATTAGTTCCTAGGATGTCCAGCCATGTTAGTGAGGAACATGATAACATTCTGGAGGACCGAGCCAGCACGCGATCATACCTGGATGAGATACACCTCGTTGAAGGTCTCGTAGCTCCGTGGTTTTTGGATATCGAGAATAGAGATGATGTTTTCGTGGTTGAAGTACCGAAGCAGCTTCATCTCGCGCAACGTCCGCAAACAGAACATGGAGTGGTCAAAGGGGGTGATCTTTTTGATAGCGACCTTTTGGCCCGAAGGCTTGTGTACTGCAGAGCTGTTCCGGTCACCTGTCAGCTTTCGTGGTTCTTCCATATGGGCCAGGACTATCTGTGGTGATCAACTTACCAGACGACACCGTAGGCGCCTTCACCTACGACATCCTG